>NC_059283.1:12158444-12160944 GCF_017591435.1 Portunus trituberculatus | reverse complement strand
ATCGTAAAAATAGTTTCTTAGCCATTTGCAGGATAGAACGTGGCAACAGTCTCTCTCTCTCTCTCTCTCTCTTCTATTGATCCGTGTCGCTTTTCGTACTTCCTTTCTCTCTTTCTCTCTTCCAATTTTCCATAAAAGCGAGCATTTTCTTAAGAATTTTCCCGCTTAAAAGGATATTATTACCTTAGGCCTCCTTCCCCTCCTATTCTTAGCCCATTTATGTGAACTTTCTTTATGGGTGACATTTCCCCATACATCAAGTCGTTATTACACTATCTTTTCATCATTATTCCTTTCCACCTTTTCGTTTCATCTATCTATTCTTTCTTCCTCCTTTTTTATTCTTTTTATTTCTTGTTCTTCCCTTCTCTTGCCTCTAATTTCTTCTTTATTTCTTTTTCTTCTTTCGTCGTAATATTGGTTTGTGTCTTTATTTTCTCTTTCTTGGTGTTTCTATTCTTTCTTCTGCCTCTTTCCTTTTTCCTTTATTATTCTTTGTTCCTTATTTCTATCATCTTTAGTGTTACCTTTCCTCTTATTCTTTTGTCTCTTTTACTTTCTCCCTTTTCGTTTTTTTTTTTTCTTAGGTTTCGCATCTTTATTTGTCTTCTTGTGTCTTACTGTCATTTCTAATTCATTATTTGTTCTCTTTTGCTATATTTATTACCATTTTTTTCATTCTCTTTTCTTTTTCCCACTCACTTTTCTCTTTCTCCTCTTCTTCGTAGTGTCATTCTGCCTCACCATTCGTTCTCTCTCACTGTCTTTATTACCCTTATTCTTATTCTCTTCCTCTTCTCTTTTCGCACTTATTTTTCTTCTCCTCCTCTTCTTTCCTCATACAATCATTCTGCTTCACTGTTCTATGTTACTGTCTTTATCATTTTCATTCTCTTCCTCTTCTCTTTCTGTACTTACTTTTCTTCTCCTCCTCTTCTTCGTACAATCACTCTGCCTCACCATTCGTTATCGTTACTTTTTATCTTCTTTTCTTCCTCTGTCGCATTTTCTTTGTCATAATTACACAGACGTTCTCCCTCGCTGTTCTTTCCTTCACAAGTAGCTTTGTAAGGCATAAAAAAAAAGCTGAATGTCTGTTTATTTATTCCTTTTTTTATATTACGTTCCTTTGACCTCCAGAACAAGTGAAAAAACTCTTCATTTCCTTACACAAGCTCAGTTTACAAAGGAATAAGAGAAATTTAAATACACTCCTTAATTTTTTTTATCTAATGTCTTTTTTCTAACCGAGAGGGAGTAAAACAAATATTCCTTTTTATGTACTGGGGGACGCTGGGATGGACTGGGGGAAGCTGGGATGCACTGGGGATAGGTTGGGATGGACTGGGGTACGCTGGGATGCACTGAGGGAGGCTGGGATGGACTGGGAAAGCCTGGGATGCACTGGGGATAGGTTGGGATGCACTGGGGGAGGCTGGGATGGACTGGGGGAGGCTGGGATGGACTGGGGGAGGCTGGGATGCACTGGAGGAGGCTGGGATGGACTGGGGGAGGCTGGGATGCACTGGGGATAGATTGGGATGCACTGGGGGGCTGGGATGGACTGGGGGAGGCTGGGATGCACTGGGGAGGCTGGGATACACTGGGGATAGGTTGGGATGCACTGGGGAGGCTGGGATGGCACTGGGGAGGCTGGGATGCACAGGTTGGGATGCACTGGGGAGGCTGGGATGGACTGAGGGAAGGCTGGGGTGCACTGAGGGAGGCTGGAATGCACTGTGGGAGGCTGGGATGCACTGAGGGAGGCTGGGATGCACTGAGAGAAGCTGGGATGCACTGAGGGAGGCTGGGATGCAATGGGAGAGGCTGGGATGCACTCGGGGGTGGGGGGGGCTGGGATGGACTGGGAGTGGCTAGGATGGACTGAGAAAGGCTGGGATCAGATTCGTAAGTAAATATAAGAAGAATAGCTAATAAAAAAAAAATCATCGCCTTTCTTTTCTTTATCCTTCACGTTTATCACTGTTGTCCTTGATATTCCTTTCTTTTAAAGTGAACAGGTATAGAAAAAGAAATAATGTCTCATGGCTAATTTTTCCACGTTTCTCCTTTTTTTTCTTATTCCTGGTTTTCCTTGTTCTTATCCTCTTTCTTCGCTGTACATGTATGGCCCACATTCTGAAGCACTTCCGCTCCTCACACCACCTTCATTATTTTTCAAAGGATTCCAGTTGAAGTGACACGGGCTTCTAAGGGCGTTTCTGTAATTCCAGTGACATGTTAAGTTTTCTGCATCATCAACAAGAAAAATACTCTTCAGAACTCGGCTAATCGTCTCTGTGTTCTATTTTCAAAGAGCTCTAGTTTAGGTGATACGAATTTCTAAGGATGTTTTTGTAATTATAGTGAGAAGTTAGTAAGATTTCTGCATCAAGAAGACAAATACTCTTTAGAATTTAGCTAATCGTCTCTGTGGTCTATTTTCAAAGAGCTCTAGTTGATAGTTGAAGTGAGACGGGTTTTTAAGGATGTTTTTGTA
>NC_059283.1:12143444-12153444 GCF_017591435.1 Portunus trituberculatus | reverse complement strand
AACAAGAGCAAAAAATAGACAAACTAGAAAAATAAGAAATAAGACGAACATGAATAAAAACAACAACAACGACGACAACAACAACAACAACAACAACAACAACAACAACAACAACAACAACAACAACAGGACCGAACATAAACAAAACAAGAAATGTGCAAAATAACAATATAAACAAGAGAAGAAGAAAACAGAAGAAGAAGAAGAAGAAGAAGAAGAAGAAGAAAGAAAGAAAGAAAGAAACGAAAACGAAAAACAAGATATCCATACCCAAAAGAAAAAAAGATGATAAAAAATAAATAAATAAACTCAAAAAAAAGAAAGAAAAATATGAACAAAAATATCAAATCTTGACCTTAATTATGACTGAAGACAAAACACCCGAAAGTCTCAATGAATAAGAACACTGATAACACACACACACACACACACACACACACACACACACACACACACACACACACACACACACACACACACACACACACAAGGACAAGAGCCAGACACGTAATCTATGAGAAAAAAAAAAAACATCAAAGGCAAAACAAACATGATCCAATAACAAAAAAGAAAGAAAAAGACAAACATCAAAGCACATGACTCTATCACTACGAGAGAAAGAGAGAGAGAGAGAGAGAGAGAGAGAGAGAGAGAGAGAGAGAGAGAGAGAGAGAGAGAGAGAGAGAGAGAGAGAGAGAGAGAGAGAGAGAGAGAGAGAGAGAGAGAGAAGGATAAAGGAAAAGAAGTGAATGAAGATAAAACACTGTAAGTCATAAGAGAGAGAGAGAGAGAGAGAGAGAGAGAGAGAGAGAGAGAGAGAGAGAGAGAGAGAGAGAGAGAGAGAGAGAGAGAGAGAGAGAGAGAGAGAGAGAGAGAGAGAGAGAGAGAGAGAGAGAGAGAGAGAGAGAGAGAGAGAGAGAGAGAGAGAGAGAGAGAATATCCACTCACGTCCTATTCTGCAAACAAGGAAGATAAGACACTAATAACTTTAACCAAACAAACCCTAACCTAACCTAACCCAACCCAACTTAACTTAACCCAACTCGTCTTACCTACTCTTGTTGTTGTCTTCCCTTACCTAACCTAATTCATCCTGCCCTATCATCACCTTAGTTTACCTTATCTAACCTCACACACTCCTGCCCCTTCCTTTCATTCAGTTTATCTTATCTTATCTTAACCCCTTCATTACTGAGACGCATTTTGGGTGTGATTAGACGATTATATTTCCATTAGAAAGGGTCTATGGTGGTCACAAGATTAATGGCCAGTATTTACTATTCTAATCCACACATATGTTTCTGAAGCTGTGTAAAATCCCCAAATAGTAACCACAATGAATATGAGACGATTTTATTTGCATTAGGAAGGATCTATGAAGGTCACAAGATTAAATGGGCTGTCTTTACTATTCTAATCCCAACATATGTACCTGAAGCTGTATAAAATCCCAAATAGTAAGCAGAATGAATATGAAAACACGTCTTGGTACTGAAGAGATTAATTTTACCTAACCTAACCTAACTTATCTTCCTCTACCTCTTAGTGTATTTTACCTTGTCTTACCTAACGAAATGGCTTAAATAACCTAACCTAACACTAACACTAATCTACTGAAACACTTACTTAATCTAACCTAACCAAACCAAACCAAACTGAACTGTAATAAACTAACCTAACCTAACCTAATTTGACATAACCAAGCTTTCCCTTTCCTAACCTTACTTTAGCAGCGAAAAAGAAAAAGAGTCGAAAGAAAAAGTACAAGGAAGAGAGACAAAATGCATGGGAGGTGGAGGAGAAGGAAGAAGGTAGAGGTGAGGGGAAAAAAATCACGCAGGGGAAATGAGGAAATAAGTGATGAGGGGAAGGAAAGGGGAAGGGAAGGTTGGGGGAAGGAAAGGGAGTGGAAAGTCAGTTAGAGGGAAAGGAAATAAGACATAAGGAAAGGATGGGAAGAGAGGACGAACGGTAAAATGATGAAATATTAGGAAAACTTAACTTTGTGACGGAGAGAGAGAGAGAGAGAGAGAGAGAGAGAGAGAGAGAGAGAGAGAGAGAGAGAGAGAGAGAGAGAGAGAGAGAGAAAGAAAGAAAGAAAGAAAGAAGAGAAGAAAGAAAGAAAGAAAGAAAGAAAGAAAGAAAGGAAGGAAGGAAGGAAGGAAGAAAGAAGGAAGAGAGAGAGAGAGAGAGAGAGAGAGAGAGAGAGAGAGAGAGAGAGAGAGAGAGAGAGAGAGAGAGAGAGAGAGAGAGAGAGAGAGAGAGAATCACAAAACAATCATGGAAGAGAAAGAAATTGTTGCTTTTTCGTACCCACAGCAACAGGTACAAAGTCATTAACAGGTAATATCCTTAAGTGGCCTCACCTGTACTCTCACCTGCTCTCACCCTTTATAAAGCCACACAATTAATGTTCCCCTTGTACTACTAAACCTTACAGAGGCGAACACAGAGTAAGAGGTAGAGTCGAGTATTAAAAAATGGGGGAAAAAAAATGGAAATCCGTCATTTTTGTCTTGAGATTTGTGAACGATGAGACCATTTTATTGACAGATCAGAAGATAAATGGTCAAATTATTTACTATTTCGATCCATCCAAGTTTCTGAAGCTGCATAAAATCACCAAATAGTAACCAGCATGAATGTGGAAACGCGTCCTGGTACTGAAGGGGTTAAGAGAATGGGGGAAAGATATTGGAAATCCCTCTTATTTTTACCTTGAGATTTGTGTATGATTAGACCATTTTATTGACATTAGGAAGGGTCTATGGAGGTCAGAAGATAAATCGTCAAAGTCTTCATTATTTTGATCTCCACAAGTTTCTGAAGATGTATAAAATCACCAAATGGGGTCGCCGTGGTACAGTGGAACCATGCGTGCTTTGGGGTCCGAGGGGTCTCCAAGCGCACGGGTTTGAATCCTGTCCACGGTCAGAGTGTAGGTTGGGCTTCCTCACTCGGGGCAACGGTTTCCTAGCGGGTGGAATTTATGATAGGAGGTACCCCAAAAAAGTATCCCCTTTAGCCCATAAATTCTCGTGAAAAGCCCACATGGTATAAATAAAAAATAATAATAATAGTAACCAGAATGAATATGGAAACGCGTCCTGGTACTGAAGGGGTTAATGAAGGAGATTTCGTAGTATTTTGGTCTACATGTACCGTTTTTACCTTTTGCTGATCAGTGCACTCTATCTTAACCATTTTTCTTTTCTTTTTTTTTTTCGTTCCCTTTCTCGTTTCTCCTTATTACAGTTCCCTATCAATTACATCTACCTATTCTATTCATCCTTTCTTTTCAATCAATGCATTTTTTTTACTGTTTTTATTTCTTCATCTATTTTTCCTTCTCTTTCTCGTCCAAACCTTTCATATTCTCCCGTCTATTTCCTTCTCTTTCTCGTCCAAACCTTTCATATTCTCCCGTCTATTTCCTTCTCTTTCTCGTCCTGTGTATTGCAAATCTGTCCTGTCTATTACTAATCTAACTGTTCCATTCATTCTGTTCTTTCAAATTAGTTTTTTCCTACTATTTTTCATTTTTGCTATTTTTTTATCATTAAAGTCTTTTACAGTTTCCCGTCTACTGCAAATCTATTTTATTCATCTTTTCTTTTTAATCAGTGCATTCTTTTTTTACTGTTTTTCATTTTTCATCAATTTTTTTCCTTTTCTTTTTCATTTGAGGCTTTCCTATTCTTCCATCTATTTCCTTCTCTTTCTCGTCCTATATATTGCAAATTTGTCCTGTATTTTCCTAATCTACTTGTTCTATTAATTTTGTTCTTTCTAATTAGTTCTTTTTTTTACTATTTTTCATTCTTGATTTTTTTTTTTTTTTTTTTTTGATGAATTTAGTCTTTTACAGTTTTCCATCTATTGCAAATCTGACTGTTTTATTCATCTTTTCTTTCTAATCAATTTTTTTTCTTCTATTTTTTATTTTTGCTTTTATTTTTCTTCCATCTCTTTTTTGTTTCAACTTTTCACATTTTCTCGTCTATTGCAAATCTAACCGTGTTGTTGTTTTTTTATTTTATTTTATTTTTATTTTTTTTCATTTTTGCTCCTATTTGTCGTTTCAGTCTTTCACATTTTCCCGCCAATTGCAAATCTAACTGTTTTATTCAGCTTTTTCTTTTCAATCGCTCCATTTTTTTTTTTTTTTTTTTACGATTTTTTTCATATTTGCTTTTATCTTTTTTCCATCTCTTCCTTGTTTCAGCTTTTCACATTTTCCGGTCTACTGGAAATGTAAACGTTTTATTCAGCTTTTCTTTTTTAACTAGTGCATTTTATCTTATTTATTTATCTTTTTACTATTTTCTATTTTTGCTTTTGTTTTTCTTCTCTTTCTCGTTTCAGCCTTTCAAATTTTCCCGTCTATTGTAAATTTAACCCTTCTATTCATATTTTCTCTTTATTCTTCACATTACATATTTACTTCTTTTCTCTTTATATTCTTACAGCTTTTCTTTCACCAACACATTTTCTCTTTCCATTTTCTCACATTCTCCTTCCTTCTTTTCTATTCTCGACACAGTTTTGATATTTTTCTCCTTTTATTGCAAGCGTCTTTTTATGTCATTCTTTCATATCTATTTGAACTCTTGCCTCAAAAATGCCACCTTTTCATAACCGTACAAAACCTCCATCTGTAAACAAACCCATTCTTTTAACCCCTTCAGTACTAGGACGCTTTCTATACGATGAGTTTGGTATGATTGGACGATTTTACATACATTAGGAAGGGTCTATGGAGGTCAGAAGATTAATGGCCAGAGCCTTCACTATTCTAATCCCCATAAGTTTCTTCAGCCCTTCAGTACTGAGACGCATTTTAATCATATGTTTTAGGCGTGATTAGATGATTTTGTTTATATTAGCAAGAGTCTATGGAAGTCAAAAGATTAATGGCCAGAGTCTTTACTATTTTAATCCCCCACATATGTTCCTAAACCTGTATAAAATCGCCAAATAGTAAGCAGAATGAATATGAAAACGCGTCATGGTACTGGAGGAGTTAAGTTATATAAAATTGGTAAATATTGAGCAGAGTGAATAAGCAAGCGCGTCATAACACTGAAGGAGTTGAGGACCATATTATTATGAATCATTATTATAGAAACAAGGAACTTTTCAGATGTTAAAGTAAATGAACACCTTTTAATATTCCAGTTTCCATAAGTACAAATTGTGGATCCTCAAATACAATAACAGGTTTTTCATCTTCACCAAACAAGAACTTCCTACCTGTTACTGTATTTCCATCTTCCTATTATCTAAGCTCATTTAACCCCTTGAGTACCATGACGCGTTTCCAGATTCATTCTCATTACTAATTGGTGATTTTATACAGCTTCAAAAACTTATGTGTGGGATTAAAATAGTGAAAACTGTGGCCATTAATCTTCTAACCTCCATAGACACTTCCTAATGTCAATAAAATGGTCTAATGGTACACAAAACTCATGGTAAAAAAACGTCCCAGTACTGAATGGGTAAGAAGGAGGTTTCAAGACATTTATCCCATTCTTTTGGCTAACTCGGAACTGCTCGGGGACTGGAATTCAAGTGAGCCTTTTTGTTTCACTCTCTATTACTTTTTATTTATTTTTTTTTTATTTATACCATGTGGGCTTTTCACGGGAATTTCTGGGCTAAAGGGGATACTTTTTATGGGGCCTCCTATCTCAAAGCCCACCCGCTAGGAAACCTTTGCCCCGAGTGAGGAAGCCCAACCTACACTCAGACCGTGGACAGGATTCGAACCCGTGCGCTTGGAGATCCCTCGGACCCCAAAGCGCGCATGGTTCCACTGTACCACGGCGGCCCCTGTGCCAGTTTTCCCGTCTTACATAAAAAAAAAAAGGCCGATATTTGAGCAGTTAAAATAATAAAAATCGTTAAAACACACTGGCCTGAAAAAAAAATAAATAAATAAATAAATAAATAAAACATACAGAAACTCAAAGATTAAAAGGTAAATTCATCTCCATTACGTACATTTTTACTAAACCAAACAAGCTGATTTTCGGACATTCACTAAAAACCAAACCAAAAAAAAAAATAAATAAATAAATAAATAAATAAATAAATAAATAATAATAATAATAATAATAATAATAATAATAATAATAATAATAATGTAAATATCCTGCATTTATAAACGTACACAATCTCGAGGCTTGAAAACTTAAGACCACACCTTTATCCCTTCAGATTTGGGACTTTTAACTAAACCCTTTAACTTTTCGCCTGTCAAACACACGTGTCAGTGTCGCCCGTATACACACACACACACACACACACACACACACACACACACACACACACACACACACACACACACACACACACACACATATTCATTCATTCATTCACACACAAAAAATCATTCATTCATTCATCCACACACACAGAACACGTCCCTTCAAGCCCTTGTCTCTGTATAAACCCAAAGGACGTTCCATCTCAGCAAACAAACACCTGACTATCCCGTCCTTACCTGGGATTAATTAAGGCGGTGTAATTAAGGTGATAACATTGCCTCCATTAATTACCTGGAAAGGAAAAAAAATAATTATTACACACGGTTGGCAGGAAAATATGAGGCACTGCAGAATGAATAAGAGGGAAAGAGAGTTGGGGGAAAATGTGGAAAGGGAAGAAGTCAGACTAGAATTAAGCAGTGAAACGAAACAAGGGAGGAAAAAAAGGAGGGAAAAAAAGAGAAGGAAAAAAAAGGGAGCGAAAAAAAAAAAAATGAATGAATGCAGAATGAACGAAAGGGAGAGTTGAGGGAAAAATGAAACGTGAAACGAAAAAAGAGAAAAAAAGGAAATATGGACACAAGAATATGGAGGAAGAGAAGGAAAACGGAAAGGAAGAAAAAAAAAAAAAAAAACGGCAGAAACTGTGTGACGAGAAATGTAGAAGAGGAAAAGGAGAAGAAAAAGGAGGAAACAAAGGAGAAATGAAGCAAGAGAACTAGAGGAAATAAAAGATAAAAGAAAAAAATGTGAAGAAATAGAGACACGAAACAAAAGAGAGAAAAGACTGGAAAGAAAGAATGGAGAGACGAGACACAGGGGAGGAAAACAAGGAGAGAAAGGAAATGGAGGAAAGAAAGAACGGAGAGAGAGAGAGAGAGAGAGAGAGAGAGAGAGAGAGAGAGAGAGAGAGAGAGAGAGAGAGAGAGAGAGAGAGAGAGAGAGAGAGAGAAGCAGGAATAAAAAGAATTGAATGAAGAGAATATACTGTCAGATGAGAGAGAGAGAGAGAGAGAGAGAGAGAGAGAGAGAGAGAGAGAGAGAGAGAGAGAGAGAAAGAGAGAGAAAGAGAGAGAAAGAGTTATTTTATGCACGACTGCTTTCTTTCACTCCCAACCAACTCACTCGCCTGAGAAAAATTATACAAAAAAAAAAGTAAAAAAAAAAAAAACACAAATCGAGTAACAACAAAAAGAAAGTAATGACGGGAGTACAAAGTTAGGTGGCAATTTACCTGTACAAGGGCGGCGTCTCTCACACCGCCACGCCACTGAGGACTCTATTACTCTCCTAACTAACGTCCACCGCTACTGTATGAGCCTTCCATCCACTCTCATGAAAAGTACTCATTCATATACTCTTGTTTTTCTCTCTTTTGCTGGTTTTTCTTCACTATTTGCATTACTCTGTCTGGTTTGAGGGTTTTGGTTTATTCTGTTTGACTTGTTTTTTGGTCTTTATTATTAGTTATTGTTGTTGTTATTGGTGGTGGTGGTGGTGGTGGTGGTGGTGGTGGTGGTGGTGGTGGTGGTGGTGGTAGTAGTAGTAGTAGTAGTAGTAGAAGAAGAAGAAGAAGAAGAAGAAGAAGAAGAAGAAGAAGAAGAAGAAGAAGAAGAAGAAGAAGAAGAAGAAGAAGAAGAAGAAGAAGAAGAAGAAGAAGAAGAAGAAGAAGAAGAAGAAGAAGAAGAAGAAGAAGAAGAAGAAGAAGAAGAAGAAGAAGAAGAAGAAGAAGAAGAAGAAGAAGAAGAAGAAGAAGAAGAAGAAGAAGAAGAAGAAGAAGAAGAAGAAGAAGAAGAAGAAGAAGAAGAAGAAGAAGAAGAAGAAGAAGAAGAAGAAGAAGAAGAAAGAAGAAAAAAGATGATAATATTGTTTTTTTTATCATTTCCTATTTCCCTTTCTTTGTGTATATTATTCTTACCTCTTACTTTTTTTATTTTCTTTATTTTCTCACTTAAAAACAAAAAGGAGGAGGAGGAGGAGGAGGAGGAGGAGGAGGAAAATTTTATAAGAAAAGGAAGAGGAAACTGATGATGATGATGATGATGATGATGATGATGATGATGATGATGATGATGATGAGGAGGAGGAGGAGGAGGAGGAAGAGAACGAAAAGGGAGATAAAAAAATAAATAAATAACAGAGGTGGACTTTAGTGGAGGAAGGTGGAGGACTGACTAATCGATGTTGTGGAGGCTTGGCAGTGTCTCTCCTCCCCTCCCCTCTCCACCGTTCCCCTCTCCCTTTCTCCTCTTCCACTTGTCCCTCTTCATTGCTTCCCTCCTCTTCCACCACCACCACCACCACCACCACCACCACCACCTCGACACCTCTCCCTTCAATATCCTTAGTCTCTCTTGCACACTTTCCTCTTTATCGATTTCTCTTCCATCTTCTCTTGCATCTTTATCTCCTTCACTTAATTCTCCTTTATGCTTCCTCCCAATCCTCCCCAGGACCTCCTTTTTCCTTCCTTATCTCCTTCACCTATTTTTCCTTCCCCCACACTCTCATTCCTTTTCCTTTTATCCCCCGTGTCTAATAATCTCTCCATCCACGCTTCCTTCACTCGATTTTCACCCTATTCCTCCTTCTGCCCTTGCCTTCTTCCTGCCACGTCCCATCATAAGCTTCCCCTACGCCCTTAAATCACCCAAAACACGCTAAGTTCTAGTTAACACCGACTTACCAAAACTTAGGCGAATACTTCCACTAATAATAACACAGAGAGGAAGGTATCAGAGGCTCAAGGGAAGGTAGGAAGGTTGGAAAGGCGAAAGAAAGGTAGTGTAAAGACAGTTGTAGCGAATATTTCCACACACCTCTCACGCACTTAATACATGAAGGAAGGAGGAGAGGGATGTAACAGAGGCTCAAGGAAAGGTGGGAAGGTTGGAAAGGTGAAAGACACGTTGGGTAAGACAGTCGTAGCGTAGACTTACACTAATAATAACAGCTCTCACGCACTTAATACATGAAGGAAGGAGGAGAGGGAGGTATCACAGGCTCAAGGAAAGGTGGAAGGTTGGAAAGGCGATGGACAGGTTGGATAAGACAGTCGTAGCGTAATTGCTAATAATAATAAAAAAACAACCCTTACGCACTTAATACATGAAGGAGGGAAGAGAGGAAGGTATCAAATGACCCTGGGAATGTATAAAAAGGTTGGAAAGGCGAAGGACAGGTTGGGTAAGACAGCTGTAGCGTAGACTTAACACTAATAATAATAACAGCCCTCACGCACTTTACACATGAAGGAGGGAAGAGAGGAAGGTATCAAAGACCCTGGGGAATGTATAAAAAGGTTGGAAAAGGCGAAGGACAGGTTGGTAAGACAGTCGTAGCGTAGATTTCCACTAATAATAATAACAGCCTCACGCACTTAATACATGAAGGAGAGAAGAGAGGAAGGTAACAGAGGCTCTAGGGAAGGTGGTTATAGACTGGAAAGGCGAAAGACAGGTAGTATAAGACAGTTTTAGAGTAGACTTTCAATAATTATAACAAAACACAGCCTGCAGAAGGGAAGAGAGGGATAACAGGCTCTAGGGAATGTATAAGAAGGTTGGGAGGTGAGAGAAAAGTTGTGAAAGACAGTTGTAGCGAATATTTCCACGAATAACAATAAAATACAGGCGTCAGGAGGGAAGACAGGCAAGTATGGAGACTCTAGGGAAGGTTGGGATGGAGGGAAGGCGAAGAACAGGTTGGGAAGACTTTTGTAGCACCTG
>NC_059283.1:12125944-12138444 GCF_017591435.1 Portunus trituberculatus | reverse complement strand
GAAGAGCACAAGACATCAACATTACCACGACTCAACTTAAAAAAAAAAACACCTTAAAAACAAAATGCTAAATATCAACAAACTAGAAAAAAGTGAAAAAACGATGAAAAAAAACAAAAACGAAGTGAAGAGAACATGAAGAGGAGTACAAAACATCAATATTACTACAACTAAACTAAAAAAAAAATATACATATAAAAAAATATCAATAACCTAGAAAAGAGAACAAAAACGAAGGAAAAAAAATGAAGGAAGAGAAAAGAAGAGAACATGAAGAGGAGTACAAGACACCAATATTAACACGACTTTACTTATAAAAAAAATAATAAAAGCTATAAAAACCACAATATAAAAAAAAATGAAAAAAATGATGAAAATAAGACAAACGAAGGAAAACGAACATGACGAGGAAGGAGTACAAGACATCACAACTAAACTTAAGAAAAAAATAATGATAAAAACCACAAAATAACAAAAAGAAAAAAAAAAGAAAAAAAAAAAGAAAAGAAAAGACAAACGAAGGAAAGCGAACATGACGAGGAAGGAGCAAAGACACCAGTATCACTACAACTAAACTTAAGAAAAAAAAAAGATAAAAACCACAATATATCAACAAAAACAAAGAAAATATAAAAGAAAATGAAGAAAATAAAAGACAAACGAAGGAAACCGAACATGAAGAGGAAGGCGCAAAGACACCAGCATTACCACAGCACATTTATCCCGACCAATAACTCATCACTGCTGCTTTAAACCCATCGGCATGTGAAAGCCGGAACTGGCCTTGGCTCGCCCGCTGCTCGGCTCCACAACGCACAACGACACGACCTCACATAACCTCCAGGGGTCAGCTTTAAGCCCGCCCCGACCCCGCCCCTAAGCCTCACCTCTGCGGACAAGCCCTTCCTGTGATCTGGCCCCTTCAAGCAGGTACATCAATAGTTGTCTTAGGGATGAAAGCAACTGGATTCGCACTGGTGGGTTAGCAGGTGGCTAGGTAAGGTTCGCCGCTGCCAAGGTGAACACGGGACACCTGTTTATCGTGTTACCTGTCCAGTGTGTGGTGATGAAGGGCATACAGGCACATAGATATAGACACACCAAGAGCGAGAGCGAGAGAGAGAGAGAGAGAGAGAGAGAGAGAGAGAGAGAGAGAGAGAGGGTACAACATTGATACATGGCTAGCTTAAAGATACATACGCACACAGAAATTCAAGGTACAGTCTCTCTCTCTCTCTCTCTCTCTCTCTGTGCTGTAATGTTGAAAAGATAGATGACAAACACTGAAACAAATGGAGAGAGAGAGAGAGAGAGAGAGAGAGAGAGAGAGAGAGAGAGAGAGAGAGAGAGAGAGAGAGAGAGAGAGAGAGAGAGAGAGAGAGAGAGAGAGAGAGAGAGTCGGGTGAAGCGAACAACAGGGTGAAGAACAACAGACCCTCTCTCTCTCTCTCTCTCTCTCTCTCTCTCTCTCTGGGTCTAAGAAGGCAGATGCAGCAGAGTGCGAAACTAGATGAGAGAGAGAGAGAGAGAGAGAGAGAGAGAGAGAGAGAGAGAGAGAGAGAGAGAGAGAGAGAGAGAGAGAGAGAGAGAGAGAGAGAGAGAGATGGGGGATGGAGTGGGTCTGTTGTTCGCTTCACCTCTTTTTTCGCTCGACTTTCTCTCTCTCTCTCTCTCTCTCTGTATCTATTTCTGTATAAGAGAGAGAGAGAGAGAGAGAGAGAGAGAGAGAGAGAGAGAGAGAGAGAGAGAGAGAGAGAGAGAGAGAGAGAGAGAGAGAGAGAGAGAGCACAGGTGTTCAGTACAGTTCAAATTACGTGACTCAGGTAATTGACGCTGGCTCCACACACTCATCAAGACAGGTGTGCTCCGGGTGCTCTTCGTAAACAAAACACCTTCTATTCACCATCTTTATTATCATTCTTAATATTTTTCTTCCATAGCTTTGCATTATATTTCTCATTATTCTGGCCAATGGATTCCTGATCTAAATAACTATCCATTACTTTTCCTCGCAATGTCAATAATGAGTAACGACCTGTTCATTCTCTTATTTTTCTTGTTTATTTACTATTGTTTTTATTTTGTCTTCCTTCGCTACGTTTTTTTTTTTTATATTTGTTTTCGTTGTGGTTACTTGTTCTCTTCTGTCTGTCTGGCACTTTGTTGGTCTGTCTGTCTGTCTGTCTGTCTGCTGGCTGGCTGTCTGGCTGCTGCTCTCTCTCTCCCTCTCTCTCTCTCTCTCTCTCTCTCTCTCTCTCTCTCTGTCTCTCTGTCTGTCTGTCTGTGTCTGTCTGTCTGTCTCTGTCTCTGTCTGTCTCTCTGTCTCTGTCTCTGTCTCTCTCTCGTTTTGGGAAAGGGATCTTAAAGCAACTCCCCTCTCGAAAAATATACATAAAAAAAAAAGAGACATGGAAGCTCCAGAGTGTTCTTTTCTAATAATTATTTTGTCATCCTCTTCATCTGAGTGCAGTCCGGCAACTCCCCCTCAATGTTGAATAAACACGTGTGGTAATAAAAAATGTAAATAAATCCACCTCAATGTTGAATAAATACACTTGTGGTAATAAAAAATGTAAATAAATCCACTTCAATGTTGATAATAAAAAAGGTAAATACGAGGCTAAGCAGTGGAAGGATTTATAGACTCGAGATGTGATGATATGTAAATGTTACCTGGGATAACCTGGGATTTATAAAGGAAGGAGTGAGATGCGTGAGTGAGGAAGTGGATAGTTATGATAGTAATAGTAGTAGTAATAACAAGAACAAGAGCAGAAATCCGTGGGTGAATGGGTGAATGGGTTAATAGTAATGATGGTAATAATAGTAATGGTTATAATAGTAATGGTAATAACAGTAGTAATAATAACAAGGACAACAGCAGAAATGATAATGATAATAATGATAATAATACTGAATCATTATACATAGAGGAAATGGAAGAAGAAGAAGAAGAAGAAGAAGAAGAAGAAGAAGAAGAAGAAGAAGAAGAAGAAGAAGAAGAAGAAGAAGAAGAAGAAGAAGAAGAAGAAGAGGAAAAAAAAGCTTAATTTCTTCTATACATTTACTATAACGACGATCTCTCTCTCTCTCTCTCTCTCTCTCTCTCTCTCTCAACACACCATGAAAACCAATAAAATAAAACAACAACAACAACAACAACAATACAGACAAGAGCACAGCAAGGTCATGTGTCGACTGGACTGTTGCATGACGAGAGAGAGAGAGAGAGAGAGAGAGAGAGAGAGAGAGAGAGAGAGAGAGAGAGAGAGAGAGAGAGAGAGAGAGAGAGAGAGAGAGAGACAACACCAGCTTGTCCCTCCCTCCTCTCGCCCTCCATCGTGTCCAAGGTGAAGGAAAGGCACCAGAGGAAAGATTAATTAGCATGGCTTGTGCAGGTGAGGCTTAGAATAGGTAAGTGGAGAGGAGGAGGAGGAGGAGGAGGAGGAGGAGGAGGAGGAGGAGGAGGAGGAGGAGGAGGAGGAGGAGGAGCTGATATTATGGTTCTTACGTGGTTATTTCTAAGAATTTTACTCTCTGGCATATAGTGAAAGGAGGAGGAGGAGGAGGAGGAGGAGGAGGAGGAGGAGGAGGAGGAGGAGGAGGAGGAGCTGGAAGAAGAGGAGGAGAAGGAGGAGAAAAGGAAGAGGAGGAGGAGGAGGAAGAGGAGGAGGAGGAGGAGTTGGAAGAGGAGGAGGAGGAGGAGGAGGGTCGTGTGAAACTGGCAGAGGACACAAGGTCAAATGACGAAGGAAGGAAGGAAAATCAAGCCAAGACAGTGATGTATGTAACGCCATTCCTCCTTCCACACACACACACACACACACACACACACACACACACTGACACACTAACACCTATAGACGCAAAGAAAACGGAAAGACACAACAGATATAAGTTAAATGAAGCTGCTACCACCACCACCACCACCACCACCACCACCTTCACAACCTCCACGAGCTGCATTCTCACCGACCCCCACTACGAGAGAGAGAGAGAGAGAGAGAGAGAGAGAGAGAGAGAGAGAGAGAGAGAACCAGCCCTTGTGCGGTATTGATTCGCAGCAACATACTGCAACCCCCCTTGTCCTTCCTCCTTCTCTCTCTCTCTCTCTCTCTCACCGCCTGAGCACCGAGAGAGAGAGAGAGAGAGAGAGAGAGAGAGAGAGAGAGAGAGAGAGAGAGAGAGAGAGAGAGAGAGAGCAGGCAGGGTGAGGTCTTTGGGTTCAGTTCTGTGTGGAGATCAGAATTAAAGAGAAGGATTACGGATACACCTGCGTCGAGAAATTACAGGTGAAACAGGTGTGAACGAGAGAGAGAGAGAGAGAGAGAGAGAGAGAGAGAGAGAGAGAGAGAGAGAGAGAGAGAGAGAGAGAGAGAGAGAGAAGCAGGCAGAGCAGTCAACACACACCTTACCTTCCTACCCTCCTAGTCATGCTAGAATCACGGCAGGGGAAGTGAGGGGAATAGGGAAACAGGGGCCTCGTGGACAGCGTTTAGGGGCCCCGAGGGGAAGGTGAATACGGGAGGCGGCTGAGGGGACACCGGCTCTCATAAACAATTAAAGAGGGAAAGGCGCCGAGAGACACATTGGGAAACTAACAGATTACAGAAACAGAGACAGAGACAGAGAGAGAGAGAGAGAGAGAGAGAGAGAGAGAGAGAGAGAGAGAGCTAGGACCCGGAAATGTACAGGACGATCTTACGAAATGGAACGTCAACGCATTTTATTCGCTGTGTGGTTTTGTGCGGATGGGATTTTTGAGGTAGTAGTAGTAGTAGTAGTAGTAGTAGTAGTAGTAGTAGTAGTAGTGGTGGTGGTGGTGGTGGTGGTGGTGGTGGTAGTAGTGGTAGTGGTAGTAGTGGTGGTGGTGGTGGTGGTGGTGGTGGTGGTGGTGGTGGTGGTGGTGGTGGTGGTGGTGGTGACCTACTAGTACTATTTTTTACTGTTGTGGTTCGTACTGTGGTCTCTGCTGTGTGTATTCCTGTTACTGCATTGGAATTAGCATCTCAGTAAGCCTTTTTTCGTACTTTTTTTTCTGTTACTTTGTCGCTCTTGGTAGGTGTTTTATCCAACATAACACACACACACACACACACACACACACACACACACACACACACACACACACACACAAGTACAAAGTAAATAAAGAAAAAGTAAAAAAACAAGTCAGTATATATAAATAAGAACAAAAAACTGACATTACAATTACCAACAAAACCAAACACACACTAAAACAACAACAACAATAAAAACAACAACAACAACAACTACTACTACTACTGCTACTACTATTACTACAACTTCTCCGGCGCGGACACAAGAAACAACAAAAACACCAAAGAAAACAAGAAAGAAAACGAGGAAAACAACAACACGACGAAACACAAACAGAAAGACAGAGACAAAGACAGGACATTATTCTTTTATCCTCCTCCTCTCTTCCTTAACCCCTTCAGTGCCATGACGCGTTTCCACATTCATTCTTGTTATTATCTGATGATCTTACACAGCTTCACAAACTTACACGGAGGGATTAAAATAGTGAAGACTGTGGCCATTAATCTTCTGACCTCCATACACGCTTCCTAATGTCAATAAAATGGTCATACACAAATATCAAGGTTGAAATGTGTCCCAGTACTGAGGGGATTAAAATAGTGAAGACTGTGGCCATTAATCTTCTGACCTCCATACACGCTTCCTAATGTCGATAAAATGGTCTAATGGTACACAAATCTCAAGGTAGAAATGTGTCCCAGTACTGAAGGGATTAAAATAGTAAAGACTGTAGCCATTAATCTTCTGACCACCATAGAGCCTTCCTTATGTCAACAAAATGGTCTAATGGTACACAAATCTCAAGGTTGAAATGTGTCCCAGTACTGAAGGGATTAAAATAGTGAAGACTGTGGCCATTAATCTTCTGACCACCATAGAGCCTTCCTTATGTCAACAAAATGGTCTAATGGTACACAAATCTCAAGGTAGAAATGTGTCTCGGTACTGAAGGGATAAACCTCGCTTGAAGATAAAGGTGAGAACAACAGGTAGAAGAGAAATATAAAGGAACACTGAGGGATATGGGAAAGTATGACAGGTGAGCAGGAAAGCAAGTGAGGGGATGCAACAGGTAGGAAGGTGACGAGAGGGAAATGACAAGAAAGGTTGAAGAGGGGAGAGGGAAGGCTGGAGGTAAAACAGAGGGGAAAGAATAGCTGGGAGGGGAGGAAGAGGCATGGTGGCGTTAAGAGAGGGAGGGAAAGGGAAAATATAGAACTGGGTGAGAGGAGAGAGAGAGAGAGAGAGAGAGAGAGAGAGAGAGAGAGAGAGAGAGAGAGAGAGAGAGAGAGAGAGAGAGAGAGAGAGAGAGAGAGAGAGAATAACAAATAAAACAGGGTGAAAAGACACAAACAAACGAAGGATGTGAGAGAATGAGGAACGAAAAATGAAAAAAGAGAGAGGAAGAGACAAAATAGAAGATAAAAACAGGAGAAACAGACACATGCAGATAAACGAAGGAAGTGAAGGAACAAGAAACGAAAGCAGAAAGCCAGCCAGGGTAAACAGTAAAGGAAGGGGAGGTGTACAGGAAGACAGGGGGGTTTGGGGTTAGATAGGGTGGCAGGGGATGGCAGGGGAGGCAAACAAGTAAACAGGGCGCAGGTATTGAAGGGGTGAAGGTAATCTGGCGCCTCTTCAGCTTAGCAAACAGTAGCTCGATGACCGCCAAGCCAAACACATTTATTAGTGCCGCTCCATCACGTGATAAGGTGGTGGTGGTGGTGGTGGTGGTGGTGGTGGTGGTGGTGGTGGTGGTGGTGGTGATAGTAGTAGTAGTCCACTTAGTTGCCAGTCCCCTTGTAGGTCCGAAAGTTAGCAAAAGAAAAGGGTGCAGTAGAACCATGCGTGCTTTGGGGTCTGAGAGGTCTCCAAGCGCACGGGTTCGAATCCTGTCCACGGTCCGAGTGTAGGTTGGGCTTCCTCACTCGGGGCAACGGGTGGGCTTTGAGATAGGAGGTACCACAATAAGTATCCCCTTTAGCCCAGAAATTCCCGTGAAAAGCCCACATGGTATAAAAATAAAGTTACAAATACTGAGTCTGTACTGAATGGAGGACTCCGCCGCCGTCACCGTCTCACTGTTTGTCATCATGGCCGCGTGGAGAGGACCCATCTCGCCCAGGATTTTTTTTTTTTTTTTTTTTTTACCATGTGGGCTTTTCACGGGAATTTCTGGGCTAAAGGGGATACTTTTTGGAGCACCTCCTATCTCAAAGCCCACCTGCTAGGAGACCGTTGTCCTGAGTGAGGAAGCCCAACCTACACTCGGACCGTGGACAGGATTCGAACCCGTGCGCTTGGAGACCCCTCAGACCCCAAAGCACGCATGGTTCCACTGTACCACGGCGGCCCCACTTCTTGCCACTTTGCTGCTTGTAGTTGGTGACGAGAGGCCAGAGAAGTGGTGTGTCATTTAATGCACAGTAAAGAAGAATAAATACAAGCTGGTGATTCGTGTAAGCTAAGGTGGGTGGGCAGCAGTGGTGTCTGGTGTATCAATGCGCCAAGACATGGTGTGGTGGTGTAATGGAGAGGGAAGAAACTACACCAGTATTTTCCAGTTGTTTGGTTATTGATAGTCACTTGCCCGTCTCTACAAACTGGGTTCATCTCTTCCGCTCCACGGCGCCGGTACAAGCAGAGGCACAAACCCAGCCTGACTCCCATTACTGTAGTCATTCCAACAGACACACTGGTGACGCCATTGTTGGAAGATGTGCGGAGACGGAATAAATAAAGGACTAGTGTGAGCCGCTCGTAACCCCTTGAGTACCATGACGCATTTCTATATTCATTCTGGTTACCATTATTGATTCTATGCAGCTTCAGAAACTTATGTGGGAGATTAAAATAGTGAACACTGTGACATTAATCTTCTGACCTCCATATGCCCTTTCTAATGTCAATAAAATGCTCTAATACACAAATCTCAAGGTGAAAATGGGTCCCAGTATTCCAGAGGTGAACACGTGAAGAGAGGACCAGTGTATAGCAGAAGCAGGTGTCCGGCAGTGTTTATCCAGTCACCAAAACAATGGGGAGAGAATGTACCTATCTAGCGTTCATAAACCACTAGTAGTAGTAGTAGTAGTAGTAGTAGTAGTAGTAGTAGTAGTAGTAGTAGTAGTAGTAGTAGTAATAATAATAATAATAATAATAATAATAATAATAATAATAATAATAATAATAATAATAAAAATAGTATAATAAAAATAATAATAATAATAATAATAATAATAATAATAATGATAGTAGTAGTAGTAGTAGCAGTAGCAGTAGCAGTAGCAGTAGCAGCAGTAGCAGCAGCAGCAGCAGCAGCAGCAGCAGCAGTAATAGTAGTAGAAAAAACTAAATAATATCTATAACTTCATTTTTGGGGACATTTTTCCATTATTTTTATCTGGATTATCAAGTTAGACCATTACCCACCTCTCTCTCTCTCTCTCTCTCTCTCTCTCTGCCTTGCGTGACACTGAGGCATGGCGGGCTGGGGTGGGGGGGGCACGTAATGGGGTGACAATTGTGTTCCACGTTGATAACCACTGCCTTGTTCCTCCCGCAGACACGCCCCGCCGCTGCCAATCCCCGCGTAGTTCCCCCTTGGAGGCAGACGCGGACTCCTGGTCGTGAGGGGCGCGGGGCTTAAATATTTATGAAGGAGGGTGAAAAAGAGACGCCAAAGTTAGCCTAGTGTCGCTCCCCATGCCAGCCGCCCCGCCGCCCTTCAATTAAACCTTGTATATTGGACCTATTTCTCGTGACGCTTGATGGCCAACTGTGGCAAAAAGGAGAGGGAATCTGTCTACACGTTCTTCCAAGATTTCCTCGTCTCTCCCTTCTCCCTTCTTTTATTCTCGTTTTTCCTTCCCTTTCTTTTCTGGTCCTCCTCCTCCTCTTCTTTCTTCTCCCTAGTTCCTCCCTTCTTTTCTTCTTTTTTATTCTTCCTTTTCCTTCTTTCCGGTAAAAAGAAGGCAAAGGAATCTGTCTACACGTTCTTCCAAGATTTCCTCGTCTATCCCTTCTCCCTTCTTTTATTCTCGTTTTCTTTCTTTTCTCTTCGCTTCTTTTTCTCCTTTTCTTTTTTTTTTCCTCTACTTATTTTCCTTTCTTTCCTGATCCTTCTCCTCTTCTTCGTTTTATTTCCTAGTTCCTCCCTTTTCCATTCCTCTCGTTTTTCTTCTCTTTTCTCTCTGCTTCTTTTACGTTTACTTTTTTTTCTCCTTTTCTTTTCTTTCCTCCTCCTCCTCCTCCTCCTCTCATTCTTTCTTCCTAATTCCTTCCTTCTACCTTCTATTCTTATCTCTTCGCTTTTCTCCTTTTCTTTCTATTTTTCCTCCTTCTTACTTTCCCTTCTTTCCTCATTCTCCTCTTCTTCCTCTTTTCTTCATAGTTCCTCCCTTCTCCATTCTTTTCTATTCTTTTCTATTCCTTTCTTCTTTTCCTCCTTTCTTCTTTTCTCCTCCTCCTTTTCTTCTTTCTTCCTCTCTTTGTTATTTCTTGTCTTTCATCTGCCTTTTGATCTTTTCCTTTCTTTTTCCTTATTTTTCTCCTCTTCCTACTCTTCCTTATCCTGATTCTTGTCTCCTTTCTTTTCCTTCTTTTAAGTTTCCATTCTTTCCTTTTCCCCTTTTCTTCCTTTCCTTTCCTCTTCTACTTATTCTTTTTTCTTTCTTTTTACTTTTATTCTTCTATTCTTCCAGCTTTTCTTTCCATCTTATACCTTTTTTTCACCTCCCCTTCCTCCTCTTCATCACGTCTTCCTTTTCTCCTTCTTTTTCCTCCTCATCTTCTATTTCCTTCTTCACTTCATCCTTGTCCTGACTTCCTGCCTGCGTCTCTCTCTCTCTCTCTCTCTCTCTCTCTCTCTCTCTCTCTCTTGCCTCTCGTCCTTGAATTTTCCTCCGAGTCTTCTTATTTTCCTCCAGTTAGGAAGAAAAGCCTCGTCTGTCTCTGTCCTCGCCGCCTCTTTGTCCCCGAGTGGTATAAAAAGTAGCGAATTTTCAGAAGAAACTTAGGGCGACAAAACAGCGGTGTCCTTGGAGGGTTCTTGTCCGTGGCGCCTTTAAACAAAACGAAGCCTTGTTTGTTCTCTCTCTCTCTCTCTCTCTCTCTCAATGGACAGGATTTAATTTCGTGTGTGTGTGTGTGTGTGTGTGTGTGTGTGTGTGTGTGTGTGTGTGTGTGTGTGTGTGTGTGTGTGTGTGTGTGTGTGTGTGTTCTTTTCGTTTATTCTTATTCAAAGGAAGGGAAGGAAGGGAGAGGATAGGAAGAGACCAATGTTCTCTCTCTCTCTCTCTCTATAATATTTGTGTCTATAAATTCTACCTGTTTATGTATCACACCTCATGTCTCTCTTTATCAGCTCCTCTTATTCCTCTTCTTTATTCATCTTCGTGTTTGTCTATCATTTATCTCTCTTTATCGCTTCATACCTTCCTTCGCCACCTCCTTCTCTTCCTTCGTCTTGTTTATCTCCTGTTTTCTCTTATATATTCTCTTTTTCTTCATTTTATTTACTTTCTTTTGCTTTCTTTTCCTTTCATATGTTTCTTTTCTTTTATCTTCCCCTTTCTCATATTTTTCCTAACTTTTTTTCTATATCTTGTTCTTCTCGTCCTTCTTTTTCTTCTTTTTTCTCCATCTTTCTCAATCTTCTCTTGTTTTCTTCTCTCTTACACTCGTTAATCTTCCATCTATTGTTTCTCCTTCCCTATTCATCTTCTTTCTTCTATCCTTTCTTTTCCTCGTTTTATTTTTCCTTTTTCTTCTTTTCTCCTTCTCTTCTTTTTCTTTCCTCTTAAACTTGTCCTTTTTCTCTTCTTCCTTTTTCGTTATTGTGTTCTTGTCATCTTCCTTCATCCTCCTCTCTCTTCTTTATTCATCCTCTTCCTCTCCTTAACTTTCTAAACTTATCTTCCTTCCTTCCTTCTCTTCTTTCTCATTCTGTCATCTCCTTCCTCTTCTCTATTCATCCCTTTTTTCTCTTTTCCTTCTCAAACTCCTGTCACCTTCTTCATCCTCTTCTTCCCTCTTCCTTATTCATTCTCTTCGTCTCCTTACCTCCTTCCTAAATTCTTCTCTTCTTCTTTATTCATCCTCCTTCCTTCCTTCCTAAACTCTTCTCATCTTCCTTTCTTCCTTCCTTCCTCTTCCTACTCCTCTTTATTTATGCTCTTCCTCTCCTTACCTCCTTTCTAAACTGTTCTCGTCTTCCTTCCTTCTTCTCCTCTTTATTCATCCTCTTTCTCCTCATACCCTTCCTAAACTCTTATCATCTACCTCCCTTCCTTCCTCCTCCTCCAGCCACAGCATATTCAGTCTAAGTTGGCGGGGCACAATTCAGCACAAGGTATGAGAGACAAGCGGCGAGGGCAGGTTTTGCATGTATATTGATCCATCACTCCTGCTTTCGGCCCGGCCCGAGAATAGAAAGGAACGCTGAGGGCAAGGTGTGTGTGTGTGTGTGTGTGTGTGTGTGTGTCTGTGTCTGTGTCTGTCTGTCTGTCTCTCTCTCTCTTACTTTTATCCAATTTTTCCTTTTTATTTCTTGATTTCTTTTACATCGTTAATTTAATCTCTCTCTCTCTGGTTGTCTCAGTAATTTTCTTTCTTTTTCCCCAAATTAGCGTTTTCTTCCGTTTCTTATTCTTGTTTTCTTTTACTCAGTTCTTCTCTTCCTTCTTTCCTTCCTCTTTCGCATCTTTTATTTCCTCTTCCCTCTATTCATCGTCTCCTTTTTCACACTTTTTCTGGTATTTCCTCCTCTATGTCTTATGATCTTCTTTCCTCCTCCTCCTCATGATCTTCTCCTCCTCCTCCTCCTCCTCCTCCTCCTCCTCCTCCTCCTCCTCCTCCTCCTCCTCCTCCTCCTCCTCACAATTATATTTCTGGTATTTTCTCTTCTATGTCTTATCATTTTCTTTCCTCCTCCTCCTCCTCCTCCTCCTGGTATTTTCTCTTCTATGTCTGGTATTCCTCCTCTCCTCCTCTTATCATCCTCCTCCTCCTCCTCCTCCTCCTCCTCCTCCTCCTCAAAATTATATTCCATTACCCTTTGTAACATGTTAGTTTCTCTCGCAAAAAATAAATAACAAATACTTCACTCACTAATTAATTCTTTACTCTACAGCATCCCTTTGATTGCACCGTTACAACTTAATTCCCTTTCCTTTAACAGTCCATCTCTATTTCAGGCTGCCTTGGGAAAATGTCGCGTTATCCCAAGCTTGGTTTTAGATTCAGTAGGAGATGAAACAGGAATCTTATTTTGCCCTTCTGTTGTTGTGGTTTTGTGTATTTCATCTCTATGTCACTTGCTTGTACGTAGAAGGTGGTGGTGGTGGTGGTGGTGGTAGTAGTAATAGTTGTAGTTGTTGTTGTTGTTGTAGTAGTAGTAGTAGTAGTAGTAACAGTAGTAGTAGTAGCTGTATTAT
>NC_059283.1:12110944-12120944 GCF_017591435.1 Portunus trituberculatus | reverse complement strand
TACCTTAAATTCACATGTTCTTTTTATAACTGGGACATCTAAATTAATCTCTTTCTACTTGATACTCATTAATTAGTAACATTTTTTTCTTGTTCTACCATCACCTTCAAACATTGCACACTATTTATATATCTTAAATTCACATGTTCGTTTTCTTTTTATAACTGGGACATCTAAATTAATCTCTTGCTACTTCATATTCCTTTTCTGAATTACCTATCTTTCTGAATCACCTCTTCTTGCTGTACCAGGAACAAGAGAGGCCAGGAACCAACAACGCAGTGACGTGTTGGCGTCGATCCCTCACACTGCTCACTAAGACGATTGTGAACTTGTAACTGTTTTGCTTTTAGATTTTCTTGGTGTGAAAGAGACAATTGTGTGTTACTCGCATTGTAATTCACTAAATACACATTGATGTTGATCTTTTGTGTTACACTAAAAAAATTGAGAGAAAAAAATTGTAAGAGTTTTTTCTTCAAATTTTCTTTTGTGTACATCAGAACACAATTATATTTATAATATTCAAATACACAATGACAATGCTATTAAATTGTTCGCACCGCAGCTGTTATTTACACACTATCTGAGTGTAAGAAAAAAAAAAAAAAAAAAAAAAAAAAAGACTATTCAGAGCATTACAAGCCTCTGAACACGCAGTGACATTGATCTGTGGCGTCAGTTCACAAACTCACCTATTAAATGATTAAGTTCATGCACGTCACACAGAACCTTTCCTCAGTATTCAAGTCAAGCTTCTTAAACTGATGCTACAAGAACACAACTGTAACTCACTTCCTCGTGCAGCAATCGTCTGTGTGTCTGTGTCTGTACGATTGTCTGTCACATCACGCAGGCTGACGAGGAGGTTTTCACTCTCCCCAACGACCCAAACTCAGTCTGGGAGTAAGTGCCGGTCACGTACACTCTGCCAAACTCAACACGCCACGAATTGAGTCCCGCTAATGACCTCACTTGTGTCTGTCTGTCTTTCTGTCTATCGGTGTGTGACGTCTCCACTCCACCTCCCCCCGTCCCACTCTTTCTTTGGGCAGCGAACACACGTCATTTTGTTGTCGCTGTCATCTTCCCTTGCTCATCTCTGTCTCTTATGCAATGCTACAAATAGAAAGCCATATTACGATTTCTTCTGTCAGTAATGTTAAGTTGCCATTGTCACGATAGAAGTCAATATTGTTACTATTTGTGTTTATCAATGGAAATATATCTCATTTGCTCATATTGTCTGCATCTTATGCACTGTTACAAGGAGCACTTCATATTAACTCCTTCAATATTGAAACACATTTTTATCTCGAGATTTGTGTATGATTAAACCATTTTATTGACATTGGAAAGGGTCTATGGAGGTCAGAAGATTAATGGCCACAGTCCTCACTATTCTAATCCCGACGTGAGTGTCTGAAGCTGTACAAAATCACCAAATAGTAAACAGAATGAATATGGAAACGCGCCATGGTACTGAGGGGGTTAAGAGATCTGGGTTGTCATCTACGATATTTGTTTGTCAATATCTGTTATGTACGTTTGCACTTATTCTGTCTCTAATGCAATGCCACGCGTAAAAGTACGTCATCTGCCTGTCAGTATTGCTACCATACGTGTTTGTCAATGAAAAATGCTGCACTGATTCGAAATTGATGTTATGACTGAAAACTGTCAAATGAAAACAAGCCACACTGTTTTGGAGGTGTGTTATGATCTCGCCTGTCAATGAACAAGAGTCACAATGTTCGCAGGTGATTGGTATACAAGTCCCGTCAATGGAAACAAGTCACAATATATTCACGATATTATCACCACTCAACTGTCAAAGAAAACGTGTCACAATGTCCTCAAATTGACATCACGACCTTAAACTGTCAATGAAAACACGTCGAATTGTTTTTAACCCCTTCAGTACCATGATGCGTTTCTATATTCATTATGTTTACTATATGGTGATTTTATACAGCTTCAGAAACTCGTGTGAGGGAATTATACTAGTGAAGACTGTGACCACTAATCCTCTGACCTCCATAGACTCTTCCTAATGTCAATAAAATGGTCTATTCGTACTCAAATTTCAAGGTAAAAATGTGTCCCAGTAGTAAGGGGGGTTAACGCTACGATTCTTTCCCCATTTCCCTTCCATCGTCCATTATGCAATGTCACGAGGGGAACACAGCACTACTCTCAGATTCACGTTACAACCCTCCCTTGTCACACCTTGTCAACCTGGTGCACTCTGGAACTCCCTGTCTGTTTGTGCATTTCCATCTTCCTGACCTGAACTCATTTAAGAGGTAGTAAGCTTCAAGACAGTTATCCCATTCTTTTCGCTAACTCTCTCAGACCTGCTCGGAGACTGGCATCTAAGTGGGTATTTTTATTTGAGTAATTTTTGTGTTCCTTGCCCAGATTTTCTCTCCCCACATTAAAACTTCTCCCTTGTTAATACCTTCACTTCCTCAGCCTCATGGTTCCTTGGTGTCTACTGAGAAACACTTTCCTCTCTCACCATGACCACTTCAACGGCCACAGAGAAGATCAGATGCGGTTCTCAAGACTGTTTCACCAATCATTAATGTAGAAATCTTGTTAATCTGTCCATAGAACCGTATGAACACTCTTAAAACTAGTGTAATTTAACTAGAGCCTTTGAAAGTAATGAAGATGACTATTTGAAAGGCCGCAGAGATGATCAGTAGCGGTTCTCAAGAGTGTTTCAATAGCCAAAGATGTAGAAATCTTGTTAATCTGTCCCTAGAACCGTATAAACACTCTTAAAATGAGTGTAACTTAACTAACACCTTTCAAAGTAGTGAAGGTGATTGCCCGCAGTTCTCAAGTGTTTCACCAATTAATGTAGAAATCTTGTTAATCTGTCCCTAGAACCGTAAGAACAATATTAAAAATCTGTAACTAACTAAATATATAGAGCCTTTAACAAGTGTGGAGATGCGACTATTTCAAAGACTAGAGTTGATAAGCCGCCTTTCTAAAAGAGTGTTTCTCCAAAAAAGTGTAGAAATCTTGTTAATTAGTCCCTACAACCGTATAAACACTTAAAAACCAGCGTAATATCAATAGTGGAGGAGAGACGATTTCAAAGACCACAGAGATCATTAGTCACGGTTCTTACGAGTTTTCACCAGACAAAAATGTAGAAATATTGTTAATCTATCACTGCAAACACATAAACACTCTTGAAAACCAGTGTAACATTAACTAGAACCTTTGAGAATAGTGGAGTGACTATTTCAAAGGCTACAGAGATCACTAGTTGCGGTTCTTTCGAGTGTTTCACCAGCCAAAAATGTAGAAATATTGTTAATTTATCACTGGAAACACATAAACACTCTTGAATACCAGTGTAACATCAACTAGTGATTTTAAGAGTGAAGCGCGGAGCAGAAGTGTTACAGAATGTTGTTGCTTATACTTCGTTACAAACACCGTCACATCATTTTTAACGCCGTCACATTACTCTCAACTCCACGACCCTCCCTTGCTTCTTATCTCGCCCGGGAACGCACGTCACACTCCCATCACGTCCCAATGAAACCCTGATTAGCCGCGGTCCCGCCCTCCAAGTGCCGTTAGAGCGTCACGCCAGCTCCCGTCACGCTCCCCTGCTAGGCCCGCCCGTCCCGCCGCCAGACGTGACGCAGACGGCCGCCACAGTGCCCTCAGGGAGTGACTCACGAGGCACTGGTGATATGAGGCTGTGGCACGCGATCCTCATCCTCCTTCCCTTACACTACTGCTATTACTACTACTGTTGCTACTGCTGCTACTGTTACTGCTGCTGCTGCTACTGATACTGCTGCTACTACTACTATTACTACTACTACTACTACTACTACTACTACTACTGCTACTACTTCTACTTCTACTACTTCTACTACTACTTCTTATACTTCTACTTTATTAACTACTACTACTACTGCAACAACAACAACAACAACAACAACAACAACAACAACAACCACTACTATTACTACTTCAACAACTACTACAACAACAGCTACTACTACTACTACTACTACTACTACTACTACTTTCTGAGTCTACCTCCTCCTTTCACTACTACTATTACTATCACAACAAGAACAAGAACACCTACATGAAAAATAACTACATAGACTGTTGCTACTGTTCCTCCTGTACCACTACCACCACTACTACTACTACTACTACTACTACTACTACCACTGTTTTTCGTATTTTAAAAACTCTCTTCCTATTACCATTTCTCCTTCCCTTCACATCATATACAAGTCATCAACAGCTTCACATGGAAGAAAATATCTGCTACTGTTTGCTTATACTTCCTTTGTGTTCCTTTCTTTCCTCCACACACACACACACACACACACACACACACACACACACACACACACACACACACACACACACGTCACCACAGCCCAGGAAACAAACTAAGCTAAAAAAACGACCTCTTAAAATATATATATGAAAAGAAAAAGAGCTCTGAATGAATGGATCCAGACGGAGCAAGAAGCACACACGCTCAGATGAGGTATGGTTGATATTCCCATTCCATCAGCAGTAAATAACGCCAGTAGTCACATCCCTTGAAAATAACACACATTATAGGAATTTACTGAAGGGGTGGCGGCACAGAGGGAGGGAGGGAGAGAGAGGGGGAGGGAGGAGAGGAAAGAGGAGGGAGAATAGACGAATGGAGGGAAGTAAGATGAAGGGTTTGAGAGGGAGGGAAACCAAGGGAAGGCCAGGGAGAAGGAAAGTGGAGGGAAAAAGGGAGAAGAATAGATGGAGAGAGGAAAGTAAGATGGAGGAAAAGGATGGAGAGAGAATTGATAGATGAAGAAAATGGTGAGAGAGAGAGAGAGAGAGAGAGAGAGAGAGAGAGAGAGAGAGAGAGAGAGAGAGAGAGAGAGAGAGAGAGAGAGAGAGAGAGAGAGAGAGAGAGAGAGGTAAGGATGGAAGAAATAGATGAACAGGAAGAAAGGAGAAAGAATTGATGGATGGAGAGAAATCAGGAGAAGGAGAGAGGAGAGACAACCAACGAGAAAGGAAGGATGGAAAGAAGAAAGAAGAAATGCACAGAAGAAAGAAGAGGAAGAGACCAAGGAAGGAATAAGATATAGGTGTAGGAAACTTTGATGAAGGAAAGAAAGGAAGGAGGGAGAGAGGAGGAGGGAAAGAGGGAGGGAGAGGAGAGGATGAAGGAATACATATCAGGAAGGAAAATAAAAACAAATGAAGGGAAAAACAGATAAGAAGAAGGAAGGAAGGAAGAATTGAGGAGGAGGAGGAGGAGGAGGAGGAGGAGGAGGAGGAGGAGGAGGAGGAGAGTTTGTTCCAAGCATGATCGATGTGATGTGTGATGAAGCGACCCTAATGCCGAGGAGGAGGAGGAGGAGGAGGAGGAGGAGGAGGAGGAGGAGGAGGAGGAGGAGGAGAAAAACGAAGATGACAAACGCGAAGGATGACAGCGAAGGAAACAAAGAGAAAAAGAAGAGGAAGAGATGAGAAAATGAATATAATAATAATAATAATAATAATAATAATAATAATAATGACGAGAGAGAGAGAGAGAGAGAGAGAGAGAGAGAGAGAGAGAGAGAGAGAGAGAGAGAGAGAGAGAGAGGAAAATTTGCACAGCTGGGAAATAAGGCAAAACTTTTCACTCTCCATTTTTATCAATTTTTTTCCCTCTTGTTCCCTTCCTCTCCTCTTCCTCCATTTACCATCTTCTTCCCTTCCTTTCCTCTTCCTCCATTTACCATTCCATTTTCCACCCATTACCTGCTTCCTTTCCTCATTTCCCTTCCCCTCAAGTCCTCCCCTTCTCCTTCCTTCTTTTTTTCTTCCTTCCTTCTTCATTTTCCTCTTATTTCATCTCCTTCCTTTATTTTTTCCTTGTTCCTCTTATTTGTTTCCCCTCATCCTTTCTCATCCTCATTTTTTTATTTCCCCTTATCTTCAATTATCCGTTCGTCTTCTTTTCTTATTTCCGTATCTTATTTCTCCCCTCTTCTTTCAGTCTCCAATTTCCTCTCACTATCTTCTCTTCTCAGATTCCATTCCTCTTCCTCTTCCTCTTTTTCTTAATTCTCTTTCGTCTATTTCTAATTATCCTCTTCATCCTCTTTTTCTTCACATCTAATCCCTCCTCCTTATCGCCCTCTATTTATCATATTCCCTTCTCTTTCTCTCTCTCTCTCTTTATCTTTCTTTCCTCTTCCTTATCTTCATTATCTCATATTTCTCTTTCTCTCTTTATGCTTTTGTGTTCTCTATATTCCCCCTTCTTCGATAGACACTTTTTCTTCATTCTTCTCTCAATTCCTATTTCATCCTTTCTTCCCCTTCCCCATCATCATCATCATCATCATCATCATCCATCACTATTTTTCTCTTTTCCCACTTCTCTTTCATCTATTCCTTATTCTCCTTTTCAATAGACAGTTTCTCCTTCTTCCCTCCTTCCCTTCATATTCCATTATTATCTTCAATTCCTCATCTTCAACCTTAATCCCCATCTTCATCCTCTTCCTCCTCCTCCTCCTCCTCCTCCTCCTCCTCCTCCTCCTCCTGCTCATAACTCAAGCTCATTATTAAGACAAGACAGCTCGAGGCTTCCAAACACACTGAAGAGGAGACAGACAGGAGAATAGACAGGAGAAACGAGAGAAAGTGTGATAAAGAGAGGAGAGAGACAAACAGTGATAGACAGGAAGGGAGAGAGAGAGATAGGATAGAGACAGGAAGGGAGAGAGAGAGAAACAGTGATAAAGAGAGGAGAGAGAGATAGGATAGAGACAGGAAGGGAGAGAGAGAAACAGTGATAGAGACAGGAAGAGAAAAAGAAAGTGATTGAGGCGAGAGAAGCAAGGAAACAGTAACAAGAGAACAGAGAAGTGAGAGAAACAGGACAGAGATAAGAAGAGAGAGAGACAGTGATAGAGAAGACAGAAGCGATAGGAATGGTGATAAAGAGGAGAGAAGAGAGAGGAACAAAGATAGGCGAATGAAAGAAACGGTGATAGAGACGAGAAAAGACAGAGAAGCAGTGATGGAGAAGAAAAAAGACAGAGAGAGAGAAAAAGTGATAAAGAAAAAACGAGAAAAACTGATAAAGACAAGAGGAGCAAGATAAATTGTGATAGAGAAGAGAGAAGAGAGAAACAGTGACCTCCCTTTACAATGGTCGACATATCCCATTGAAATCTTACTTAACATAACGTAATGTAAAATAACCTAACCTAACCTAACCTCACCTCAACTAAACCTAACCTCACCTCACCTCACCTCACCTCACCTCACCTAACCTAACCTTGCCCAACCCAATCTAAGCTAACCTCACTTCACCTCAACTTAACCTAACCTAACCTAACCTAACCTAACCTTGCCCAACCCAATCTACGCTAAACTCACCTAAACCTAACCTAACCTAACGTCACCTCACCTCACTTCACCTGACATTATAAAAACCTAATGTCATCTTAACTTAATCTCTCCTAACATAAAGCAGCTTAATCTAACTTAATTTCTTCAGTACCATGACGTGTTTCCATATTCAATCTGCTTACTATTTGGTGATTTTCTACAGCTTCAGAAACTTATTTATGGTGGAGATTAAAATAGTGAAGACTGTGGCCATTAATCTTCTGACCTCCATAGACAGTTCCTAATGTCAGTAAATTGCTCTAATCGTACACAAATCTCAAGGTAAAAATGTGTCTGAGTACTGAAGAGGTTAGCCTGGTACTACTGATTGTAAGTATAACCCAACCCAACCTAACCTAACCTAACCTAAGCTAATTCAACATAACTTTTTTTTATTTTACCTTAACCTTGTCCAACCAAAGCTAATCTAACACTATAACACACCCAATTCCTAACTCAAACCCAAACTCACCCCAACAGAATCCAACCCAACCTAACTACTACTGATTGTAAGCATAACCCAACCTAACCTAACCTAACCTAACCTATTTCAACATAACTTTTTTTTTTTACCTTAATCTTGTCCAACCAAAGCTAATCTAACACTATAACACACCCAATTCCTAACTCAAACCCAAACTCAACCCAAGAGAACCCAACCCAACCTAACTACTACTGATTGTAAGCATAACCCAACCTAACCTAACCTAACCTAAGCTAATTCAACATAACTTTTTTTTATTTTACCTTAACCTTGTCCAACCAAAGCTAATCTAACACTATAACACACCCAATTCCTAACTCAAACCCAAACTCACCCCAACAGAATCCAACCCAACCTAACCTAATGAAGCCAGTCTTACTCTTGCCCAGTCTACTCAAAAATAGTCGAATGGTGATTTCAGTCAATGAGGAAGGCTGAGAAACACGTAGGGAATGTGTCTCCTTGCCCGAAATTAGCATCATCATCATACACTACCACCGCCCTCATCACCACCACCACCACCACCACCACCACCACCACCACCATCCTTACACCACATTTTTACCAGCATAAGTTCACCATCCTTTCTCCTCTACCACCATTACCCTAAATTTCTGATTCGCCACACTGTAAACACCACATCTACCACATTAGCTTCACCACAACACCACAACACCATAGTCAATATCATTATAACTCTATCATCACCACCAATACCAAATTTCTTATCACAACTACCACCATCACCACTAGAACTCTATCACAATCAACAACCACCATCACCACCAACATCACCACCACCACCACTATCACCACCACCACCGCCATAGCATCAAAGCTTCTCCCTCCTGTGGAAAGCTTAAGGCATGTGAGATGTCTCCTTTAGTACAGCCAACCAACCAGCCAGCCAGCCAGTCAGCCAAGCCAGCCAGCACCGAGCCAGGCAGTCAGTCAGTCAGTCATACAGTCACTAGGTCCCTTTGTCAGTCGATCAGCAAGCCGGCTACACACAGAAGCCAGAACAGCATATCAGTTGTACTCTTTAAGTTAGTCACACCCGCCCTGCCACTCCTAGCCAGCCAGACACAGAGACACACAGACACATAGACGCACACACACACACACACACACACACACACACACACACACACACACACACACACAGATGGAGAGAGAGAGATAGGTAGATAGACAGAGATAACATAGACGCACACACACACGCACACAGACAGAGATGGAGAGAGAGAGATAGGTAGATAGACAGAGATAACATAGACGCACACACACACACACACACACACACACACACACACACACACACACACACACACACACAGAGACACACAGACAGAGAGAGAGAGAGAGATAGATAGATAGACAGAGATAGACAGTTAGCCAGCCAGCCAGACACACAGACACATAGACGCAAACACACAGACAGAGATGGAGAGAGACAGAGATAGGTAGATAGATAGAGAGATAAACACTTAGCCAGCCACACACACACACACACATAGACACACACACACACACACAGACAGACAGAGATGGAGAGAGAAACACAGATAGGTAGATAGATAGACAGACAGACAGACAGTTAACCAGCCAGTCAGAAACACAGAGACAGACAGATAGACAGTAAGCCAGTCAGCCACACACACAAACACACAGACACACACACACACAGACAGAGAAGGAGAGACACAGATAGGTAGATAGATAAGGAGATAGACAGTTAGCCAGCCAGCCAGAAACACAGACAGACAGATAGACAGTAAGCCAGCCAGCCAGACACACACGAAAAAAGACAGATATATAGATAGATAGATTAGACAGTGATAGCCAGCCAGGAAGACATACAGAGGTAGACAATATAGACAGATAGATAGACAGTGTTACCCAGCCAGCCAGCCTTACTTACAGACAGATAGACAGTTAACCAAACAGCCAGACATAGATAGATATGTAGACAGACAGACACACAGACAGCTAGACAGAAAGCTTCTCTTGGCCAGTCAACCAGTTACATTCAAATAAATCAGTCAGTCAGTCAAGTAGCCAGCCAGTCATAGT
>NC_059283.1:12093444-12103444 GCF_017591435.1 Portunus trituberculatus | reverse complement strand
ACGAGGTGGGGGGGGGGAGGGGTCATTCCTTAGTAGGATTAAGGTGAGGGGTCAGGAGATTACACAGGTAAGGTTCCTCTCCCCCCCCCATACCTTCGCGGCACACAGGTAAGACAAGGTAAGCACGCCACAGGTACACAGGTGAATAAGCAGACATTAGCACTGTTAATTACACACAGGTAAGCTTCACTAGTTGATTTATGAAACCTTTTAGTGGTTTAAGCTACACAGGTACTTTTTTTCACCCTACACAGGTACACGGTGCGAAATATGTACAAGTTTCTCCGACAAGTAAGGGAATTTTGCTACTCAGGTATACAATTTCATCACTAACAGGTACTAGCACTTAATTAGCCAGAGAGGTGCCTTGCCTTACCTAACCTTACCTAACCGAAGCCTAACTTAACCTAACCTAACCTTAACTAAACCCAATCTTGAGCCAACCTATCCCAACCCAATCCTACCCTAAAATAAATATAAATAAACTGAATAAAAAAAGAAAGAAAAAAAACTAGCTCAACCTTACTTAAACCAATCCATCCCAACCCAAATTAAATATATAAATTAAATATATAAATAAATAAATAGATAAAGAAATAAAGAAAAGAAAAAAGAAGAAAAAGAACTAGCTCAATCTAACTCAACGTAATCTAATAACCAACTCAAACCAAATTTAACCCAACCTAACCTGACCTGACCTGACCTGACCTGACCTGACCTGACCTAACCTAACCCAACCCAACCCAACCCAACCTAACCTAACTCAAGCTCACCCAGTACACACAAGACTCAAGAGGTACAATTAGGAACACTACAGGTAAATGCAAAGGTTAATGAGACAAAGGGCACAGGTGAAGTTACGCAGCTCAACCACACACACGGGATCCGGCCACGCTGTCTGAGGACGGGGCCAAAAATACCTAATTGCGCAACTTTCCTATTAGGTTGCGCAACGTGGCGATGAATGAATTAAAGTTGGTGGTGGTGGTGGTGGTGGTGGTGGTGGTGGTGGTGGTGGTGGTGGTGGTGGTGGTGGTGGACGAAGGAAGGAGAGGAGTGAATAAAGAGAGTGGAGGAGGAGGAGTAAAGAAAGTAAGATAAAAGTGAAGTGTTGATTAGATTCTTATTGTAAACATTTATATATTTATCAGTTTTGTCTTCTCTCTCTCTCTCTCTCTCTCTCTCTCTCTCTCTCTCTCTCTCTCTCTCTCTCTCTGTAGATTCTTATTCTAAACTATATATTTATCAGTGTGTCTCTTCTCTCTCTCTCTCTCTCTCTCTCTCTCTCTCTCTCTCTCTTTTTTTTTTTTTTTTATTTAAACAAAACTTAATACAAAGGAACATGTACCCAAAGGCGCACTGTCGTGTGCTACCTATTCTAAGGGTACTACAATCTATTTCTCTACAATATTTACAAGACTTAAAAATAGATAATATACAAGATGGTCAGCATGTAAATGGAGCACTATTCGTTTCACTTCACTAGCACTATTCACGCACTGCACTACACTGAGTGTCACGTCACAAAGAGTGTCAGAGGAGTTGGCAGTGTCTGTCTCCACTTATGTGCCATCAGTTTGACACTGTGTGTTCATCTCCTGGACGTGAGGCACCGCGGCCGTGAACAAGTTCCACATCCTGGAGACGCGTCCTGCGAAGGTGCGTTGATGCTGACACCCGTGGGATCGCGGCACCTCTACGGCGTCACCACCATTGAGCACCGTTCTCGTGCTCCGTGCGGTGACTCTTAGAGGATGACGCAGCCCTGCCAGATGTGGCACTCTTTGCACCTGTGCCTTATGGAACACTACGATCGCCGCCACGTCTCTGCGGTGTTCCAGTGAATCAAGGGGACGCTCAGGCTCTGGGTGAGGTGGTAGTGCAGCATCTACTAGCCGTATGGCGCGGCGTTGGATGCTGTCCAGTCTCCTTCTGTGTGTGGCGGCACAGGACATCCAGGAGAGAGCTGCGTATTCAAGGTGGGGCCGCACCTGTGCCTTGTACAGCAGCAGTCTCCCTTCCTGTCGAGGAAACTGGCGATCCTTCTGAGAGCGGAGATCCTGTGAGAGGCTTTCTTGGCAATGGTTTTGACATGCCTGTCAAACCTCAGCCCTCGATCCACCTCCACTCCAAGTATCTTGACGTCATCTTGGAGTGGGAGAGCAGCAGCGCCAAAAGACAACTTTCCTGCCATTGCTGCCATGGCGGCTGGGGACCGAGAGACAACCATTGCTTGTGTCTTCTCCGGCGCGAATGTCACTTGCCAGCGAGCACCCCACTCCTTTATCACTCGTAGCTGCTGATTGATGGCCTCAGCAGCCCGCCCACTGTCCTGGCGTGGATAGGTATAGGAGAGGGTGCAGTCATCAGCATAGGCCATGACTCCTGGCAGTAGCTGGAGAAGATCATCCACGTAGATATTCCACAGGAGTGGGCCAAGAATTGAACCCTGTGGCACTGATGCCTCCACAGGCAGGGACTCAGATGTTTGCCCGTTGACAACCACCTTGAGGCTTCTGTCCTGCAGGTAATTTCCCAAGAGTCGTAGCAAGCCACCCTGGATGCCTTTAGCACGAAGCTTTTCTAGTAATCCGTTGTGCCATACTTTATCAAAAGCTCCTGCTATGTCCAAAGCAACCACTATAGTGTCCTTGCCGTCGTCGAGGGCGTCCTGCCAATGCCTGGTGAGAAGCATCATTAGGTCGGAGGTTGACCTTCCAGGTCTGAACCCAAACTGTTGGTCTGAGAGGAGGGCATTGTCCTTGAGATGGCTACACACCACCTCTGCCACGACCCTCTCAAACACTTTACCCACCACTGACAACAGGGATATGGGTCTGTAGTTTTTTGGGTCCGTCCTGGAGCTTTTTGTGTACGGAACTACTCGAGCCTCCTTCCACACTGAAGGCCAGACGTTTTCCCGTACACAAGTTGTGAAGACTTGGGTGAGAGGGGCAGCCAGTTCCTGGGAGCATCGCTTCAGCAGGTGCGGGCTGATGTCATCAGGGCCGGTGGCTTTCTGTGTGTCCAGCCCCGCAATAATCGCTTCACCTGCTGATGCGTCACCTCCACCATGGTGACAGTCTTCTCACATTGCTGGACCAGCTGAGGCGGTGGCTGCTGTGGATTCCCGACCTTCATTTTTCCAGCAAACAAGGAAGCCAGCAACTGTGCCCTCTCCTTACTGCTGGTGGCGACAGTACCGTCCTGCTTGCTGAGGGAGGGATGGATTCTTGGTGGCCAGTTCCTTGTTTGTCCTTAACAAGAGACCACCAAGTTTTGTTTCCTACGCCAGTGCCACACAGTTTCCGGCGCAGGCTTTCCTCCCACTTTTTTAAGGCCCACTTGCTGGTTACCACCATCCTCCTGCATGCAGCCCTGTGCAGGTCCTTGTTGCGCCGAGTCGGGTTCCTCTTGTAGCGGAGCCAGGCAGCATACTTTGCCTCGGCAGCAACACGGCAACGGTAGCCAAACCATGGCTGATCCGTCGATCTGGTGGTGTATTCCCTGTGTGGGACGTGGCGTCTCTGGAGGGCGAGAAGGTGAGAGGTGAGTGCAAGTGCTTCACTCTCTGCTCCTCCCTGTAGCAGAGTGGCCCATGGGGTGTGGGTCAGGTCGCGGCGCAGGGAAGCCCAGTCTGCTTTGTTCCACAGCCAGATGGTGCGGGTGGTGGCCTCGTCCTGAGCCACGCCCACTTCCAGCTGTGTCAGTACAGCGTGATGGTCAGAGCTGCCCACGAGCCCCAGCTGATGACACTGAAGCTTGTCTTCCTGGTAGTCTGAGATGACAGGGTCTAATGTCCCTCCTCGTTCATGTGTGGGGAAGGTGACATGATCTGTCAGACCCTGCACCTCCAGGAGATTCTCGTAGGCGTCTCTTTCCAGGTGGTGATTGAGATCCCCCACAATCAGCACGTGGCTGCAGCTGTGTGCCATCATCAGGTTGTCTAAGGTCTCAGTCAGGTACAAGAGTGAGTCAGGCCCTTGTCGCGGGGGGCGATACAGGGCACACAGCAGGAGGGCTGAGCGGTCTGCCAGCATTACTCGGAAGTACATCATCTCCATCATTGGAGGCGTGTCTATGTCGAGTAGCTGGGCCTGCATTCCTTCCTTGAAGCAGACAGCCACTCCACCTCCTGTTCGCTCCTGTCGGTCCCTCCTCACCCAGTGGGTGAAGCCCTGCATCCTGCCATACGTGGGCTCCACCTCACTGTTCAGCCATGTCTCGGTCACCACAACAACGTCTGCATTGTGTCGTTGCACACAGTTGTGGTATAAGTCTGCAAGGTTAGTCCGGAGACCACGGACGTTGCTAGAGACGACCTTTAGTTGGCGGCGGGGGCAAGCTGGCTGTACCATGGTGAGGGATGGTAGTGAGCGAGGCCTGCTAGTCCGAGGTGGTGGTTAGGGTCCGCGGCCGACTGCTGGTACTGGTGAAGAGGAGTGGTCCACTGCCGCCCCTGGTTCTGATTCCAGATACCAGGCTGAGGAAGGAGTGGGCGAGGTTGTGGCAAGGACTGAAATGAAGTGAGGGGGTGGGCGGGCTGAGGCGCTGCAGGTGGGAAGGGTGTGGCTGTGTATCTTTCCACCGTAAGAAGCCGCTGTAGGAGACGCTCCTGACGTAAATCGTCAGTTCTGGCGTGGCAAGTAGCAGAAGTGTGTCCTTTCCGTGAGCAGTACTCACACACTTTTGCCTTGGCTCGCTTTTGTGTCTGCTTGGTGGCCTGGTGAGTCCTCAGTCCTTCGCTGGACACCCTCCTCGCGTCCTGCTGCACTTCCTCTTAGATTTCTTTTTCTCCAATCTCCTGAAGTGGTCTGAGGAGAGGTTCGTGGGCGAACAGAGGCACCGCGATCTACTCCGTTCGCTGTGTTTATGGAGGAAGAGTCCCTGCTGCTCTGTGTGGCGGTAGACGTGGTAGTGAGTACCGAGCAGTCACTCTGTGTGGCAGAAGGAGTGACAGTGGACGCTGGGGAGGTGTCACAGTCGCTCTGTGTGGCGGTGGAAGCAGTGGAGGTAGGCGGAGCGGTCGTTGTTTCCCGGGCAGGCGAAGGGAAGGTGGAAGTGGAGAAAACAGCTGCGTACCGGATCTGTTGCGGTTTATCCGAGCTCCACCACGTCCTCCACCTCTCAGAGTCCTGACAAACCACCTCCCAGTGTTCGTCAATTGACTCTGCTCTCTCTCTCTCTCTCTCTCTCTCTCTCTCTCTCTCTAGATTCTTATTCTAAACTCATATATTTATCAGTCTTTCTCTCTCTCTCTCTCTCTCTCTCTCTCTCTCTCTCTCTCTCTCTCTCTCTCTCTCTGTAGATTCTTATTCTAAACTATATATTTATCAGTGTGTCTTTCTCTCTCTCTCTCTCTCTCTCTCTCTCTCTCTCTCTCTCTCTCTCTCTCTCTCTCTCTCTCTCTCTCTCTCTCTCTCTCTCTCTCTCTCTCCTAGTACTTGAATGTCTAACCTTTCACTACTAAATGTATAATATTACAACATCAGCGTCACATAATTTAGATAACACGCGAATAAATAAGAACCATTAACTGCGCCACCGTCTAATAAGCTTCCATTAAGAATATACAGTGAACCCCTTCAGTACGAGGACGCATTTCACCTTCAGTTTTGGGTATGATTGGACTATTCTATTGACATTAGGAAGGGTGTATGGAGGGCAGAAGGTTAGTGAGCTGAGTCTTCACTGTTCTAAACCCCTACACAAGTTTCTGAAGCTGTAGAAAATCACAAATACTAAGCAGAATTAATTTGAAAGTGCGTCATGGTACAGGAGGGGTTTATGTCAAGTGTTTTATGTGTTGCTTTTGGACAGCTACTGGTTACGTATAAAGGCGCGTGGTTGCCAACAGCTAACACAGTAACAGTAACTCTCTGCATCGTGAACAGTGGTAATATTAAGAGTAAAATGAAAATAGACAAATAAATGAATAACGTAGGTAAAGCATGGTTACTGTGTGATAGATATGAACATAGAAAAAAAATAAATGAAATAATAATAATACCAATAATAATAATAATAATAATAATAGTAATAACAGTAACGTTCTGCATCGTAAGCAGTATGTATGTAGGTTAAACTTAGGAAAAATAAAATAAAAGTAAAATAATTAAGATGAATGAATACATAGAGCATGGTTAGTGTAAGACTGTAAAAAAAAAAAAAAAAAAAAAAAGTAAGCAATTTTCTACATCATAAACACAAAAATGTAGATAAAATTTATTAAGTGTAAAATATGAATAAGATAACTAAGATAAATAAACACAACGTAAAGTATGGTAAGTGTATGACTGTCGACAATAATAAATAAATAAATAAATAAATAAATAAATAAATAAATAAATAAATAAACATAGTAACAACAACTTTCTGTATCACCAACACAAAAATGTAGATAAAATTTCATAAGTGTAAAAATAACAATAAAATAACGAAGATGTATATATAAACGTTAAACTATATATTTATCAGTGTGTGTCTTCTCTCTCTCTCTCTCTCTCTCTCTCTCTCTCTCTCTCTCTCTCTCTCTCTCTCTCTCTCTCTCTCTCTCTCCTAGTACTTGAATGTCTAACCTTTCACTACTAAATGTATAATATTACAACATCAGCGTCACATAATTTAGATAACACGCGAATAAATAAGAACCATTAACTGCGCCACCGTCTAATAAGCTTCCATTAAGAATATACAGTGAACCCCTTCAGTACGAGGACGCATTTCTACCTTCAGTTTTGGGTATGATTGGACTATTCTATTGACATTAGGAAGGGTGTATGGAGGGCAGAAGGTTAGTGAGCTGAGTCTTCACTGTTCTAAACCCCTACACAAGTTTCTGAAGCTGTAGAAAATCACAAATACTAAGCAGAATTAATTTGAAAGTGCGTCATGGTACAGGAGGGGTTAAGTATGTCAAGTGTTTTATGTGTTGCTTTTGGACAGCTACTGGTTACGTATAAAGGCGCGTGGTTGCCAACAGCTAACACAGTAACAGTAACTCTCTGCATCGTGAACAGTGGTAATATTAAGAGTAAAATGAAAATAGACAAATAAATGAATAACGTAGGTAAAGCATGGTTACTGTGTGATAGATATGAACATAGAAAAAAAATAAATGAAATAATAATAATACCAATAATAATAATAATAATAATAATAGTAATAACAGTAACGTTCTGCATCGTAAGCAGTATGTAGGTTAAACTTAGGAAAAATAAAATAAAAGTAAAATAATTAAGATGAATGAATACAAATACATACTGTACATAGAGCATGGTTAGTGTAAGACTAAAAAAAAAAAAAAAAAAAAAAAAAAGGAACAGCAATTTTCTACATCATAAACACAAAAATGCAGATAAAATTTATTAAGTGTAAAATATGAATAAGATAACTAAGATAAATAAACACAACGTAAAGTATGGTAAGTGTATGACTGTCGATAATAATAAATAAATAAATAAATAAATAAATAAATAAATAAATAAACATAGTAACAACAACTTTCTGTATCATAAACACAAAAATGTAGATAAAATTTCATTAAGTGTAAAAATAACAATAAAATAACGAAGATGTATATATAAACGTTGTACGCAGAGAGAGGTGTGAGTGTTAGACTGTCGATAAAAAGAAAAAGAAAAAAAAAACAAAAAAAAATATGTAGATAAATTTTGATAAGTGTAAAATAACAATAAAATAACGAAGGTGAATATATAAAACACTGTACGTAAAGAAAGGTGAGTGTTAGACTGTCCATTACATAAAAAAAGAAAAAGGAAAAGAAAAAGAAAAGAGACATAGTAACAGCAAATTTCTTCATTATAAACACAGACATGTACAGAAAATTCGATACAAAAATTGAAATAAAGCAGCGAAGATAAACAAATAAATCCTGCACATAGAGAACGGTGAGCTTGTGACTGAGACAAGAAAAAGAAAAAGAAAAGAAAAGAAAAAGAAAGAAAAAGAATAATAACAGCAAAGAAAAAAGAAAAGAAAAAAAAAAAAAAATAACAGCAAAGAAAAAAAAAAGAAAAAAGAAAAGAAAAAGAACAGTAACAGCAAAGAAAAAAAGAAAACGAAAGAAAAAAGAAAGAAAAGAAAAAAAACAGTAACAGCAACTTTGAGCAACGTAAACTTGACAAAAGAGGAAAATAAAAAAAATAAATAAAAAAAATATGGAAAATAAATGAAAATGAAAACAGATGGATCATTACACACACGACTAGAGGAAAGAATCAATCCAAGTAAAGAAAAAAACTATGAAGGTAAATACATAAAAAGGAGCTTGGTAAGAGTGAAATAAGAACAAAAAAATAAAAAAACAAATACAGACTGAATTTAAAGCAAGATTAGTGTATAAGACAATAACTACCACTCTAACTAACTGTGCATCGTAAACTGTACGTAGACTACACTTGATAAAAAAAAAAGAAAAAAAGAAGATATAGATGAATACACTATACAAAACTTATAATAAAGGTAAAAAAAGACTATAAAAAGCAAGATTTGTGTATAAGAGTCAATAACTACCACTCTATCTAACTTTCTGCATCGTAAACAGTACGTAGACACTAACAAACACAGCACTAACCTTCAACACAGCACCACTGAAGCTTCCACACTCTCAGCAACACAGACTAACATAGCAACACAGCAATTTCACTAGTAACTCCACTACTGCGAACTTTCCGGTGTAAGCAAGAGTCGACGTAATACCTGGAGGGAAAAGAAAGAAAAATACATTAACCTTCAACACAGCACAACTGAACCTTCCACACTCTCAGCAACACAGACTAACACAGCAATTCCACTAACAACTCCACCACTGCGAACTCTCCGGGTAAACAAGAGTTGGCGTAATACCTGAGGGGGGGAGGAGGGGGAAAGAAAGAAAAACTATAAAATAACGTAACAGTAGCGCCAGAATAGCGAAGGTCACTTTAACTTTGCACAATTATCTTGACAAACAGGTGACGCAATCTGGCGACACACTCGGACTTAACCCTTTCAGTACTGGGACGTATTTTTACCATGAGTTTTGTGTATGATTAGACGATTTTACTTACACTAGCAAGGGTCTATGGAGGTCACAAGGTTGATGGCCCAGAATCTTCACTATTTTAATCCCCCCATGAGATTTTGAAGCTGTAACTAATAGTAACATGAATGAATATAAAGACGGGACATGGTACTGAAGGGGTTAAATAGCAGAAAATGGACTATAAAAATGAATACACGTTGGAAATAGACTTTAACCCCTTCAGTACGGAGACGCATTTTTTTCCTTCATTATTTTCTTATTGGTATATTCCATTATTTTATTTTACAGACGCATTTTCACCTTGAGTTTTGGGTGTGATTCGATGATTTTATTTACATTAGGAAAGGTCTATGGAGGTCAGATGATGAATGGCCAGTCTTCACTATTTTAACCCCTTCAGTACCATGACGCGTTTCCATATTCATTCTTCTTACTATTTTGTGATTTTATACAGCTTCAGAAACATATGTGGGGATTAAAATAGTGAAGACTGTGGCCATTAATCTTCTGACCTCCATAGACCTTTCTTAATGTCAATAAAATCGTCTAATCATGTCCAAAACTCAAGGTAAAAATGTGTCCCAGTACTAAAGGGGTTAATCTCACACATAAGTTTCTGAAGCTGTATTAAATCACCAAATAGACACCAGAATGAATATGAAAACGTGTTCTGGTACTGAAGGGGTTAACATGATGCAAGAACACCAAAAACACAGCACGGCAACACAGCATTTTTCCTCCAACACAGCAAAAACATTTCCCCTATCTCTTCAGCACAAACTATGACCAACACAGCAATAACATCTGCCAACTCTCGACACAGACTGATGGCACTAACACAGCAATTCAACACAGCAATAGCACTCCCCAATCTCTTTAGCACAAAATAATATCAACACAGCATTTCTACATCACAGCATAACATCTTCCAACTCTTCAACACAGACTAATAAC
>NC_059283.1:12075944-12088444 GCF_017591435.1 Portunus trituberculatus | reverse complement strand
AAAGGAAGAAAAGAAGAATGAAAAACAAAAGAAGAGAAGAAGAGAGAGAGAGAGAGAGAGAGAGAGAGAGAGAGAGAGAGAGAGAGAGAGAGAGAGAGAGAGAGAGAGAGAGAGAGAGGATGAGTGAGGGGGCTAAGACGAGTAATAAGGCCATTTAAGGGGCAAATGAGGGGAGGTAATGGGGAATGGAGGGGAGGGGGAGGTGGGGAAGGGAGTGAGTTATGTCTTCCGGGGGCTGTAGTGAGAGGGAGAGGGGAGAGAGAGGGGAGAGGGATGCTATAGTTTCCCTTCACCCACCTTCTCCCAAATTCCCCCTCCCCCCCTCTCAGACCTCATTCACTTTAACTGCACTACCTTCAAATAACTCTCTCTCTCTCTCTCTCTCTCTCTCTCTCTCTCTCTCTCTCTCTCAATAATAACACAGCAGTTTGGTTTAATTCGTTGGCAATGTTTGCGTTTCTCTCTCTGTTCAAAATGTGTCACTTCACCATTCTGCAATATTGCGAGTGTTGTGTATCTGTTGTGATGGGCTCCTGCATACTTTCTCTCTCTCTCTCTCTCTCTCTCTCTCTCTCTCTCTCTCTCTCTCTCTCAGCAGTATTCAAAATTCACTCGACGATTATTTTCAAGGTTCTAGTTGAAGATACTCGTGTTTCTATAGTATTTTTATGGTTCTGGTGATGAGTTAGCAACATTTCTATTTTACCATAAGGAGAAACTGTCTTGAATTCCCTGCTAATTGTCTCTGGGTACTTGAAAATTGTCGTAGTGAGGGAATAAAGCGTTTTTAAGGGTGTTTTTAAGGTTCTGGTGATAGGTTACTAAGACTTTTAGTTTGCCATAAGGAGAAACTGTTTTGAATACCTTGTTAGTTGTCTCTGGGGACTTGAAAATTGGCGGAGTGAGAGAGAGCAAGGCGTTCCTGAATATGGCCGTCTCTCTCTCTCTCTCTCTCTCTCTCTCTCTCTCTCTCTCTCTCTCTCAACTAACAAGTTTTCCTAGCTTTATATTTCATTTTTCTCATTTTTCTTCCTATTCGTCTTCTCTTTCTCTTTTTCTTTTCTCTTTATTTATTCTCTTTTTCTTCCTGTCCTTATCTTTTCTTGTTTTCATTAATTTTCTTTTCTTTTTCTTCTTTTCGTTGTAGCTATAAAATTTTCTTTCTTTTCTTTAAATACAACTAATGACCGTCTGCATTCTCTCTCTCTCTCTCTCTCTCTCTTTATTCTTTTTCTTCCTATGTTCTTATTTTTTCCCTTTCATTACTTTTAAAATTTTTCTTCTTTTTGTTTTATTTTCTTTTTTTCTAATACATCAACTAATCTCTCTCTCTCTCTCTCTCTCTCTCTCTCTCTCTCTCTCTTATTATGCATTTCCGATAAAAGTATCTATCTGTTTATCTATCTGTCTATCAATCTTCTTTATCAGTCTTTTATATCTATCTATCTATCTATCTATCTATCTATCTGTCTGTCTGTCTGTCTGTCTGTCTCTCTACCTATATGATTATCTCAGTTTTCTGGTTTCCTTATGCATTAATCTCTCTCTCTCTCTCTCTCTCTCTCTCTCTCTCTCTCTCTCTCTCTCTCTCAGCCACTGACCTTTATAACACATTCATAATATTTTTCCTTCCTTCCTTCCTTCATTCTTTTTCTTCCTCCTCCTCCTCTTCCTTCTTCGTCTTTATTTTTCCCCAAATCTTTTACTTTCTTTTTCTCCCTTTTTCGTTTCTCCTTCCATCTTCAAATCGTTCTTGTTTTTCTCCTCCTCCTCCTCCTCTTCCTCCTTCTCCTCCTTCTCTTTTGTGTTTCCTTTTCTATCTCCATTCATCCTCGTTTCCTGTCTCCATTTAGTCAGGCATCATTCTTCTTTTGTTCTATTTCTCTTCTTCCTTCTCTTTCTCCTTCCTCATTCATGACAGCACTTCTCTCTCTCTCTCTCTCTCTCTCTCTCTCTCTCTCTCTGTATATGTGTGTGTGTGTGTGTGTGTGTGTGTGTGTGTGTGTGTGTGTGTGTGTGTGTGTGTGTGTGTGTGTGTGTGTGTGTGTGTGTTTTTCCCAGCCGTGATTTTTCTTCTTCTCTCTCTCTCTCACTGGATGACCCTATATTTCTCCTGTCACCTATTCTCTCTCTCTCTCTCTCTCTCTCTCTCTCTCTCTCTCTCTCTCTCTCTCTCTCTCTCTCTCTCTCTCTCGCCTCTATCAGTCCTCCTTTCCCTTTGCTAGGCCTAAAAACTTTCCTTTATCTCACAAATAGGCCTCCTCCTTTCCCTCGTGGTGTCATAGTCAGCCTAAGCCACAATACATAGGTCTATACGTCTCCAAAATTGCTGAGATTTTTTTTTTTATGCATTTATTGATTTATTTATCTGGGAATTTCAAGAAAGGAAGCAAAGTGTCTGTTTTGTCTTTAGAGGTTATGATTGGCTGGGTTTTTTTTGTGTTTTTCTAATTAAGTGTATATTTTTTTTTTTAGGTTATCAGATGAAAAATAAAAACAAAGCATGCCTCGAGAAATTTAAGTATCTTGTTTTATTTTATCTCAAGAAAAGAAGAAAAAAAAAAAGATTGACTCGAAAAATCCAAGTATTCATTTATTTATTTATATTTTATCAGATGAAAAAATAAATAAATAAATCTGACTCGAAAAATCCGCAGAAAAATAATGTATAGACTTGTATTATAATCACGTCCTTTCTTTAATCTATGTATTCATTTCAGTTTATCAAGACAGAGTGAAAAGTCTATAAGTGAATTTTTTTATGCATTTTTCTTTTCTTTTTATTTCTAAGTATTTCATGACAAGACAAGATAAAATAATTAGTTACAACAGAAAACATAACACGGCTGTATTCTTGACAATTACTAATGAATTGTTTTTTTATGCAATTCTAGAGTCAATAAGTTACAATAGAAAACATAACACGGCTGTATTCTTGACAATAACTAATGAATTGTTTTTAATGCAATACGTCTGTTTGATTTTTCCTTTACATTTTTTGCACTAGAAAGTTAATAAATGCATACGATATAAAAATAACACTACACAGATTACTTAGAGTGCAAAATAAAGGATGTATTAACCCCATATTTTTTCTTTTTTATACTAGAAAGAAGTTAATAAATACATACGATATAGAAATACTACACAGGTTAATTAGAGAGGAAAATAAAGGATATATTTACCCCTTGAGTACCATGACGCGCTTCCATATTCATTCTGCTTACTATTTGGTGATTTTATACACCTTCAGAAACTCTTGTTAGATATTAGAATGATGAAGACTGTGGACATTAATATTCTGACCTCCACGGACCCCTCCTATTGTCAATAAAATGGTCTAATCCTACTACTACTACTACTACTACTACTACTACTACTACTACTACTACCACTAGCAATAACAGAAAATATGATCACAATACTTTTTTTTCTTCCATTGGTGCGATAAACCAAATGTCTCGTTAAGTACGCGGCAGTAAAGATGAAAGACACACGAGGATAATATTTCAAAGGGTGATGAAAGCGTGTTATAATAATAGTGGAGCTTGTTTTATGCCCCTTTTTTTTTTTTTTTGTCCTTTTGTCTTTTTTTTTTTCCTTTTAGTGTTAAGGTTTTGTTGTTTTCACTGTGATGCGTTTGTGTCTTTAATTGTTGTTTGGATTGAGTTTATTGTGGTGGTGGTGGTGGTGGTAGTAGTAGTAGTAGTAGTAGTAGTAGTAGTAGTAGTAGTAGTAGTAGTAGTACTAGCTGTCGTTACTACTACTACAAAACCAATAATTACTACTATAACTGTTACTGTAACCATCGCCACCACTACCACCACCACCACCACCACTACTACTACTACTACTACTACTACTACTACCACCACCACCACCACCACCACTACTGCTACTACTACTACTACTACTACTACTACTACTACTACTACTACTACAAATACTACTACTAGTACAACAACAACTACTATTACTATTACTACTACTACTTCTACTACTATCATCTTTAATACCAGTATTTGTAGCATTTTCAGACTATTTCACTTAGAGATCAGATTACTGGATTGTTATGTCATTTTGAACAATTAACTCTCTCTCTCTCTCTCTCTCTCTCTCTCTCTCTCTCTCTCTCTCGGTTTATTCAGTCCTTTTAATCTCTCTTGAGTTTTTTTCTCTCTTGACGTGAAATATTACCCAAAGTTTGATTTATTTACTTCATGTTTTTCTTACTTTCTAAACAATATTTGATTATATATTAGTATGATTTATATCTCTCTCTCTCTCTCTCTCTCTCTCTCTCTCTCTCTCTGTGTGTGTGTGTGTGTGTGTGTGTGTGTGTGTGTGTGTGTGTGTGTGTGTGTGTGTGTGTGTGTGTATTTGCTATGGCTAAATACAGTACGTACACACACACACACACACAGCCATGGTACACACAATAAACACACACTAACAAACTGCATTCGTTTATTCTTGTATAATATTAAGTCTTTAATTGTTTTGTTTTGTTTTGTTTTTCAGTTTGTACAAATACATCCACCCCTTTTCTGTAAATTTTCAGCCTTCGGCCTGCAATGTCTAATAAACCGTATTATTATTATTGTTATTATTACATTTTGCTTCATATCTATAGTTCAACACTAAATACAAAGGTCTCTCTCTCTCTCTCTCTCTCTCTCTCTCTCTCTCTCTCTCCCACATAAGGGATCTGGTCTCCTTTTAGCCTCAGGTGACACAATAATTACAGGTAAACCCTTCTCCCCTCCCCTCCCCTGATGAAGACCTCCAGGTGACACCCCCTCCCCCTACTTAATATTTATTCCCCTAACCTGCCCCACCTTCACCTGCCCTCGTTACCTATCTTCATCTATCCCCTATTCATATTTATTCCTTCCTATTTACCATTTCTATCTTCCTTCATCGCTTGTTCACTCTTCTCTTGTCTTCTTTATTTATTATTTTATCTCCTCCATTTATCTATTTTCTATATTTTTTTTTCATTTTTGCCTCTTTCCTTTTTCCTTCATTTCCTTCTTTCTTCACTCTTCCCTTGTTTCCTTTCCTATTTTTTATTTATTATTCCATCTCATCCTTTCATTTATTTTCTATATATATTTTTTCATTTTTTGCCTCTTTCCTTCCTTCCTTCATTTCATTCTTTCTTCACTCTTCCCTTGTTTCCTTCTCTATTTTTTTTATTGTTATTTCTATCTCCTCCATTTATCTATTTTCTATATTTTTTTCATTTTTTGCCTCTCTTTTCCTTCATTTCCTTCTTTCTTCACGCTTTCTGTTTCCTTCCTCCTTCCTTTTTTTAATTTTCTTCCTTCTTTCCTTCTTTCCAGTACTTTCCTATTCCTCTATTCTTAAGTCGTATAATATTTTTCCCTTCCTCTTCCCATCACTGTCTATCTCCCTGTTCCCCTATTCCTCATTATCCTATCCACCCTTCCCTTTGTCATGCTTCCTCTCCACCATTTCTCTCCCATTACCTATTATACTATTTGACCTTCATTATACTGTCACGTCCCCATTATACTGAGTTACCTTCTCTTTCCTCCATCCTGTGTCATCCTCTTGAGTGTTTTCTAAGATATGGTAGGAAGTCATTTTTCATTCTTTCCCATCTTGCTTCAGGGTTCCTCGCTATTTAGTCCTCTTTATGTAATTGTTCTTATTATCTGTATGGCTATGTATTTACTCAATTTTCTTCCTTGTCTATTATTTTCATCATTTTGTCTTCAATGTATGGTTAAATTTTTCCTACCGTCTATTTTTTTTTCTTCCTATATCTTTTGTCTTTATCTTTTGGGTGTGTTTGTTAATTTTTTTTACTAACATCTTCTTTTCTGTTCCTTTATTCTTTGTCTCTATCTTTTGCATATTTTTAAGTCTTCATCTCTTTCACTCCTATCCTTCCTATTCTACCCCTTCTTCTTCTTCTTCTTTTCTCTTGTTTTCTTTCCTGTTCTCTCATCTCTCGTCTCTCCTCCCTCCCACTCATTATTGTATTCTCTCTCTTCTTTATAAGTTTGTCTTTCTTCCATTAATTTCACTTTATTCTTCCTTACTCTGTCTCCTATCCTTCCTTCCTTCCTTCTCTCTTCCCTCCTTCTCCTTCCTACACATTCCTATATTCTCTATCTCCATCTTCTGTCTGTTTTTATTCTTTCACTCTGTCTATTCTTCTCAACTCTGCTCTTTCTCTTATTCTTCTTTACTCCCTCTCGTCTCTCTCTTTCCCTCCTTTACATTCCTGTATTCTCTATTTCTATTTTCTGCATAATTCTGTATTTATTCTTTCACTGTGTCTATTCTTCTCTACTTTCCCTTTGTTCTCCATTGTCTTCTTCTCTACTCTCTCTCTCTCTCTCTCTCTCTCTCTCTCTCTCTCTCTCTCTCTCTCTCCTACATATTCTTACATTTCCTATCTCTTCTTTTCTACATAAATTTGTTTTCATTCTCTTTCACTCTGTTCTGTCCTACTCTGCCTACTTTCCTACCATTCTTCTTTACTTTCTCTCATCTCGATCTCTCCCTCTTCCTCATTCCTCTATTCTCTATATCTTCTATTTTTTATTCTCTTTCACTTCGTCTATTATTTCCTACTCTACTATTTCTCTCGTCATTCTTTACTTTCTCGTCTCTTTCACATTTCTTTATTTTCTCTCTATCTTCCGCCTTTATTTTCTTTCCTGTCTAATCTTCCCAGCTCTACTTTTTCTCTCACCATCCTTCTTTACTCTCGTCTCGGCCTCTCCTTCTCCCTCCCCAAGGCCTCTAATCTATGGCCGGGTTTTCTTCTCAAAGTGTGACGGTAATCGTGGCCAAGCTGTATTTATCTGCCTCGAGCCACCCTGATTTATTATTTCACTTCACGTCAAATGGGTGAAAAATTTGACCTCCTTTGTTGTTTGAATGGGTAGCTGGTTATTATTGTTGATTTTATTTGTTACTATTATAACTTTCATTTTTTTTATTTTTAGTTGTAGTTGTTTATCACTATTGTTATTATGTCAAATTTTATCTTAGTCTTTTTTTATTTTTATTTTTCTAGCTAGAATTGTTGGAAAATTTTATCTTTGTTTTATCTTAGGTTATACTTGATGCTTTTTTTTTTTTATTTAAGTCTTTGTTTCCACGTATTTCATTGTTTTGTTAGTGTTAGAATTTTGATCACTATTATTATTATACCAAATTATGACTTCTTTTAATTATACTCGTAATGGGTCACTCAAATAGAAAATCAATCAATCAAAATCAAAAGGTTCCATCATCAGTAAAAACATGAAATCCACACCTTTTTCATCACCCCTTTCTCCAGATGCGTCCTATTTCATCCTTCTTCCTCTCCCATCTTCTCACTACACTGCCTTCGTCTTCTATTACGTGTCAATTTCTCGCGTCATCTTATTTTTCCCATCTCTTACACCCGAGACCCCTGAAATCCACGCATTTTATTTATTTTTTCCCTCTTCATATGTTTCCTATTTCATCCTTCTTCCTCTCCCATCTTCTCACTACACTTGGCCTTCGTCCTCTATCACGTATCAATTTCTCGCGTCATCTTATTTTTTCCCATCCTTCCTGAAATCCACGCCTATTTTTCTCTTCCCTCTCCATATGCTTCCTATTTCATCCTTCTTCCTTTCCCATCTTCTTCTTACTACACAGCCTTCGTCCTCTATCACGTATCAATTTCCCGCGTCATCTTATTTTTCCCATCTTTCTCTTATACCCGACTCCTAACCTCGTTTTCTTCTATGATTGCGTTAACTTGTATTCTTCACCGTGAGATTGTGTCCTTGCATTTCTTCCTTGTCGTGTTTTCCTCGCCTTCCTTTCTCTCTCATATGCGAATTCCTAAGCTCGTTTCCGTATCACATTTTTATCTCCATCTGTTCCCATTTTTCTCGCTTTTCTTTTTCCTTTGATGTTGATCTTATTCGTATGATAACTTGATTTCATTCCTTTTCGCTTGGCTGTTTCACTCTATTCCGTCATGTTGTTGTTTAACCCCTTCGCTGCTGGGAGACGTTTTTACCTTGAGATTTGTGTACGATTAGACCCCTTTATTGATATCAGGAAGGGTCTATGGAGGTCAGAAGGTTAATGGCCACAGTCTTCACTCTTTGAATCTTTCACATAAGTTTCTGCAGTTGTATAAAATCAGCAAATATTAAGCAGAATGAATATGGAAACGCATCCTGGTACTAGAGATTAACAAGATTTCAACACTATTAACCTCTTTAATACTGGGATACATTTTTATCTTTTTGTGTACAATTAGATCACTTTATTGATATTAGGAAGGGTCTATGGAGGTAAAAAGGTAAATGCTACAGTCTTCATTCTTTTAATCTCCCACATAAGTTTCTGAAGCTGTATAAAATCAGCAAATAGTAAAAATGAATATGGAAACGCGCCATGGTACTGAAGGGGTTAGCTATCATTTTGTTCTTAATTCTCCTGTGATCTTCAATTTTCATGGGTTTTTTTTTGTAATTTTCATGGCTCTTGATTTGCATTTCTTTGTTTGATCATTGTTTTATTCGTGTTTCTTGTCACTCTCTCTTGAATTCCTGCTCAACACTCTCCATCATCGTCCTTTTCATAATCTTCAGGTTAAATGTTTTCTCCACCTCACTTGTTTTTATATACCATGTGGGCTTTTCACGGTAATTTATGGGTACCTCCTATCTCAAAGCCCACCCGCTAGGAAACCGTTGCCCCGAGTGAGGAAGCCCAACCTACACTCGGACTGTGGACAGGATTCGAACCCGTGCGCTTGGAGACCCCTCGGAGCCCAAAGCACGCATGATTCCACTGTACCATCATTGCTTTGTTCATATTTCTTTCCGGCGTTTCTTCTCGGTCGTTCCTGAATTATCGTTGAATACTATACTTCCTCGCTATTATGAATGATCTTATATTTTCATCAATCATTTTTTTTACTTTCCACTCATATTTTTTCCTCTTATATTTTCATTTTCTTCCTCGTATATCTGAACCTTCCTCACATCCTTCCTAGTCTTCCATCATTATGTCTTTCTGCATGCAAATCCTCTTTATCAATCCGTCACAACCTCCATCACATTTAGAGTCGTATTTTGAAACACTTCTGACAGCATCTCCAGTATTCTCAAAAGGCTCTAGTTGAAACTATATTGATTTTTACACGTGTTTCTGTGATTCTAGAGACGGATCAACCCCTTCGATATTGAGGCGCATTTTTATTTTTATTTTTGGTAATGGTTAGACGATTTTATTTACATTGCGAAGCATCTATGAAGGTAAAAAAATTAATGCCCAGAGACGTCACTATTTTAATCCCCACATATATTTCTAAAGCTGTATAAAGTCACCAAACAGTAAGCAGAATGAGCATAAAAACACGTCCTGGTACTAGAGATTATCAAGATTTCTACACAATTAAATGGCGAAACGCTCTTGTGAACCCGGCTGACGACTTTTGAGGCCTTTGATAAATGATAACAATACAACAATAATATTTCGGGTTACCTGAATGGCTAGTACAGGTACAGAGCTGGAACTTCTACACTCTACTTACACATGTAGCCTTATTATAACATTGATACATCGTGGTACAGTGGAACCATGCGTGCTTTGGGATCCGAGGGGTCTCCAAGCGCACGGGTTCGAATCCTGTCCACGGTCCGAGTGTAGGTTGGGCTTCCTCACTCGATGCAACGGTTTCCTAACGGGTGGGGTTTGAGATAGGAGGTACCCAAAAAAGTATCCTCTTTAGCCCAGAAATTCCCGTGAAAAGCCCACATGGTATAAATAGGAAAAAAAAAAAAAATAATAATAAAAAAAAAAAAAAAAAGTCTACACAACCCCCGTAGTGGCATCCGACATATGATAAGTCATGGTGAGAGGAAAGCGGTTCTGAATACGGTGGCGTAGTGGATAAGGAGGTGGTGGGATCGGGAAGACGTCCACGCGTAGGTTCGAATCCCACCACATACCGCTTTGAAGCTATGCCATTTGTCGAGTGGTTTAAAGTTACCTACATGTCACCATAATACCCAGGTTCTAGGCGCTTGGGTGGCGATATGAGCCCTAATATGCGTACCACTATAAATAAAATTCCCTGCGCCACTAATAGGAGGAAGCTTACAACAGCGCTTCCAATACTCTTGAAATTACCTATAGGCGATACAGACAAGACATAATAAATACATAAATGAAATAAAATAGATAAAAAAAAAAAAACCTCACGAAAACCAACCACGGAAACATGGAATTAAATTACAATGTGTTTAAACCTTACCACTACTACTACCACCACCACCACCACCACCAGAGTCACAGCCAAAGCCACCCCATGTACTACCTGCTCCCTCAGTGGCTCCAATATTCCCGTAATTAAATGTGGACAGGTAGGGCCGCTGGAGGGGAGACGTGAAGGCAAACAATGGAAGGGAACGGATGGGGAAAAAAATAAAAAAATAAAAAGTTGGGTCCTATTTGTTCCTGTGTTCATCTGTTCCTCCACGCTGACTGTAATGGGACTGTGATTGATTCTGTGTTGTGTTCTCTCTCTCTCTCTCTCTCTCTCTCTCTCTATCGCCGCGGCAAAATAATACAAGAGCCCACAATGGAATCCAGAGAGAGAGAGAGAGAGAGAGAGAGAGAGAGAGAGAAAACATGCTGAGGTTATAATCCAACTTGTCTCTTTTTGATCCTCCTCCTCCTCCTCCTCTTCCTCCTCCTCCTCCTCTTCCTCCTCCTCCTCCTCCTCCTCCTCCTCCTCCTCCTCCTCCTCCTCCTCCTCTTCTTCTTCTTCTTACTCTTCCTATTCCTCTTCCTCCTCCTCCTCCTCCTCCTCCTCCTCCTCCTCCTCCTCCTCCTCCTCCTCCTCCTCCATTACGCCTTAACCGGTCTAGTCACCCTCTTCCTCTCTACCCAAGAGTCTTTATCTAAATGTTAATCTTCCTCTTCCTTCCTCTTCTCTCTGTCATTCCTCGAGCTACTACGACCTGTTTTATCTTCCATCTCCTCCTCCTCCTCCTCCTCCTCCTCCTCCTCCTCCTCCTCCTCCTCCTCCTCCTCCTCCTCCTCCTAATGTTCTTAATATATTTGCACTTCACGTATTGTTCACTAAAGTCATCCAGTCTATAATTATCTACTCTCTCTCTCTCTCTCTCTCTCTCTCTCTCTCTCTCTCTCTCTCTCGTTTTTCATCACGTATCTCAGCTAGTCCTTTCCACTAGAGAGAGAGAGAGAGAGAGAGAGAGAGAGAGAGAGAGAGAGAGAGAGAGAGAGAGAGAGAGAGAGAGAGAGAGAGAGAGAGAGAGAGAGAGAGAGAGAGAGAGAGAGAGAGAGAGAGAGAAAGGTAAAATGAAGGAAAAGAAATGATGATGACAATGAAGGGTAGAGAGAAGAGAGAAAAGGAAGAGTGGAAAAAAAAAAGGAACCTAATATTTGAAGGTCATGGGAAAGAAAACACAACACAAAACACACCAAAAAAAAAAAAATAAATAAATAATAATAAAAAAAAATAAAAAAAAAAAGGAAGGAGAAAAAAAAAATGGATAAAAAAAAACATTAAATTCCCATCTACTACTCGTACCATCATCACCACCACGATAATTAATAAAAAAAAAAGACCAACCAGTAACTCTTAACCTCTCTTAACGACTCAGATAATAGACCTTCCCTTTAACTACACCCCCTCAAATCACTGCATCCAAGTATACACCAGTCTTAACCCCTTCAGTACCATGATGCGTTTGTATATTCACTTTGCTTGTTATCTGGCGATCTTATACAGCTTCAGAAACTCTTGTGGGGGATTAAAATAGTGAAGACTGTGGCCATTAATCTTCTTCTTCATAGACCCTTCCTAATATCAATAAAATGGTCTAATCGTACATAAATCTCAAGGTAAAAATGTGTCCCAGTACTGAAGGGGTTAGAATAGTGAAGACTGTGGCCATTAATCTTCTGCCCTTCATAGACCCTTCCTAATATCAATAAAATGGTCTAATCGTACACAAATCTCAAGGTAAAAATGTGTCCCACTACTGAAGGGGTTAGAATAGAGAAGACTGTGGCCATTAATCTTCTTCATAGACCCTTCCTAACATCAATAAAATGGTCTAATCGTACACAAATCCCAAGGTAAAAATGTGTCCCACTACTGAAGGGATTAAAATAGTGAAGACTGATGCCATTAATCTTCTTCTTCATAGACCCTTCCTAATATCAATAAAATGGTCTAATCGCACACAAATCTCAAGCTAAAAATGTGTCCCAGTACTGAAGGGATTAAAATAGTGAAGACTGTGGCCATTAATCTTCTGCCCTTCATAGACCCTTCCTAATATCAATAAAATGGTCTAATCGCACACAAATCTCAAGGTAAAAATGTGTCCCACTTCTGAAGGGATTAAAATAGTGAAGACTGATGCCATTAATCTTCTTCTTCATAGACCCTTCCTAACATCAATAAAATGGTCTAATCGCACACAAAT
>NC_059283.1:12060944-12068444 GCF_017591435.1 Portunus trituberculatus | reverse complement strand
CTCCTCCTCCTTTTGGACGCGGAAGGGTTCAAAAGACATCAAAGGGAGTTCCCAAGAAGCAGTATTCGAGCCTTTACAAACAGGATTCGAACCCAAGGCGAGGATTCCTGCCATGCACCGCCTTTATTTCAAGTGAGTTACGCAGAGGAAAGCTGGCTAAGGTACAGTCATGGTGCTTTTCTCTCTCTCTCTCTCTCTCTCTCTCTCTCTCTCTCTCTCTCTCTGTGTGTGTGTGTGTGTGTGTGTGTGTGTATTTATTTATCTACACAGTTTATCTTTCTATCTATCAAACGATCTATAAATCTATCTTTCTCTCTCTCTCTCTCTCTCTCTCTCTCTCTCTCTCTCTCACACACACACACACACACACACACACACACACACACACACACACACACACACACACACACAGCCAGCATCGTGTTCAAATATTCAAGCGAGACAATATTTGCAAACCATCACGTGTGCAGGCAAATCATTCCCAGCACACGTAAACACACACACTGCATGAGCGAGACCAAATAAACACTTGCATAAAAACTGAATAAATAAAAGCGTGTATCAATAAGAGAGCAAATAGTGAGATAAGAGACCAATAAAATGAACTGAAGGTGAATGAAGTGAAAGAAATGTATAGATGTTTCAAATGTAGAGGGAATGAATGAAGTGCAGTCTCTCTCTCTCTCTCTCTCTCTCTCTCTCTCTCTCTCTCTCTCTCTCTCTCTCTCTCTCTCTCTCTCTCTCATTACCGTATAAGCAACGTCGTGTGAGGTTTGTATCTTCTTCCTCTTCCCTTTTCCTCCTCCTCCTCCTCCTCCTCCTCCTCCTCCTCCTCCTCCTCCTCCTCCTCCTCCTCCTCCTCCTCCTCCTTCTCATTACGCCTCCATCTCTGCTTACCACGACACGGCAAAGACAACCTCTAATGATCTACTTCTCTCTTCTTCTTTATGATGAGTCACGCTCCTCCTCCTCCTCCTCCTCCTCCTCCTCCTCCTCCTCCTCCTCCCCGTCGTCATTATGTCATCCACCTCCCTACCTCTTCTTTCTACTAATTTCTCTAAACTCTCTCTCTCTCTCTCTCTCTCTCTCTCTCTCTCTCTCTCTCTCTCTCTCTCTCTCTCTCTCTCTTTCTATCGTTTTCTTCCTTCTTCTCTTCATTTTTATTCATTATCAGTATTTTCTTGCTAATGATTTTTTTTTTCTTTCTTTTCTTTCCCCAAAAAAACATTCTTCTAATCTGCTATTGTTTTTTTTTTTCTAGTTCTTTCACTTAATTTCTTTTCTTTAGTCTTAAATATTGTCTTGTTTCCATTTTTCATTTTCTTTTTTTTTCCTTTTCAATTTATTTTCGACAAGAGAAAAACTGACTTTCTTATTATTAACTTTTTCTTTCACTTGTTATCTGATTCCTTTCTTTTTTTTTTTTTTCATTCTATTTCTTCTTTACGCAAATATTTTTTCATCTTTTCATTTTTACATAAATCTTTTCATTATTTCCTTTTTTTACGTTTTTTTTACTTGATTCCCTTATATAAATATTTTCTTTTTCTTTTTTTCTATTTCTTTATATAAATCTTTTCATTTTTCTCTCTTACTTATCTTTCTCTTTTCCTTTTTCTTTTTTTCTGTCTTCACAAATATTTTTCATCTTTTCATCTTTAAAAATCTTTTCATTATTTCTTTTCTTTTCCTTTCCTTATCTTTCTCTTTTCCTCTTCCTTTTTGTCTTCGCATAAATCTTTTCATCTTTTCACCTTCTTTACATTAATCTTTTTCATTATTTCCTTTCTCTTTCTTTCCTTATGTCTCTTTTCGTCTTCTTCGCATATTTTTTCATCTTTTCATTTCCTTTCTTTTTCTTTCCTTGTCTCTTTTCTTTTTCTTCTGTCTTCGCATTTTTTTTTCATCTTTTCATCTTTACATAAATCTTGTCATTGTTCTTTCTTTTTCTTTCCTTATCTGTCTCTTTTCCTCTTCTGTCTTCGCAAAATTTTTCATCTTTTCATCTTCACACAAATCTTTTCACAATTTTCTTTTCTTTTATTTGCTTATCACATTTTTTTCTCTTTCCTCAAAAAATACCAACGTGATTCTTTTTTTTCATTCCCTTTCTTTATTTATTTCATTTATCTTTTCTTTTTATGAACGAGATTATTTTCTTCTACATTATTAAAAGAGATCCATTTTTTGCACTTTTTTTCGGAGATCAAAATTTTCGTTTTTTTTTTTTTTTTCTAAAGAACGATATTTTTCCCTATTTTTCTTTTATTTACGACTTTTTTCTTTTTCCCATTTCTTTTACTAACGAGATACATTTTTCCCTACTTTTGAATTCTCTCTCTCTCTCTCTCTCTCTCTCTCTCTCTCTCTCTCTCTCTCTCTCTCTCTCTCTCTCTCTCTCTCATCTTCCTTTTACTTCTCAAATTCTTCTCCACTTATTTTCCTCTCTGTTCCTTTCTCCTATTCCTCCCTCTCTTGTCCTCCTCCTCCTCCTCCTCTTCCTCACAATTATCCACCATTTCCTGGGATCGCCATTACTGAGAACGCAGCCAAGAGAGACGTCCCTATTCGTACCTCGCCTTCAGTGCCGGCCCAAGGAAGTGTATTGGTGAACTAAGGGTCTGAGGGTGGCTGATAGGGAATAAGGGGTTGGAATGTTGAGGAATGCAGCAGCAGACGTTACTACAATGCAATGTCTCTTATATTTAACTTTATTTCTATGCTCGATTTCCATTATTTCTCTATGCAACTTTAAATTCATACTCATTTGGTGATACTTTTAAGCTTACTACAATACACTGTCTCTTGTATGTAACTTTATTTCTATGCTCGATTTCCATTATTTCTCTATGCAACTTTAAATTCACACTCATTTGGTGATATTCTTAAGCATACTGCAATACACTGTCTTATATATAACATCATTTCTATGCTCTAACATTTCCATTATTTATCGATGACACTCTAAATTCACACTCATTTGGTCATATTCTTAAGCATATTACAATACACTATCTCATATGTAACCTAATTTATATGCTGCATCTTTTCCAATAACTCTAAATCCACCCACCCCACACACACACACACACATCTGTTAACACTCTTAACTAATCTTACTACAAAATGGTCTCTCTTCCATATCTTTCTCTCCATCTACCTTTAATCCCTTCATTACTGAGACGCCTTTTTACCATGATATTTAAACAAGATTAGACGATTTTATTTGCATTTAGAAGGGTCTATGGAGGTCACAAGATTAATGGCCACAGTCTTTACTATTCAAACCCATACATATGTTTCTGAAGCTGTATAAAATCAAATAGTAATCAGAATGAATATGAAAACGCGTTCTGGTACTGAAGAGATTAAACCCCTTGAGTACCATAACGGGTTTCCACATTCATTCTGCTTGCTATTTGATGCTTTTATACAGCTTCAGAAACTTATGTGAGGAATGAAAATAGTGGCGACTGTGGCCATAATCTTCTGACCTCCATAGACTCTTCCTAATGTCAATGGAATGGTCTAATCGTACACAAATCTCGAGGTAAATATGCGTCCCAGAACTGAAGAGATTAAATAAACTCTCACGTTCATTTCACAGTCCCTTCACAGTTCATTTCCCCTCACGTTCACTTCAGTCACCTCACGTTCATTTCACAGTTTATTTCCCCTTACGTTCATTTCACAGTCCCCGTCAGCCGCTTTCCCTCACCGCACCGTCCTCGAGAACTCCCAAAACACTTAGACACTTGAAGGGGAGACGAGGAACACTTTACCAAGGCAGTGTCGCCTCTTAGTATTACGCTGCTGTGCTCTTGCAGGAATGAAAATTATACTCCGCTTAAGTGGTCGGCGGCTGAAGGAGGAGGAGGAGGAGGAGGAGGAGGAGGAGGAGGAGGAGGAGGAGGAGGAGGAGGAGGAGGAGGAGGAGGAGGAGGAGGAGGAGGAGGAGGAGGAGGAGGAGGAGGAGGAGGAGGAGGAGGAGGAGAAGGACAGGAGCAGAACAGAGAGGAAAATACAAGTGGGAATGAATTTGAGAAGAGAGAGAGAGAGAGAGAGAGAGAGAGAGAGAGAGAGAGAGAGAGAGAGAGAGAGAGAGAGAGAGAGAAGTAAGACAAGCCTGAGAGAGAGAGAGAGAGAGAGAGAGAGAGAGAGAGAGAGAGAGAGAGAGAGAGAGAGAGAGAGAGAGAGAGAGAGAGAGAGAGAGAGAGAGAGAGAAATGAGCTGTCGTGAAGAGCCTCGCCTCCCTACCGGAACAATCCTCAATTAAGCCTATACGTCTCTGCACTTTGCAATACCCAGGTGAGAACAGACTAGCAGGCGAGCGAGGGCCAGGTGAGGGGAAGGCAACCACGGGAGTTATAAGGGAGGATAGAAAAAAGGTGTGTGTGTGTGTGTGTGTGTGTGTGTGTGTGTGTGTGTGTGTGTGTGTGTGTGTGTGTGTGTGTGTGTGTGTGTGTTTGTCTCAGAATGTTTATGGGTGAAGAGAAAAGGAAGAAAGAAGATGGGAGATGGAGAAATGTAGAGCAGGGAATAAGGAGAGAAGAGAAAAAAGATAAACGAGAGAATGATAGAGCAGTAGAGAAAGGAAGGTGGGAATGAAGAAAAAATGTGTGTGTGTGTGGGGGTTGGGAGTGAATGAGTGAGTGAGTGAGTGAGTGAGTGAGTGACGCATTCCCACAGCCATTCAGCTTATTATTTGGTGATTTTATAGACTTCCAGGAACTCAAGGGGGATTAATAGAGTGAAGACAGTTGCCATTAATCTTCTGACCTCCATAAACCCTTCCTAATGTTAATAAAATGGTCTAATCAAACCCAAAACTCAAGGTAAAAATGTGTCCAAGTACTGACGTGGTTAGAAGCAAGCACAGAACACAGCAACACACGAACACATCTTTAACTAATGAGAGAAGAGATGGAATAAGTAGTGCATTTGGGGGTTGAGTGTCCTAAGCTGGTGTCTTTGTTGTTGCAGTAATCACGGGCGCCATAACTCCTCACCGGCTCAGCTCGCGTTAATCTCTCCTTGGTGCACTTAATGCTGAAGGAGATTAGTCATGTGATCTCCTTCCTCTCCTTCCTCTTGGCTCACTCATCAAATCATCTTTACTCACCGTTTTCTGCTTTCATGAGTTCGTTTTCTGTGAAGTTTCCATTTTCTAGCCCAGCTTTTGTTTTTTTCGTCCCCTACACAACTAAAAGTGAGGTAAAGTATTGGATCTGTGTCACTAAACCACCACTGAGATAAGTATGAGATCCACAGTCTTTTTTTTTTTTCGGGGTTAAGCTCCCGAACCAAAACAAGACAGTGTATTGGTGCATCTCTCATCCAGGAATTGCATCACTAAACCGCCTCTAAGATAAGTATCATCGTTATTTTCTCCTTTATCTATTCATTTATTCATTCACTTTTTGTAAGCTTCCTAACCAAAACGAGGTAATTGTATTGGTGTATCAACCAGAAACTGTATCACTGAACCAGCTAGTGAGACATGAGCCAGATTCACAGTTTGTTTGGCAAGCATCCTAACCAGAACGAGGTAATGTATTGGTGTATCTCTCATCCAGGACCTGCATCACTAAACCGCCTCTAAGGTAAGTGTCACATCCATTTTTTCTATTTCTTTATCTATTTATTAATTTATTTTTATTTATCTATGAATTTTGTTATCTTATTTAATTCATTTTTTTAGCTCTCGAACAGTGTATTGGTGTGTCTCTCTCTCATTCAGAAACTGCATCACTGAATTATTATTAAAACGAGCCAGATCCGTAGTTTGTTTGGCAAGCTTCTGAACCAAGACGAGGTAATGTATTGGTGTATCTGTCATCCTGGAGTTGCATCACTCAACCGCCTCTAAGGTATCACATCCAGTTTTATTTTCTTTTATTGCTTTATTTATCTATTCATTCATTTATTTCTATTTATTTACTTTTTTTTGTGGTTGGGGTGATAAGCTCTCGAACCAAAATGAGACAGTGTATTGGTGTATCTGCCAGAAATTGCATCAATGAACCAATAATGAGACGTGAACCAGATCCACAGTTTGTTTGGTAAGCTTCCAAACCAAAACCAAAAATGTGTATCACTGAACCAACGAGATATGAGCCAGAACCGATTTTTCTTTATCTTTTTATCTATTTATTATATTTTTTATCTATTTATACCATGTGGGCTTTTAACGGGAATTTCTGGGCTAAAGGGGATACTTTTTGGGTACCTCCAATCTCAAAGCCCACCCGCTAGGAAACCATTACCCTGAGTGAGGAAGCCCAACCTACACTCGGACCGTGGACAGGATTCGAACCCATGCGCTTGGAGACCCCTCGGACACCAAAGCACGCATGGTTCCATTGTACTTTTAAGCTGCCGAACTAAATCGTGGTAGTGTCTTATCTAGGAACTGCACCAATAAAACTCCACCAGAGATACCTTCCAGATTCATTTCTTTATTTCGTAAGCTCCCGAACGAAAGTGTGGAACTGTATCACTGAACCAGAATCGACATACAAACCAGATCGTTTTTTTTTTTCCTTTTTTTTTTTAGTAAGTTCTGAACCAAAAGCGTGGAACCAGAATCGACACATGAGCCAAGTCTAGTTTTTTTGGTAAGCTTCGAACTAAAAGCGTGGAAATACATCACTGAACCAAATCGACATACATACAACATCCAGTTTTTATTTATTTTTTTCCGGTAAGTTCTTAACCAAAAGCGTGGAACCGGAATCGACATACAAGCCAGATAGTTTTAATAATTTTTTGGGGTGTAAGCTTCCGAACTAAAAGCGTGGAACCGTATCACTAAACCAGCACTGAGATACGAACCAGATTCACTTTTCTTTGGTAAGTCGAACCAAAACCGTGGAACCAGAACCGAGATACAAGCCAGGTCCAGTGTTTTGGTAAGCTCCCGAACCAAAAACCTGTACTGTATCACTGAACCAGCACTGAAACACGAACCAGATGTAGTTTCTTTTTTCTTTTTGTAAGCTTCCGAACCAAAACCGTGAACCAGCACTGAGATAAGAACCAGATCACACAGCTTTCTTTAGTAAGCTCTCGAACCAAAGCATAATACAGTATTGATATCTCTAATTCACGAACTGTACTACTGAGAGACTTGGCCGAGTTCGTCTCTTCGTTAGCTATCGAACCAAAACATTCCCATGAACCTCTTCAGTACCATGACACGTTTCCATATTCCTTCTGGTTACTATTTAGTGATTTTACACACCTTCAGAAACATATGTGGGGATTAAAATGGTGAAGACTGTGGCTGTTAACCTTCTGACGTCCTTAGACCCTTCTTAATGTCAATAAAATGGTCTAATGGTACACAAAAAATCATAAGTAAAAATGCGTCCCAGTCCAGCATCAATATTCACCTTCAGATTGGCTTCTTGGACTCTTCAAACTGCGAAATGAGGATACAATATTAAAATCTTCAATTAACAGTAGGAAGCCATTAGCCATGAGACTAGAAAATACGGA
>NC_059283.1:12038444-12055944 GCF_017591435.1 Portunus trituberculatus | reverse complement strand
ACTTACATCTCTCTCTCTCTCTCTCTCTCTCTCTCTCTCTCTCTCTCTCTCTCTCTCTCTCTCTCTCTCTCTCTCTCTCTCTCTCTCTCTCTCTCTCTCTCTCTCTCTCTCTCTCTCTCTCTCTCTCTCTCTCTCTCTTTCCTTCTCTATTTTTTCATTTTCATTTTCCTCCTTCAGTATTTTCTGTTGTGGTTTTATATTTTCTTTTTTTTCTTCTTTCTCCTTCAGTCTTTCTTTCTTTCTTTACAGTGACTCGTTTTACATTTTCTGTGGATTGCTAACTTACCTCTCTCTCTCTCTCTCTCTCTCTCTCTCTCTCTCTCTCTCTCTCTCTCTCTCTCTCTCGTTTCCCTTTATTTTTTCATTCTTTTGTATTTTTCTCCTTTTCCTTCTTTTGTTACTAATTATTATGTCTCGTATATCATTTAATCCCTTCCTCTCTTTTTCTATTCCTCCTCGTCCTCCTCCTCCTCCTCCTCTTCCTCCTCCTCCTTTATCGTGTCTCTCTTTCCCTTCCTTTTCCCCTTTAAATATGAGTAGCTCTCCATCCTCTTTCCTCCCGACAAGACCCTTAATTCCCTCCCTCTCTCCTTCCCTCCTTCCCTCACTCACCTTTGACCTTCATCATTACACCTCTCCCCTTATTTCCCCTCATCTCTCCCTCTCTCCTCTTTCCCTTCCTCTTTGTCACCTCTCATTCTTCTACTTATCCATTTTTTCTTCTTTCGTCTTTTTATGTTTGTTTCTCTTCTTCATTTGAATTTTTTTTTCTTCTCTTTTCTCTTTTATTTCGTTTTTTTTCTCATTCTCGTTCTTTCTTCTTTTCCTTCGTTTTTCTTTCCATTTTCTTTTTTTTATGATATTCTCTTTGTTCAATTGGTTCTTTCTTGATATTATTCTCCTCTCACTTTTCTTCTCTCTTCCTTCTTCACTTTCTAATTCTGTTCTCAGTTTTCTTTCTTAATTCTTCTCTTCCTTACTTTTTTTTCCTCCCTCCTCTTCAATTCTCCCTTCCTCTCCTCTCTCACTTCCTTAATTCTTCTCTCACTTGTCTCTCTTCTTTCTTTCCTTTCTTCTTTCTTAGTTCCTCCCTCACTATCCTCCCTTCTTCTCCTCTCTCACTTATCTCCCTGCTTCCTTCACTTTCATTTTTCCTCAGTTTCTCTCTTCTTTCTTAGTTCCTCCCTCATTACCCTCTCTTCCTCCTCCTCCTCCTCCTCCTCTCTCCAGGCAATTACTTAATTAAGATTGGTGTTGATTCTATTAGTGTTGAGGTCACGGACAAGACCATCCCCTTAGCGAGCTGCCCTCCCTTCCTCCCCCTTAGCTAACTCACACTATCACCCTTAATGACCTTCCAGACAACCCGGTACACCCTAAACCCTAAAATTTTCATTCTAAACCCTTAAACATTTATTCTGAACCCTTAAACCTACACTCTGAACCCTTTAATATTTACTTTGAACCCTTAAACTTAAACTAAACCCTTAAAACATCTATTCTGAAGCTTTGAACATTTATCCTGAACCCTTGAACCTTTATTTTGAACCCTTAAACATTTATTCTGAACCCATAAACCTAAAATCTGAACCCTTAAACATTTATTCTGAACCCTTAAACATTTATCCAGAACTCTTAAATAATTATTTTGAACCCTTACACATTTACTGTATACCCTTTTTATCAGGTATAGACGTCTTTTGGTAACTCAGAGATGATTATAAAAAAGGTGAAATAAATTAGGTGAATTTCTAGGTTTGGTAAATTACAGAATGTCGTTTCTTTTTCTTTTTTTCTTTATTTTTTAAGATTGCAGTGTCTCAAAAGATGGTTGTGGGAAAGACTGAGTGGAATTGAAGGGTTTAATCTTAATCTACTTGGTTAATTTGATCACTTCAATTATCTGTTCCTTCTGCACTTCATGTTATCGAAGCCCCCCTTGATTGTTATCCACTTCGCTCCTTAGCTGCCATCCAAACATATCCTTCCCACTTAAATCTTACATGAATCTTTTCTTTTATTAATTTCATCACTTTATCTTTCTTAATTTCATCACTTTATCTTTCTATCGACTCAGCTCATTAATTATCTTCTACTCCCCATTATCTTTCTATCGACTCAGCTCATTAATTATCTTCTAAACATATCCTTCCCACTTAAATCTTGCATGAGTCTTCTTTTGTTTTACTAGTCTCATCACTTCAGTTACTCCCCATTATCTTTCTATCGACTCAGCTCCCATTATCACTTCTGTTACTCCCCATTATCTTTCTATCGACTCAGCTCATTAATTATCTTCTAAACATATCCTTCCCACTTAAATCTTGCATGAGTCTTCTTTTGTTTTACTAGTCTCATCACTTCTGTTACTCCCCATTATCTTTCTATCGACTCAGCTCATTGTCTTCTAAACATATCCTTCCCACTTAAGCCTTGACTAAATCTTCTTTTTTCTACGTTTTGTTCCCTTTTATCACTTATATTACCTTCCACCAGCCTTCTGCCTACTTAGTTATTCATTGTCTTTCATGCTTTGAGGTCCCATACGTCTCCAAGCGCACGGGTTCGATTCCTGTCCACGGTCCGAGTGTAGGTTGGGCTTCCTCACTCGGGACAACGGTTTCCTAATGGGTGGGCTTTGAGATAGGATGTACCGCTAAAAATAACCCCTTTAGCCCATAAATTCCCGTGAAAAGCCCACATGGTATTAAAAAAAACATCATTTCCAATTAAACCTTGACGAAATATTCTTCATTTTTACCAGTTTTGTTTATTTTTATGACTTGAATTATTTTCCTTCAGCTTTCTATCCATTTAGCTCATCAATTGTCCTCCAAATATATCCCTTCACTTAAATCTTCCTTATTTTTATGTTTTGCTATCTTTATCACACAAATTACCTTCCACCAGCCTTCCATCCACTTAGCTGATTAAATGTCATATCCCTTCCACTTAAATCTTGCCTAAGTCTTCTTTATTTTTACTTTGTTCCTTTTTATTATATGAACTTCAATACTGTGAGACATTTTCACCTTGAGATCTGTACACGATTAGATAATTTTATTGACATTAGGAAGGGTCTATGGAGGGCAGAAGATTAATGGCCACAGTCTTCACTATTCTAATCCCCCATATGAGTTTCTGAAGCTGTATAAAGTCATCAAATAGTAAGCAGACTGAATATGGAAACGCGTCATGGAAGTGAAGGGAGTTAATCAGCTTCCTTCACCTTTCTATCCACTTCGCTTATTCATTGTCTTCCAAACATATCCTTTCCACTTAAACATTGTCCAAATCTCTTTAGTCTTATCAGTTTTGTTCCCTTTATCACTTGAATTACTTTCCGTCCTTTTAAAAATCCTATAACCCAAGAAACAACACGAAAAGAAACACATAAGAAGGAAGAATATGAGACGAAAGTGAAGAATTAAGAAGTAAATAAAGAGAATAGAAGAAATTAATTAGTATTCTTAATCATTCATCCCTTTCTCTGGTAAACTCTGGAACTCCCTGCCTGCCTCTATACTCCCTCCTTCCTACGACTTGTATTCTTTCTAGAGGGATATTTCAAGACATTTATCCTCCGTCATGTGATTTTTCTAATTATCTTTGGGAACTGGTTGTGAAATGGACTCTTTTTAATCTTATTTTTCTATTTCCCCCTTCAAATTTGTGTTGCTCTTTATCAGTGGTTCTCCAACATAAAAGAGAGAGCGAGAGCGAGAGCGAGAGCGAGAGAGAAGATGAAGGAACACACAAAGCAAGATTACAGGAAGCTAATAATCCAAACCTTCACTCAAACCCCTTTCTAATTCCCTTTGTCTCCCCAACACCCTAACACTCGAACCCCTTAACACTTGACTCTTACCTTATCATAATTCTTTTTTTTAATGGGATAGAGGAAGCTGACAAAGGGCATCAAAAAATAAAGAGAAAAGGCCCACTTGATTGCCAGTTCCCTAAAAGATTAAAGAGAGTTAGCCGAAAATCTGGAAAAAATTAACCAGACCTGAACTCATCTAAAAGGAAGGTTTCAAGACATCTATCCCATCTATCCCGGGGACTGGCATCTAAGTGGGCCTTATTGTTTAATCGTATTTGTTGCCCTTCGTCAGATTTCTCCTTACGTAAAAAGGGAAAGAAAACTGACACTTCTACAAATCTACCTCCATGTGGTCTCCCCTATCTCCGTTGAGCAGTATAAATCTTCAGTGTTCCAGCTTTACCCTTTAAGACTTCCAGATTACGCCTCGCGCCATCCAGGTCACCTCTTCAATAATTCCTGCCGACACCCACTCCAAAGCTGCTCGTTACATAATCAATCTCCTTTCCAGTTTCCAGTCTTATCCTTCACTTAATGTTTCCAGAAGGGCACAATGACTTTTTCAGCATTTCCATTAACCCATTTCAATTCTACTCCAGAGCTGTCCATTATATATCAAATCGCTTTTCCAGTTTCCAGGCTTATCCTTCGTTAAATAATTCCAGCATTGCACATTAACTCTTCCAGGCTTTCCATTATCCATTTCCAGCCATATCGTTATCACATTCCAAATTCCCGTTCCAGTTTCAAGGCTTTCCTTTTGTGTTGGAATTCCAGTTTCACATTAACAATTCCAGCCTTTACCATTCCAAGTCCGAGAGTCAATCCACTGCTCTCCTTTGATTCCAGACAACACATTAATTATTCCAGGCTTCTGTCAACCATTCCAGGCCAGATATTGATTTCAGTCTGTCTCTTAAAACATTCAGGTTAATCCCATCCATTTTCTACATTACTTAGTTCTGTATTGCCTCTTGTTAGAAAATAATTCCTCAACTATTGCAAGGCTCCATTAAATCCTTCATATTCATTCTGGTTGCTATTTGGTGATTTTATGCAGCTTTAGATACATATGTTGGGATTAGACTAGTAAAAACTCTGGCTATTAATCTTTTGACCTCCACAGATTCTTCCTGATGGAAATAAAATCGTCTAATCATACTTAAAAATCGAGGTAAAAGTGCGTCCCAGTATTGAAGGGACTAAAGGCGACGTAAACACAATTCTCAGCATCAGTAATCATGATAGAAGAGAGTTTAAGTCTGAAAAAGTTAGATTTAAAAGAGTTACGAGGAAATTGGTTTTCAAATCAAGTGACGGACGAACAGAATGGACTCAGTAATCAGGTTGTTAGTGAGTCATTACGGAGCTTTATCCCCCTTCAATACTGGGGCACATTTTTACCTTGAGATTTGTGTACGATTAGGCCCTTTTATTGACATTAGGAAGGGTCTATGGAGGTCAGAAGATTAATGATCAAAGTCTTCATTATTTCAATCCCTCACATGAGTTTCTGAAGCTGTATAAAATCACCAAATAGTATGCAGAAAGAATATGAAACCCTTTCAATACTGAGACACATTTTTACCCTAAGATTTTTGTACGATTAGACCATTTCATTGACATTAAGAAGTGTCTATGGAGGTCAGAAGATAAATGACTAGTCTTCACTATTCTAATCCCCCCCATGAGTTTCTGAAGTTCCATAAAATCACCAAATAGTAAGCAGAAAGAATATGGAAACGTATCATGGAACTGGAGAGGTTAAAAAGATTCGGCTCTTTTACGGATGAGGATGACTGTTGGAAATCAATGTTTTATAAAGGGACTGCCACGTGCTGGGCTGATTGCTTCTTGCAGCTTCTTACTTTCTTATATTTTTCTTGATTTATGTCCAGACCAGACCATCTTTTTCCTCCCAGAAAGACACAAGCAATCAATTCTTAAACTTTTGACCATCTAGAGCATCTTTTTCTTAATCTCTAGCTACTCTGAGACATCTATTTATATTCCACAGCCATCTCCAAATACTGCATTGACTAAAGTTATAAAATATATTCTCTTTTTTATCACCTTCCTTGTAGATGCTCATATAGATTCCATACATTGCTTAGTGGTGTGAGGTTTACCATATCCCTGTGAAAGGCTAATCTGAGACATCTTTTCTTATTCTATAGTCATCTCCAAATACTGCACTGAATAAAGTTGCAAAATCTACTCCTTTCTTAGCACCTTTCTTGTAGACGCTGATAAAGACTCCATAATAAAGATTCAATATATTGTTTGGTGCTGAGGTTTTGTATAAATCATTGAAAAGTTATCCTGAGACATCTATTGTTATTCTAGAGCAGTGGTTCCAAAACTTTTTTTCTGCACCCAGTTCAACCATCCAGATTTCCCCCTTGCTGTGTATGAGAGAAAGAGCAGTTAAAACACACTGATACTATTTACTAATTCATTTTTCAAATGTACAAATATACTGATAAACTTATAGTTACAGAGTAAAGTGGATAGAGAGCAGTTAGTAACAACTAAGCATAGCCATAGAGAGCGGTTACTAACAAATTAAAGGACTTTTGATTTGATTTTGAGATTTTTCTAGTTAGTAGGTAGTGTAATTATTTCTCCCCTGGTAGCTTCAAATTACCCCAGGGGAAATTTCCCCAATTTGGGAACCACTGGTCTAGAGCCATCTCCAAATATTACACTTACTGAAATTACAAAACTACTCCTTTCTGTCGCTTTTTTTCTCTCTCTCCTCTAGATGATTATAAACATTCCATACATTTCTTAGTGCTGAGGTTTTGTATATCTGAGTGAAAGGTTACTCTGACTCATCTACAGCCATCTGCAAACATTATATTGACAGCAAAATCTATCTGCAGAACAATAAAGATTCCATACATCGCTTAGTGCTGGTGTTGTATATCTCAGTGAAAGGGGTAATCTAGACTATTAATTCCCACAGCACCACATAAATTTTACGAGATTCCATTAACTTATCCAGCCCAGACTTACTTTCCAGGTTCCCCTTTAAGACACGTGGAGTAATCTCTTAACATGGCCTGCTAACCCTTACGTCACCCCTTTAACACAAGCTTTCCATTAACTTTCCATATTAGATACACTTTTCAGGATCTCCCTTAAAAGACATCCATCTCATTAACTCGTCCGTCCATTCATTATTCCCCTTACTTTCTATAATCTTAAGCCATCCTTGTAATTATCAAAAGGCCAGTATTCAGTTTAGTTTACCCTCAAAACACACACACACACACACACACACACACACACACACACACACACACACACACACACACATTTCATTAATTAATCGATATCATTTATTAATTATCACCTATTAACTAGTCAATATTGAATTAATACACACACACACACACACACACACACACAGAGAGAGAGAGAGAGAGAGAGAGAGAGAGAGAGAGAGAGAGAGAGAGAGAGAGAGAGAGAGAGAGAGAGAGAGAGAGAGAGAGAGAGAATCACGTCATTAACTAACCCAAACCATTAACTCACTACCATCCCTTAGCTACTATAAAACTACCCATTAACCCCTTAAATTAAAAACCCTTCTTTAAAGACATCTAAACCATTCACTCATCCTAAATCACCCCTTAACCCCTTCAATACTGAGACACATTTTTACCCTGAAATTTGTGCACCATTAGACCATTTTATTGACATTAGGAAGGGTCTATGGAGGTCAGAAAATTAATGGTCACAGTCTTCACTATTTTAATCCCCTACATAAGTTTCTGAAGCTGTATAAAATCACCAAATAGTAAGCAGAATGAATATAAATACTGAAGGGGTACTGAAGGGGTTAAATAGCTACAGTAACCCATTAAATACACCATCTATCCCTTAGCTTTCCTCAACTGCCCATTATCCCTTCCAGACATTCCAGGAGCCCACCATTACAAGTCCCGTCCATTCCCGCCACGTAAGGCACGCCACACATACATTTCCAGAGGGTCTGTGATATTAGACTCATTAATTACCACCATAAATAGCCAACCCTCATGAGTCTAGTCTAGTCTAAACTAACTTAACCAAGACATTTATTCCTTATTTTTTACTAACTCTCTCGAATCTGTAAGCGAATTGGTAACTAAGTGCTTCCTTTTGCCTTTATGATGCCGTTTGCCAGTTTTCCCGTGTCATATTAAAGGAAATCCTACGTTAACCTAACCTAACAAGACATTTATTCCTCATTTTTGGCTAACTCTCTCGAATCTGTAAGGGAACTGGCAACTAAGTGGTTCTTTTTTCCTTTATGTTGTCGTTTGCCAGTTTTCCCGTGTCATATTAAAGGAAATCCTACGTCAACCTAACCTAACCAAGACATTTATTCCTTATTTTTGGCTAAGTCTCTCGAATCTGTAAGGGAACTGGCAACGAAGTGGGCCTTTTTTTTTACGCTTCATGTTGTCTTTAGCCAGTTTCCCCATTCTTACATAAAATACCTAACCTAACAAGACATTTATTCCTTATTTTTGGCTTACTCTCGAATCTGTAAGGGAACTGGCAACTAAGTGGGTCTTTTTTTTTACGCTTTATGTTGCCCTTAGCTAGTTTCTCCCATGTTATATTAAAGAAACCTTAACTTAAACCTAACTCCAAACCTAACCTAACCTAACTTAACCTGCCCATTTACATACAATCAGTCTCTCTCTCTCTATATATATATATATGTGTGTGTGTGTGTGTGTGTGTGTGTGTGTGTGTGTGTGTGTGTGTGTGTGTGTGTGTGTGTGTGTGTGTGTGTGTGTGTTTGCAATAGACTTTCCTTCTTTCTTTATTTCTTTCCTCTATTTTTTCTCAGACAAATCCTTTCGTCCCTTAGTTAGTTACATTTCCAGCGGGTTTTGAGATATTGAAGTCATAAGTTACCACACTAACCTCTTCAATACTTGGACGCATATTTACCTTGAGTTTTGGACGTGATTAGACGATTTTATTCACATTAGGAAGGGTCTATGGAAACCAGAAGATAAATGGCCAGAGTCTTCACTATCTGAATCCTAACCTAAGTTTCTGAAGCTGTGTAAAATCGCCAGAGTAAATATGAAAACGTGTACTGAGGGGGTTAAACAGGTCCAACTTTGGGTAATACAATAGCGAGTGTGGCTAATCCAGGGTGCTACTGGTGCCTAAACAAGATTCAATACTCGTTAAGGGCCGTGCAGGGGGTATTGACTATGCTAATGTAACCTCCAATGCATCTACACCCAGGAGAATGTTACTGCGTTGGGCCTTTGGTTGTTTGATGTGCTTGGTGAGGGACGGTTTGAAGGCCTGGATTGTGTTGGCCTTTGTAACTTTATATTGTTGTGTTCGTATTTGGCTTCTTGTGTGTTCTAATGCTTTTAAGTTAAGTGGTTCAATGATTTTTATGTGTGATAAATGTTTGGATGTGTTTATGGTTCTCTAGCTCTCTCTCTCTGTCTCGTGTGTGTGTGTGTGTGTGTGTGTGTGTGTGTGTGTGTGTTTCCAGTAGACTTTTCTTCTTTCTTTATTTTTCTCTTTTTTTCCCCCATATAAGTCACTTCGTCTCCTTAGTTAGTCACGAAAAATTAGGAACAATATCTTACGAATGTTGAAACCATAATATATATAGAAAAAAAAAAAAAAAAAAAAAAAAACAACTATAGAAAAAAATAAATAAATATGCAAAAAAAAAGTAAAAAAAACTGTCACGTATCAATAAAACAACAGATACAACAATAATACAATATGTAGCTCAGTATTAATGAAGCAATTTAAACACAGAATAACAGTTTTCTACGCGATAATAATTTAACTTTTTTATTCGTGTATCGATTTCAGAGTCATTAAGGGAATTTCTATGCCTCTCATTGTGCTAGTAATAATATGAATAATAATAATATACTGCGGTGTCAGATTCACTGTTTAATATAATGGAGCCACTTCTAAAACTGACCAAAAAATTAATAATGTAATAAAATGAACAAATTGAGAAATAAATAGAATAAACTGTCTTAACACCACGTAAACATTCTGAACCTACACGTGAGAGAGAGAGAGAGAGAGAGAGAGAGAGAGAGAGAGAGAGAGAGAGAGAGAGAGAGAGAGAGAGAGAGAGAGAGAGAGAGAGAGAGAGAGAGAGAGAGAATTATTATTATTACTATTATTATTATTATTATTATTATTATTTTAAAAGGCTCTTGTAGAAATAACACGAATTTTTACTGGTGTTTTTGACGATTTTAATGACAGAATAACATGCCTTCTACATTATAAACCCATTTAGTACCATGACTCGTTTCTATATTCATTCCACTTACTATTCAGTGATTTGAAACAGCTTCAGAAACTCATGAGGGGATTAGAATAGTGAAAACTGACCATTAATCTTCTAATGTCAATAAAACCGTCGAATCACACTCAAAACTCAGGTAAAAATGCGTCCCAGTACTGAAGGGATGAATAGGAGAAAGTTTTAAGGTCTCGGCTAATCTTTTTGGGGCCCCGAAAGTCGTGTTGAGAGAGTAAAGCATTTCTGAATACACGCTGCAGAGTTAGGTGCATGCAATCTCACCACTCTATGCAGGTAAGCAGGCCGGGGCGCGAGTCAGCACAGGTAACAGAAGGCAGGTGCAACAGGCTCCATTAACGAACACAAAGCAACACACTCCAGTCAGGCCCATTAATTTCGTGGCCCCAATTGAGTTGCGAGCAGAAAAGGATTTGTCGAGCAGAGAAAACGGGAATTTTGCGTGCCCACAGTGGAGGAAATGAGGGATTTTTGCATTAGGTGAAGGAAAGAGACGAATGTACAAGAAGAGAATAAGAAAATGAATTAAGGAAAGTTTTATTTGGGAGAGAAGGAAACAATAATAGAAAGGAACACGAAGAAAAATAAATGAAAGAGGTGGATTTTTGCATTAGGTGAAGGAAAGAGACGAACGAACAGGAAGAGAATGAGAAAATTAAATAAGAAAAGTTGTGTTTTATTAGAAGGAAAAATAACAGAAAGGAACACGAAAAAAAATAAATAAATGGAGCTGGATTTTTGCATTAGGTGAAAAAAAGAGACGAACGAACAGGAAGAGAATGAGAATATGAATTAAGAAAAGGGGGAAGAAGGAATAATAACAGAAAGGAACACGGAAAAATAAATGAATGAGCTTTTAGGATTCTTATATCAGGGAGAAGGAAGGAGAACAGGAAGGAGGAGAAGGAAAGGAACATGTAGGAACTTTTAGGATATTTACTAGGGCTGACGGACACGAAGGAAAGCAATAAAGAGACAGAGTGGTAAATGAAGGAGTGTTTTAGTGGTAGACGAAGGATTAGTAGGGAAGGAAATGGAGGTGAAAGGATAATTTTTAACCGGGAAAAGGAAAGGAAGAGAGAGGGAGAGACAAGAGGGAAGAAGAGGCAAGCAAGTGTAAGATTATTTTAGTGAACTGAGGAAAAGAGAGGAAAGAAGTGTTAACGAAGGAAGGAAAGAGGAAAAAAAGACAGAGAATGGAAGCGGTAGAGAATATAAAAGGAAAAGATAAGGAAAGAGAAACTGCTTAAGGACAAACGAAGAAAAGGAGGAATAGGAAAAAAAAAAGAAAATACAGACTTTAACATTGGGTGAGAAACAGAAAGGGAGGAAAAAGGAAATAACACACACTAACAAGGAAAACAACAGAAAAAAAGGGAAAATTTACCAGAAAAATGAAAACACTGAAATGAAGAAAAAGGAAACGTGACGAGAAGACAAGAAAAAAAATAGTGAAGAAGGAAAAAGACAAATAGGAAGGAGAACAATGTAGGAAGGTTAAGTGAAGGACAAGGAAGGTTGAAGGGAAACACAGGAAGGATGTGAGGAAAGTGCGAGAATGATGTGGAGGAAAATGATGGAGGAAGGAGGCAAGACTGAGAATGAGGAAGGATTGGAGGGAGGGAGGGAGGGAGGGAAGGAAGGACTGAGGGAAAAAGAGTTAGTGTACTGGTAGGATGGTAAAAAGAGGAGGAGGAGGAGGAGGAGGAGGAGGAGGAGGAGGAGGAGGAGGAGGAAAGAAAAACAGTGGAGATACTATGGGCAACAAGAAAGGGTTGAAAGAGCCAGGGAAGAAGAGAGGAGGAGGAGGAGGAGGAGGAGGAGGAGGAGGAGGAGGAGGAGGAGGAGGAATACAGGGAAGAGATATAAGAAGGGAAAAAAAAGAAAAGACAGTGGTAAAGAAAGGAGAAGGAAGAAGGAGGAAGAGGTTAGGAAGGGAGAGGGACGAGAGAGAGGAGGAGAGGAAGAGTAGGAGAGGAGAGGAGGAGGAAGGTAATCTCTGTGGGGGTCTTCTTATTGCTCCGCCCTGAGTGTGTCCAGTAACCTCCACCACCACCACCACCACCACCACCACCACCACCACCACCACCACCACCTCCTCCTCCTCCAAGGTCACTGGGAGGAGAACTGCTATAGAAGTCTTTGTTTAGTCTTGCCTTTCTGAGTTCCTGTGACCCGCCAAACCTACCCTCTACAATACTGGGACACATTTCTACCGTGACATTTGTGTACTGGACCATTTCATTGACCTTAGGAAGGGTCCATGGAGGGCAGAAGATTAATGGCCACAGTCTTCACTATCTTAGTCCAGCACATGAGTTTTTGAAGCTGTATAAATTGATCAAATGGGAAGCAGAATGAATATGGAAACGCGTCATGGTACTGAAGGGCTTAATGGAATGGTCTGTCAAGAGTACACGTTAGAGTCTCCACCATTTCACTGTGTCACTTATCTTATTCTTCACCATGAGACTAAGTTGTTATTGGTGCAGTGAAGGCAAGATTTATTATAGTGATGGGAGTATTAAATGTCTCTGTCTCTTGCTACGAAGTTTTTATTGGTGAATTGAAGGCAAGATTTATTATAGTGATGGGGATTTAAATGTCTCTGTCTCTTGCGACTAAGTTGTTATTGGTGAACTGAAGGGAAGATTTATTAAAGTGATGGGGATTTAAATGTCTCACTGTGTTGTTTCTCTTTGATTCTTCACCTTGAGATTGTTATTATTGGTGAACTGAAGGGAAGATTTATTAAAGTGGTTAGGGATTTAAATGTCTCACTGCCTCTTGCTTTGTGTTTCATTCTTTACCTTGAGTTGTTATTGGTGGACTGATAGGGAAATTTATTATAATGTTGAGGGATTTAAATGTCTCACTGTCTCTAATCTTTGTAAAATGTCCACTAGAAGGTCGTTTTACTAAATTATCATGATTCCAGAAAAAAAAATGGTTGAAATAGTGATGAGGTGATATAAATGTTTCACTCTCTCTTGTTTCTTCTCACAAAAACATTCACCACTAAGTCACAGTTTTCATATTTAACCCTTCAGTACCATGACGCATTTCCATATTCATTCTGCTTACTATTTGGTGATTTTATACAGCTTCAGAAACTCATGTGGGGGATTAGAATATTGAAAACTCAGGCCATTAATCTTCTGACCTACATAGAGCCTTTCTCATGTCAATACAACCCTCTTTATCATGCCCAAAACTCAAGGTAGAAATGCGTCCCAGTACTGAGGGAATTAAAGGAAAAAAAAATAAAAATAATAATGCTGAGGTAGTGATGGACTGATTCAAACATTACAATCTTCACCGAGAGATTGTTTCCCAAGTTTGCCATTCTGATATGCTGAAAGTGACTGATAACCTAAACCGACAAACACAGAGTAAGCCAACACCAAACTAACACAACCTAATGAAAAGACGTATATAGAGAAAGAAAACAAAAAATTACACCTAATATACATAAAAATAAATAAATCAATCAATCAAATAACCAAACCAAACTGAACTAAAGAGAACAAGAAAAACAAGAACATGGAGAAAGAATAAAGAGGAGAGCGAGGGAAGAAGGGAGGGAGGGAAGAAGAGGAAGAGGATATAGGAACAGCAATTAGTACCAGGAAATTAAAAAGGAGAGGGGGAGGAGGGAAGAAGGAGAGGAGTGAAGAAGAGAAGGAGAGGATGGAAGGAGGGAAGAGGGGAATGCGGGAAGAAGCGACGAAGAAGACATACCACGAAATGCAAGTCACTAACATAAATGGGAAGATAAATGGAGGAGGAGGAGGAGGAGGAGGAGGAGGAGGAGGAGGAGGAGGAGGAGAATTAATAAATGATAAGGAAAATGAGTTAAGTAATTTAATAAAGCGAACTTAAAGTGACAACCCCGTAAATAAATGAGAGAGAGAGAGAGAGAGAGAGAGAGAGAGAGAGAGAGAGAGAGAGAGAGAGAGAGAGAGAGAGAGAGAGAGAGAGAGAGAGAGAGAGAACCTTTGAAGCTGATCCCTGTTACACCAAGACCATCAACCTCTTCCTCCTCCTCCTCCTCCTCCTCCTCTTCCTCTTAATACAACCACTGCTACTAAATCCACAACCACCACCAACACCACAACCATCACCACCACTATTACTGAAGCCTAGAGAGAGAGAGAGAGAGAGAGAGAGAGAGAGAGAGAGAGATAAGGGAATATGACACAAAGAGGGGAACATTTAGGAGAGGGAAAGGTCGTTGAGGAAGAGAGAGAGGGGAAAGAAAATGAGAATATGATGTAAAAGAATTCAAACGGAGGAGGAGGAGGAGGAGGAGGAGGAGGAGGAGGAGGAGGAGGAGGAGGAGGAGGAGGAGGAGGAGGAGGAGGAGGAAGAGCGATATGGGGCTTTGAAATTACATGTTAATGCAATGGAGATGAGAAGGAATGGGAATGAAGATACGCGATAAAAGGAGGAGGAGGAGGAGGAGGAGGAGGAGGAGGAGGAGGAGGAGGAGGAGGAGGAGGAGGAGGAATTATTCTGGTCAGTGGCGTCTCTGTCGATGATAACTGTGAGAGAGAGAGAGAGAGAGAGAGAGAGAGAGAGAGAGAGAGAGAGAGAGAGTGGGAGTCAGACTTAACACTCACTCACTCACTCACTCACTCTCTCTCTCTCTCTCTCTCTCTCTCTCAGCGCCTGGGTCAACAAAACAGACACACAGATACGTTCAGATCCAATCCCACGCAAAAAAAAAAAAATAAATAAATAAATAAATAAAAACAAATAAATAAATAAAATAAAACGAAAGAAAAAATAATAAAAGTAGGAAATGAAGTAACCACTGATAATAAAAAGAGGAAATAGAAAAAGAAGAAGGAAAAGAAAACAAAATCAACGTGTATATTTGTGACAGCTGATTCAGAAAAAAACATTAAATTTAAAACGAAATGATAAACAGAGAAAAGGAAAAACAAAAAGGAATAAGAGAAACTGTCTATTTTCCAGCGGTGAGGAGAGGAAAACAAAGTTAATGGTGGTGGCATTGATGGAAGAGGAGGAGGAGGAGGAGGAGGAGGAGGAGGAGGAGGAGGAAGAGGAGGGCAAGGAATAAGATACGAAGGAATGAAAGGAAGAATAAAGGAAAGGAGAAGAGAACAAAAGACTAGCAAAGGAAGAAAGAATGAAAGAAAAAGAAAGGGGAGGAGGAGGAGGAGGAGGAGGAGGAGGAGGAGGAGGAGGAGGAGGAGGAGGAGGAGGAGGAGGAGGAGACACAACATCAATATAACAGGTGCTGACAAGGCAAGCATAAAGGCATCAGAGTACGGAACAGTCTGAGAAACCTCCTCCTCCTCCTCCTCCTCCTCCTCCTCCTCCTCCTCTTCCTTGCTTTCCTTTCTCACTTTCTTTGTCTTTTCTTATTTTCTCATCTTCATCCTCCTTCTCTTCCTTCCTCCCTTCTTTCCTTCCTTCTTTTATTCTTATTTCCTTTCGTAGTCTTTTCCCTCCCTTATTTAGTTAATTTCTCCTCCTCCTCCTCCTCCTCCTCCTCCTCGTCTTTACCATGCTATCCTTTTTTTTCTTGCTTATTTTCTCATCTTCATCCTTCCTCTCTTCCTTCCTTCCTTCCTTATTTCTTCCTTTATTAACCATTTTTCTCTTTTCTCATTTCCTTTTTTCATCCTTCCCTTATTTAGTTAGTTTTCTTCTTCTTCTTCTTCTTCTCCTCCTCCTCCTACTGAATATGGAGAAGGCAAGAGAGAAGGAATAAGAAAGACGGAAGGGAATAATAACAATAACGACAATAGAAAGAACAGCAATAAAAGAGAAAAATGAGTCCACACATGCCCTTATTTTCTTCCCTTTCTGGAGGAGGAGGAGGAGGAGGAGGAGGAGGAGGAGGAGGAGGAGGAGGAGGAGGAGGAGGAGGAGAGAAAAGAAAAGAGCCCTCTGGTATTTCTTTCTCTTCTGTACCTTTCCTCCATGAACGATGAGTGGAGGAGGAGGAGGAGGAGGAGGAGGAGGAGGAGGAGGAGGAGGAGGAGGAGGAGGAGGAGGAGGAGGAGAAGGAGGAGGAGGAGGAGAAAGATAACAGGATTCCGTACTGTGGCATCTAATCCCCGAGGCAAGACAGTCCAAAATGTGTGTGTGTGTGTGTGTGTGTGTGTGTGTGTGTGTGTGTGTGTGTGTGTGTGTGTGTGTGTGTGTGTGTGTGTGTTTTCCTTTTCTCTTTTCGCTATTTCCTTGATTACGGTTCTGATTTATATACCGTTCTCTCTCTCTCTCTCTCTCTCTCTCTCTCTCTCTTTATATTCAACATTTATGACTTTCCCTACCAATATTTCTGTCTATCTATCAACTTATCTATCAACCTATTTATCTATCTGTCTATTTATCTATCTATCGAACACTCCATCCTTTCATCTATCTATCTATCCATCTATCTCTGTACGTTTCCTCATCCTCATCCCAGAACTGGCTTTGTTATGCTTGGCTAAGCTGTGAGGTGTCTGGCAGTGGCTGGCTATGGTGCACGGGTGAGGTACGGTCAATGGTACGAGAGGATGGTAGGGAGAGCGGTGTTGTGATGAGGTACGGTATGGTGAAGCGTGTGGATGGTGATAGGGTGTGTCTTGTTGGTTCTTGTGGTATTGTGGTCTTAGTATGGTGAGACATCGTGCTGGGTATGGTAGTTTATATGGTGCTATGGTGACTGTGGGTTGTGTGTTTGGTTATGGTGAGTAATGTGGTGGATTAAATGGTGCTTTTTTCTTTTTCTGAGGTTATGGTGACTCGTAAATCGAAGTAGCATAGTAGTGGTGTACTTAAATGGTGAGACAGATTTAAGTGAGGGGAATAAAGTATAAAGTAACACCAAATTGACTTAAATACGTGTGTGTGTGTGTGTGTGTGTGTGTGTGTGTGTGTGTGTGTGTGTGTGTGTGTGTGTGTGTGTGTGTGTGTGTGTGTGTGTGTGAAAATGTTTGAAATGCTGAGAAAACTGTAATATTAGTTCCCATGAGATAACAATTTCATTCCTGTTTTATTAGTGTGTGTGTGTGTGTGTGTGTGTGTGTGTGTGTGTGTGTGTGTGTGTGTGTGTGTGTGTGTGTGTGTGTGTGTGTGTGTGTGTGTGGATACAGGTGAGAAGTGTCGCCTTGCTAGTTTGACGCACTAATTGCACTAATAAATTACAAACATTATTCATTTTGTTTCGTGTTCATCATTTGCTGTTCACTCTCTCATTAGTTAAGTGCACTTGTTTGTTCTCCTTATTTACTGTGTGTGTGTGTGTGTGTGTGTGTGTGTGTGTGTGTGTGTGTGTGTGTGTGTGTGTGTGTGTGTGTGTGTGTGTGAGAGAGAGAGAGAGAGAGAGAGAGAGAGAG
>NC_059283.1:12020944-12028444 GCF_017591435.1 Portunus trituberculatus | reverse complement strand
GAAAAACTAATGATGAAGTATGAGAGAGAGAGAGAGAGAGAGAGAGAGAGAGAGAGAGAGAGAGAGAGAGAGAGAGAGAGAGAGAGAGAGAGAGAGAGAGAGAGAGAGAGAGAGAGAGAGAGAGAGAGAGGGTGAATGGACTTTGAATGAGATAAGTGACCACATAAAAAAAAAAAATACACACGCGACCACACGACGAGAGAGAGAGAGAGAGAGAGAGAGAGAGAGAGAGAGAGAGAGAGAGAGAGAGAGAGCAACCGCCGTCTGTCACTCTCATCATAAACATAATTAAACCATCCCTCGAACGTCTGATGCTTGTATATCAATGACAAGAGGAGGAGGAGGAGGAGGAGGAGGAGGAGGAAAAAAAGAGAAAAGGTTGAGAGGTAATGAGAAAAAACGACCATTCACTTTACCATAATTTCTCTCTCTCTCTCTCTCTCTCTCTCTCTCATCACTAATTCAAAGGCGTGGTGCCCGAGGCGTATGAACTGCTTGCTTTGAATAATTCACCAACATAATCCATCAATAGAGAGAGAGAGAGAGAGAGAGAGAGAGAGAGAGAGTGTGTACCCCGTGTCGCCAGCACATTCAGAGCCTCTACATTTGCATATCTGTCACTTATCTCAATATTATTACTTTCTCTCTCTCTCTCTCTCTCTCTCTCTCTCTGCTTTTTTTGCTTTTTTATCTATATTTCGGTGTTTTCTTTTCTCTTTTTGCTTTATATCGAAGGAAAATGTGTGTGTGTGTGTGTGTGTGTGTGTGTGTGTGTGTGTGTGTGTGTGTGTGTGTGTGTGTGTGTGTGTGTGTGTGTGTGTGTGTGTGTCCCCTTGAAGGTGAAGAGGAAGTCCTTATCTATAATGAGACTGGGGTTAATTATGTACTAATCTCTTATCTCACTTTCCGTCACACATCTCCATCCATCCACCATACACACACACACACACACACACACACACACACTCCATTTTCTTCGATATAAAACAAAAAATAAGAAAGAAAACACGAAAATATAAATTTTACAATAGCTTTGAGAGAGAGAGAGAGAGAGAGAGAGAGAGAGAGAGAGAGAGAGAGAGAGAGAGAGAGAGAAAGTGACAGATATGCAATGTAGAGGAACCATTTTCCATCAACACAATAATAAGGAAGAAAGAAAAACACACGGTAACATAAACATAACAACACATTTCTCGCCCCACACACGAGAAAAGTGAAATAAAATAAACGAAGAGAGATATTTCAGACTCATTAAGACTTCTCGTATCATCGACATTCAAAGACACAAGCACCTGATTAGTGGAGCCTCTAATTACAGTTCAGGTCCATTAATTACACCATTACTGCCACCAATACCACCACTACCACTACAACTACCAGTAATATTACCACCACTCTCATTTCACCTCCATTCCTCCTCCTCCTTCTCCTCGTCCTCCTCCTGCTCCTCCTCTTATATCTGGTTCTATTTACACCTGTTTCATTAGTTTTCCCACGCTTCACCTACGCTTACCTGGTCTAAATCCACTACCACTACTATTACTACTCTCATTTCACCTCCATTCCTCCTCCTCCTCCTCCTCCTCCTCCTCCTCCTCCTTCTCCATCTCTCATACTTCGTTCTATTTACACCTGTTTCATGTTTTCCCACGCTTCACGTAAGCTTACCTGGTCTAAATCCGATTATTTATAGCAGTGTTGATTAAATAAAGAGCTTGTTTTTTTTTTTCTTTAGCTTTTTTCTCTATCTCTCTTTTTTTTATTCGTTTCGTCTCAAATCCGGAGTTTTGTTTTGTTTTTTTGTCTCACTTTAGTTAATCCGGGATATGTATACTGGTCCGTTGTATTCTCTCTCTCTCTCTCTCTCTCTCTCTCTCTCTCTGAATTTACACTCCTCTTTTTCATTTTAGTTTATCCTTCCTGTCACTTCACTCTCTCTCTCTCTCTCTCTCTCTCTCTCTCTCTCTCTCTCTCTCTCTCTCTCTCAACTACGAGGAACATGACACTTATCGACAAATAAAACACGAAAACGAGAACGAGAGAGAGAGAGAGAGAGAGAGAGAGAGAGAGAGAGAGAGAGAGAGAGAGAGACTGAAATATACACAATAACCTTAGGCACCGTGTAAAACTGCCTCTAAACCCCTCCACCGCCCCCCCCTCTCTCTCTCTCTCTCTCTCTCTCTCTCTCTCTCTCTCTCTCTCTCTGATCCTTGCCCCAGGTAGTCTGACATTCCCTAAATATTTACACGCCAGCGGGGGAGAGAGCTGGAAAAAACATACCCCTTCCAGTCACTTCAATATATGCAGGGTAACTCGCTGGCAGATGGATGCGAACACAGGGTAAGGCCAGGCACGTTCACCGGGGCACTGACTAATCTTGGTGGCGCCTGTCTGTGTGTGTGTGTGTGTGTGTGTGTGTGTGTGTGTGTGTGTGTGTGTGTGTGTGTTGGTGTTTCCGTATGTCTGTCTGTCTGAAGGTGTCTGTCTGTCTGTCTATCTGCCTGTTGGTGTCTGTCTTCTGTCTGTTGGTTGGTGTGTCTGTCTGTCTGTCTGTTTGTTGGTGTGTCTGTCTGTCTGTCTGTTTGTCTTGTGTCTCTATGTCTGTTTGTTGGTGTGTCTGTCTTCTGTCTGTTGGTGTCTGTATGTCTGTTTGTTGGTGTGTCTGTCTGTCTGTTTGTCTGGTGTCTGTCTGTCTGTCTGTTTGTCTAGTGTGTCTGTCTGTCTGTCTGTCTGTCAGCCATTTGGTGTCTGTCTGTCTATCTGTCTGTTGGTGTCTGTATGTCTGTTTTGTTGGTGTCTGTCTGTTTGTCTGTCTGTCTGTCTGTCTGTTTGTTGGTGTGTCTGTCTGTCTGTTTGTCTGGTGTCTGTCTGTCTGTCTGTCTGTTTGTTCGTGTGTCTGTCTATCTGTTTGTCTGGTGTCTGTCTGTCTGTCTGTCTGTCTGTTGGTGTCTGTCTGTCTGTTTGTTGGTGTCTGTCTGTCTGTCTGTTTGTCTGGTGTCTGTCTGTCTGTCTGTCTGGTGTCTGTCTGTCTCTCTGTCTGTCTGTCTGTCTGTCTGTCTGTTGCTGTCTCTCTCTCTATTTTCATTTTCTTATCCATCACTTTCACATTTTTCTATTTTCGTTGTATTTGCAAAGTGAAAAGTTTAGTAATTCACATTTAATCATATATTTTCGATTTTTTTTTTCTTTATTTTAGTTCCTAGTAATGTGTTTCTTGTTTTCTTATCTTGAAATTGTATGTGGTTCTTTGAAAAGTTAGTGCGGTGGTGGTGGTGGTGGTGGTGGTGGTGGTGGTGGTGGTGTTTACAAAATGTTCCTTCCTCTCCTCATTATAGTTTCTTCTTATTTCTTTCTATTTCTTTCTTCGCCCTCCTCCTCCTCCTCCTCATTCTCCTCCTCTTCCTTCTCCTTCTACTTCTTCCTCCTCTCTTTCATTATCACTGGAGCGGCGCCTCATTTCCTCTTACTACTTCAAACTTCCTCTCCTCCTCGTCCTCGTCCTCCTCCTCCTCCTCCTCCTCCTCCTCCTCCTCTTAACGTGTAACTCCTCCCTCGCCATCATGCACTCAAAACACACTTTTTCACTAAAATACTACTACTACTACTACTACTACTACTACCACTACTACTACTACTACTACTACTACTGCTACCTACTACTACTACTAACAATAACAATAATAATAATAAATAAATAAAAATTGAAAACAAAAATACTTCTCAAATAAAACTTTTTGAAATACTTAAAACTGTATCATTCTTTGTGTATTTTGAAGGATTTTTACTCAGTTCATTATCTTTGTTTTCTGTTCTATACGTATACTGAGTCATTTATTTAACCCTTCCACACCTGTATATTCCTTTCCCATAATCCCTCACACCTGTACAATTTGTTTCCCATAATTCTTTACAACTTTCCACTTTTTTTCATTTATTTTTTTTTTATTTATTAATTTTTTTTTTTTTGGTAGTAATCAGACAATCTTTTTTTGTAATTTTTATGTATTTTGAAGGATTTTTTGTTCATTATCTTTACTTGCTGTATTTTCAAGGATTTTTTGTTTATTTTTTATTTTTTTTTTTTTGTATTTTCAAGGATTTTTTAGTTCATTATCTTTTTTTGTGTGTGTGTATTTTGAAGGATTTTTACTTCATTATCCTTTTTCTTTATTTATTTTGAAGGATTTATAGTTCATTATCTTTTTCTTGTATTTTCTATGATTTTGTTCATTATCTTTTCTTTATGTATTTTGAAGAAATTTTTGTTCATTATCTTTTTTGGGTGAATTTTTAAGGATTTTTTAGTTCATTATCTTTTTTTTGGTGAATTTTAAGGATTTTTTAGTTAATCTTTTTTCCTTTATGTATTTTGAAGGATTTTTAGTTCATTATCTTTTTTTTTTTTTTGGTGTATTTTGAAGGATTTTTAGTTCATTATCTTTTTTTTTTTTTTTTTGGTGTATTTTGAAGGATTTTTAGTTCATTATCTTTTTTTCTTTGTGTTTTTTTTTTTTTTTCTTTAGAAGAGGGACAATTAATCTTTTGTTTTTCCGTTCCTCTCTTCAAACTATATTTTCAGATTTCGATGTTATCAAAGTGTAGGAAGAGAGAAGTGAAAGGGTTAAATATTGCATCCTTGTTGTTGTTGTTGTTGTTGTCTGTCTCTGTCTCTCTCTCTCTCTCTCTCTCTCTCTCTCTCTCTCTCTCTCTCTCTCTCTCTCTCTCATTTCGCGATAATCCCCTCCCTCTCTCCCTCCCTCTTCCTCCTCCTCTCTCTCCTTTCCTTCCTCCCACAACCGCAGTCTCCTCCCCACATTTCCTTTCACCGGCCATATAATCCCTCACACACACACACACACACACACACACACACACACACACACACACATGATCACTATTTTTCATTCCCATCTTCTCTCTCTCTCTCTCTCTCTCTCTCTCTCTCTCTCTCTCTCTCATATTCGTCAATCTTCCATCTTTCTCTTTCCTTTCTTTTTTTTCATGTTTTTCTCATCCTCATCTTCTATTCCTTTCCTTACTCTTGATCCTATCTTCTCTTCGTTCATCTAGCCCTCTCCTCCTCCTCCTCCTCTCATGACTCTTACTTTCATCTCTTCCGTCTTCCTTTCCTCTCCCTTTTCATCTGTCAATGCTAGTAACTCTTATTCATCTCCTCCTCCTCCTCCTCCTCCTCCTTCTGCTCCTCCTCCTTATCATCATCATCTCCCTATAATTTCTAGTATTAATCTATCTTTTATTTCATTACTTTACACGATTCTATTCCTTTCAATTGAGTGTTTAGTACATTTACAAAACAAGTACCACATAGAATACTCTCTAAGGACATGTATTGTTTGCCCTCCTTTGTGTTCCTTTACACCTCCACCTTCTCCCTCACCGTTAAAACCTTCCAGTAGTCAACGCTAGATCCTGGAAACTTGCCAAACATCAGTGCCACTCACCCTTCCCTTCCCTCCTTCCTTCCCCAGATCACCCCCACCACCACCACCACCACTGCCACCTCACTCTCCACCATCCCCTGTCAGTACCACACTCCCCCGTCCTGTCACCTCAGAACCTCCCCCCTCCCCGTCTGCATTAGTGTGACACATGCCAAGTCACGCCAAACATAACCTAGTGACTTCCACGCCCCACCCAGGCAGGTCAGATTACTGTGTGTGTGTGTGTGTGTGTGTGTGTGTGTGTGTGTGTGTGTGTGTGTGTGTTTATATCTTCGTTTTCTGTTTAAGTTTTTCCATAATGAGGACAGCGGTGACAACAACAACAACAACAACAGCAACGTTAACTACTAGTATTATTACCACCACCACCACCACCACCACCACTACTACTACAACAACTATTACTATTACTACTACTACCACTACTACTGCTACAACAACTATTACCAACTACTAATAACTACTACTACTACTAATAATAATAATAATAATAATAATAATACCAATAATAATAATAACAACAATAACAATAATGATAATAATAATAATAATAATAATAATAATAATAATAATAACAAGCAATCTCTCTCTCTCTCTCTCTCTCTCTCTCTCTCTCTCTCTCTCTCTCTCTCTCTCTCTCACAATAAACAAGCTTCTGTCCCTCGGCAACACATCGTAAATAAATAAACTAAATAAATACATAAACAAATGAAATAACAACAAATATATTTTTCAAAACATAATATAATTTTCTGAGTATACACTTTTTTTTTCCTATTTCCCGGGATACGAATACGAACCATGTCAAGCTTTTCCTCTTTAATTTTATTCCCAGCAAAATATTTTCATTATATTTTCTCAGATTTCAGGGACACAATTTTCACATTTTGACACATTTTCTAGACAAATCAATTCCGGGGTTTTTTTTATTTCCATTAGACATTTTTTTTTTTTTTACTTTTTAGCCATTCACAAATTTTTCCTTCGTATTTTTCTTATTTCTCGACAAACGATAATAATTTTCCAACGTCATTTTTTTTCACACATTTTCAAGACAAATATTTTCCCTCTGACTTTTTTTTTTCCATTTTCCTTTCACTCTGCCCCATCAACTATTTTCTTCCGTGTATTTTCCTTATTTCCCAGCAGATACAAACTTTCCACGTCATTTTTTTCATATTTTCAAAACAAATCATTTCCCTCCGCCTTTTTTATTTTCCTTTCTCTTTTATTCCAAGGAGACTCTTTTTCTTTTTTTTTTACTTTTTAGCCATTCAGTAAATTTTCTTCCGTGTTTTTTTTTATTTTCCGACAAATGATAATAATTTTCCAATGTATGTAGTCGTTTTCACACATTCTCTATGATCTTTTTTTCGTTTTTTTTTATTCCCAGCAAACGTTTTTCTTTTCTTTTTTTGCCCCATCAAACATTTTTCTTCTGCTTATTTTCTTTATTTCCAAGCATTCTCTAAACAATTAATTTCCCTTTGACTACTTCTCCATTTTTTTTCTTTATTTTGTCCCATCAAACATTTTCCTTCTGTGTAGTCTATTTTTCTGATTTCCCAGCAAAACGTTTTAATAATAACTTTCTAACATACGTAATTTTTTTCACTCTCTAAACAAATAATTTCCCTGTCTTTTTTTCCATTTGTTATTCCCAGTAGACGATTTTATTTTCATTTTAAACCATCAAACATTTTCCTTTCGTTAATTTTCCTTATTTCCCAGCAAAACAATATTAACTTTCTAACATATGTAATTTTTTCACACATTTTCTAAACAAATCATTTCCCGTTTTTTCTTCTTTTTCCTTTTTTTTTTTTTTAGCCAAACACAAATAACTTTCCTCGTATATCTTCCCACTAACCCTTTCAGCATCACGACGCGTTTCTATATTCATTCTGCTTACTATCTGGTGATCTTAAATAGCTTCAGAAACTCATGTGAGGGATTAAAATAGTGAAGACTGTGGCCATTAATCTTCTGACCTCCTGAGACCCTTCCTAATGGCAATATAATGGTCCAATCGTAAACA
>NC_059283.1:11995944-12018444 GCF_017591435.1 Portunus trituberculatus | reverse complement strand
AAACGGTTCTTGACGCGTGGTTTGGGGTGGGAGGAGGAGGAGGAGGAGGAGGAGGAGGGGCGCGGTCCTATATACCCTCCTCTCCTCTCCTCTTCCTCTCATCCTCCACTCTACCTCCACCTACTGCCTTTCCTGCCACACCCTTCTTCCACTATCCTCCTCCTCCTCCTCCTCCTCCTCCTCCTCCTCCTCCTCCTCTTACATAACGCCTCTTACTTTTTTTTTTTTTAGCTTCCATTCTATTTTTTTTTTTTTGTCTATACTCTTTTCTTCCCTTTTCCTCACTTCCTATTCTTTTCCTTTATTTTTCCTATTTTTCCTCTGGTTCATTTTAAACTGTCCCTTTTCCCACTGTTCCATCTTTCCCCCTTCTTTTGTTTCCCTTCGTCTCTTTTTTTTCCGCATATTTCTACTTTTCTTTTATTTCTAACTCTTTTCATTAATTGGCCTCGTTTTCCTGAATCACGTAGTTTAATTTCCCTTAGTGTTCTGATTCACCTTATTATTTCTTCCTGTCCTTATTTCTTTTCTCTTTTCATGTCTCTACACTCTTTTCTTCTATTTTCTTATATATTTTTCCTATTTCTCCTCTTGTTCATCTTAAATTGTCTCCTTTTTTTTGCTTTCATTTATCTTTTCCTTTTTTTTCCCTTTTATTTCTCTTTTCATTGGTTGGTCTTGATTTTTCTCGTCATTTCCTTCCTTATTTTATTATATTTCTACTTTTTCCTTCTATTTCTATCTCTTTTCATTAATTCATATCTTTTCCCCCTCGTTATTTCCTTTTTTTCATATATTTCTACTTTTTCCTCATATTTCTAAGTCTTTTCATTAATTCGTAGTTTTTTTTCCTTCTCGTTATTTTTTTCATATATTTCTACTTTTCCTTTCTATTTCTCTCTTTTCATTAACTTGTATTGTTTTCCCTCTCGTTATTTCCTTTTTTTTCCATATATACCTACTTTTTCCTTTTTATTTCTATCTCTCTTTAATTCGTATTGTTATTTTTCTCTCGTTATTTTTTTCATATATTTCAACTTTTTTCCGTCTAATTCTAACTATTTTCCAGTATCGCGTAGTTTAATCTCCTTTTAGTGTTCACCTTTACAGTTCTTCCTATCCTCTTTTTCCTTCTATTATTGGCTTTTTCCCTCCCCTTATCACTTTCCCATTATTTATTTTCCTCACCTTTTTGTCCTTAATTTTTCTGACCTTCCTTGCCCTTCAGAAACAATAAGGGCGTGATTTCTGGTGTCTATGCACGGAGACTCGACCACAGTGCCATTTAGAGGCAATAGTAATGTTTCACAGGATTAGCTTACTCTTTATGGCGTGTGATGTGAGTGAAAAGCTATTTCCTAAGACACACACCCACTCTCTCTCTCTCTCTCTCTCTCTCTCTCTCTCTCTCTCTCTCTCTCTTCTTCTTCTTCTTCTTTCTTCTCTTCTTACTTATCTAGCAGTATGATAAGAGTATAAAGCTAGTTTTGTAATATAAGAAGTGTGTAAACCTGGAACCGTAATGAAAACGTGTAAACCAGGACTGGTATTCTCAAACACCTGTGCTTCACTATTTCAAGAGAGTTTGTTTATATTTACACGAGTTTTTCAATGTTTGTACAGTTCTAGAGGCAGAGTGACACGATTTCTGCATTATCAACTGGAGATACACTCTTGAATACCCTATTTATATGAGTTTTTAAGGTGTGTTTTTACGGTTCTAGAGGCAGAGTGACATGATTTCTGCATTATCAACTGGAGAAACACTCTTCAAAACCGTATTTACATGAATCTGTTAAGATGGTTTTTTTTATGGTTCTAAGAGGCAGAGTGACATGATTTCTACACTATTAACTAGAGAAACAATCTTGAAAACCCTGCTAATCATCTCTATAGCCTTGGAAAATAGTCGTGGTGAGAGCAAAAGGTTTCTGAATACGGACTCCAGTAGGTATTGTAATAAAGGTGTATAAACTTGGTAGTATAATGAAATAAAAGTATAACCGTGGTACTTTTCACTGGTGGTTAGTTACAGTGCAGATTACGGCAACATTTGAGGGGATGGCAATCAACTGTTGCGGCGCGATCAAATTGTGCAACAGTGTGCTTGTGAGGGAAACGTGTGGTGAAATACAAATGTCAGAAATAAGAAAGAATTAATAACGAAATGGATTGCACTGATTATGCTGAAGGATTGTGAATAAGCAAACAAAGATATAGACAACAACAACAACAACAACAACAACAGTAACAACAACAACCTACAAGACGAACAACAACTACTGCTACTACTACTATAGCAACAATAACAACATTAAGAACGAAGAAAGTAAGTAGAAATGCAAAGAATGAAGAACCAGAAGAAAAAGAACAAGGAAAGCAAAGAAAAAAGAAAAAAAGAAAAAAAGAAAGAAAAAGAAAAGGAGGCAGAAGAAAACTACAAAACAGAACAACAACAACAACAACAATAACCACAATCAAATACCACATCCCCACCACAGACAGGGCCGCACTGATAACACCTTAATCCATCAAGCTATCATAAACGTCACGCTAATCTAGAAGTGGTGTATAGGAAGCTAGCGATAACACACACACACACACACACACACACACACACGAGAAACCCTTATCAAAAACAGCTACAGTTCACTCCCTCCCACGTTCTTGTCACACCACTACTTGCTATGGGGTGTTCAGTAATAGTACTTATTTCCCCCCCCTCCACCTTCCACCTCTTCTCCATGCCCTGACTCGCTCCCTCTCAAGGATAACCAGAATTCCACACACACACCTATGCGCTTTGAGACAACGCCCACTAACTCCCAGCCTCTCCTCGTAACACAAGCCAACGCCCTCTGTGTAATGCCGTAACTCACAAAGCCATCTCAGTGTACACGAGTAAAGAGAGAAAGGGAAAGCGTATAATAGGGGTGAATTTAAGCTTCAGAGAGACAGAGACGATGGGTGTTGGGGGGATGGGACAGCTAGCCAGACGGTCAGACAGGCACAGACACACAGACAGACAGGCACAGACACAGACAGGCTGGCAGACACAGTGTAACAGACAGACAGCGAGACAAAAGGGCGACAGGCAAACAGACACAGACAGGCTGATAGACACAACAATATATGGAATGACAGGCCTTCACACACCGCTCCATTGCAGAGAGAGAGAGAGAGAGAGAGAGAGAGAGAGAGAGAGAGAGAGAGAGAGAGAGAGAGAGAGAGAGAGAGAGAGAGAGAGAGAGAGAGAGAGAAAGAACTAGCAGTGAAATCTAACCCCCGGTCAGATGGTGGCTAGTGGCGACACGCTGCGGCTTCGTGTGTGTGTGTGTGTGTGTGTGTGTGTTGTCAGACTGTCCCGCTGGCTGACCGTCTGGACCCTGACACAACACCACTAACTGCACTGAAACTAGACCAGCCTTCTCTTGCAGCCTCTAATTACAACAGGAGGCACCTCTGGGGGCTTGGGGCTGGGAGGGGGCTGGACTGGGTGAGGCGGGGGTATTAGGTCAAAGAGAGGAATGTGGTAAGGTTGGGTCTTGGGGTGACAAACACTCAGACACACACACTTACAAGACACTCATGACCCACTAAGTTGTCAACCTTCCAGTCACTTGCTCGCTCGGACACAACGGACAGTCCCCGCAACGGCCAGCGACCGCCACACACACACACACACACACACACACACACACACACACAATTAAATCAGACTCCGTATCGATTTCCCTCAAGATGGATAGCTACTGAAGAACCAAGAGGAGGAGGACGATGACAACTCACACTTGATTCCTCTACTGACGGAGCGCTGCCGAGAGTTGACACGCTGTACACGAACAATAGGGCCCATTCATCTCGCACATGCCCCTTCATTCGTTATTCACGCCTGCTAGTTAGCTGGCTCACACGATGCAGCAACAGTTACCAACAGCACCTTCCCCTTCCCCTCTTCCTTTTCCCTCTCCCTCCCTCCTGTCATTCCCTCCTCCCTATAATGACAGTTACGGTTTGAGGAAGATTGCACGTTTAGCCTTGTGGATGGGAATGATGTGTGTGTGTGTGTGTGTGTGTGTGTGTGTGTGTGTGTGTGTGTGTGTGTGTGTGTGCAGACTGGTGCTTTTTATGCATCAGAATGTTTTATCCATTTGTCTTGCACGTGTGTGTGTGTGTGTGTGTGTGTGTGTGTGTGTGTGTGTGTGTGTGTGTGTGTGTGTGTGTGTGTCAGGTATCAACCCTCTGCCTCTCCCTCTGTTCCTTCCGCACCAGTCACGAAGCTGAAGTAAGTGTTACATCTCAGGGAGCTACGTGACATCCTCGCCAAGGTCGTGACATCACCCTGGGGCATCACCGCCGGGCACTGAGATGCAGACAGGCGGCCCAACACCATCATTACTACCATGCAACACACTTAGCACCACCACCACCATCACCACCACCACCACCATTACTTCACAGCATTATGCATTATTAACCAACACTCAAATTTGCCCTCTGGAGAAATGCAATGCGAAGGGAACATTTGCTATAAAGTTACGCGAATGCACACTCAAGACGCGACGAGAATTGAGGGAAAGGAGAGAAAAAGCCTGGAAAAACAAGAGCTGAATACTCCACCACAACACCAGACAGGATACAGAGAAGGTGAGTAATTAAATGTAGCTGCTAGGTGTCATTTCCCCCTTAGCAGTGATGAGATTAGACAACACACGAGGCATTTTTTCAAACTCATCACTTCCCACACACAAAGACACCGAGGCAGGCTGACAGCACATGCCTTTCCTGCCTGAAATGCCGCTCACCCAGCGCTCCCCTACCTGACAATGACGAGTAGAGATGATGGGCGTAATTATCCAGGCAAAACAATGTCACAATTCACTTCTGGTAACCAAATACAATTCAACCGGGTCACGGCACACAGGCTGGCCGGGGCGAGAGCGCGAGATGCTTCCTACTCACGGACTTAAGAGACACTGATGCCGTGTCCATTATAACAGTCAGCCGACCTGCGCAAGGGAGTGCACGGCCAAAGAATAGTCACGCCGCTTCCCTACCACACGCTGCAAACGTACCCCACTCTACTATTTCCCTCATTATTCCCCCATTACTGCCCCACATCAAGTACTGCTGCATGAAAAAGCTCCGTAATGATGCGGGTGAGGCCTGTGGGTCGTGTGCCTCTCAGCTGGAGATGTGCGGCAACTTTAAGGGAAAGCTATGCCAGGGTTCTTTATTTTGCTTGTTGCTCGTGTGAATTTTGAGTGTTTGACCTCTAGTATCCGGCCAGACGATAGCGGAGGTTAGGTGTGAATGATTCCTGGCTGTGGTGAACGGAGGTGTAGTGTGGGAGTTACTGAGTGGGAATTCTTTGCTTGGGTGTATTTATTGAGTGGTAAAACAGGAGATGAGTGAAGCAGCTGTTGCCATCCTTGTGTTGTTCAACTTTCTATATTTCTTCTTGTCGTGTCTAGCTTCGTCCTGTTGTCCCTCTTGTTAGTAACTGGTGCGTTCACTGATAAATTAATTAGTTGTTGATTATATCTCTCTTCACCAAATGATTATGCATTATGCGTAAATCTGGTAGTGGTCTCTCTCTCTCTCTCTCTCTCTCTCTCTCTCTCTCTCTCTCTCTCTCTCTCTCTCTCTCTCTCATCACAACACAACAATTACTCTCTCTCTCTCTCTCTCTCTCTCTCTCTCTCTCTCTCTCTCTCTTACAGTACCTCCAATACATAACTTCTTGAAACCCACGCCCAGCCACAAACCCACAACATAATGGAATGACCTTTGACCTTCGTGTGACCTGAGACAAGGGGCCGTTAAAGAGATGGAGCTAATGGTGACCGTCCCTGCTCCCGCTTTAATTGGAAGTAAGGCAGGCGAGTGCGATATGGATTATTTCAATGCGAACTGAAGGTATGAATATTTTAAAGGGAATGTTATGGTTCCCACGCTAATTAAAGGTTCCGGTTCCAGAGAGAGAGAGAGAGAGAGAGAGAGAGAGAGAGAGAGAGAGAGTTTCGTATATCAAATGATGACGGGACAACAAAAAGAAAGAAAAATGAAATGATAAAAAGAAAAGAAAAGTAAAATAGGTTTCGGTCACAGAGAGAGAGAGAGAGAGAGAGAGAGAGAGGTCACTACTACTATTATTATACCATCTTCGGCATCTCTCTCTCTCTCTCTCTCTCTCTCTCTCTCTCTCTCTCTCTCTCTCTCTCTCTTTTCACCACTACATCACCATACATCACTCCGATCACCACTACCACCACCACATCAAATCACCCATTGCTTTACCATCACTATTACTTTCACCACGCAAATCTATCACCAAAACTATTACAAAACCACCACTCACCACCACCATCACCACCACCACCACCACCACCACGTTTTCCTTCCGGCTTAGAATATACCTGACATCGTAAATCTTTCCACATCCTCCTCATAATGTGGAGTTCTGACATCATAACACTTCAAAGACTTCAGAACCTCGTGTTTCTTTGCACTAATGACGTGAAAGGTTGTTTACTACTTCGAATAGGAACACGTAAGTAAAGAATTGAGGTAGAGAGGATAAGGATGAAGGAAAAAGGAAGGTAGACGAATAAAAATGAATAAAAGAGGGAAAGATGAAAAGGAAAACCTGGAAAACCTCATTTCTTTTGCACTACTGACGTGGCAGATTGTTTACTCCTTCAGACAGAGAATTGAGGTAGAGAAGATATTGAAAAAGGAAGAAAGAAGGAGGGAGAAAGAGCAAAGATGAATAAAGAAGGAAGAACTGAAAAAGAAAACATCGTGTCTTTTGCACTATTGACGTGACAGACTGTTTACTCCTTTGAACAGAAAATTGAGATAGAGAAGATAGTGAAAAAGGAAGAAAGAAGGAGGGAGAAAGAGCAAAGATGAATAAAGAAGGAATAAAAAAAAAACAATAAAGGAGGGAAAGCTGAAAAAATACAAAAATGAATGAATAAGAGGAGGAAAAGAAGAGAAGATAGAAAGAAATTGATGATAAGGAAGAGGGAAGGGTAAATAAGAGAAATACTGGCCACAGGTAAAGGTAATCGTTTCTATACAGGTAAACAGTTACTTGTATTAGAGAAAGTAGCTTGACTTAAGGGGAGAGTCCGGTTTGGAGACCCCAAAAATATAAAAAAAATGACTTTTTGTGAAAAAAATATATTTGGTAGGTATACATTTTGGCAACTATCTCGCAAAGATTTAAAAGGAAACTTGCGATAGTTTCCCTTTAAATCCCGTTTAAAGGTCCCGCGCTCAACCACGTGCAGCAGCTGTGCGTTTGTTTACATCAGCAGAGTAAGTTTTTTTCCACCCAATTCTACGAAAAATGCTAAAATCTGAACTTTTTGTGTGTGGATATGATATGGCAAGACTGACGACGAGTCTGTGTGGTATCAGTGTTCGGTGGGTCGGTCACAGGGCTCAGTGCTCTCGTAGCTACAGTCACGCCAGGATGCTGCGCTGTTTCTCGCGACCTCTCTCAGCCCATATCTCAAAACATAAGTTATTCCCCTTCTAACGTTAACCTTGGAGCCAGTTTTAGCTTGATTTCAATGAAACAAAGACTAAAAGGCAGAGGAATACTTTCTCTTCAAATCATCGTCGCTGTTTTTTTTATATATGTCTGGTTTAATTTTATATTAATATTTTTTTGGTCAAAAAAAGGCAAAAAAAAACATTTAAAAAAAAAATCATAAAACAAATTTAAAAGCTGAAATGAAAAATCTAACGACGAAGAAACATTTCATATTATAACGTCTCTAAGTCACAGAAAAATGAAGGTTGTGGGGCCAATAATAACGACGGAGATTCGCTTTTAAATTTTCGTTGTAGTTGTAGTTGGAGGGGGGGGGAGGGGGACAAGAATGGGGGTCAATGTCTAATGTTGATGTAAATGATGCCAATACTTCACAACATAAAAATCAGAGCGATTCATGCATATTTACCGGAGATATGGCACCCCCGATCTAAACCGGACTCTCCCCTTAATCGCCTTCCGTTTTCTTTAAAGGTGTGACTTGCGTGTTATTTAATTTTCTAGTTTTTCGTTCTTGTTTTCTATTTCTTCTTCCTTTCTCTCGTTGTTGTTTTTTTTTTCTCGTCTTTTCCTCCTATTTATCTCCTCCATTCTTACACTTGTCGTTTTCTTTTTATTCATGTGTACTTCATTCATTTCCTCTTCCTCCTTCATTTATTTCCTTCTTCATTTATATCCTACTCCTATTTCTTCGTCATTTGTTTCTTAATCCTATTCCTTCTTTCTTTTTCGTTTTCTTTTTAATCGTGTGTACTTCAATTATTGTCTATTCCTTCTTTTCATCCATCACTCCTCTTTTCTTGCATCTATTCTTCATTTGTTTCTCTTCTATCCATTTGCTTTTATCGTGTTATTCTTTATCTTTCTTCGCCTCTCTTTTTTTTTTTTTCCTCGTCTTCCTCCTTTTCTTCCATTCTTTCTTTTACACCAATTCCCTTTTTATCTTTCAACTTGCCTCTGCTATTTTCTTTCCTGTCTCTTTCTTTTATCTCTTCCTTCTTCCGCATCATAAATTTCTTTCTTTCTGTGTCTCATTTATCATTTATAATTCTCTTCTTTTCCTCCTATTCATTATTTTCTCATCTTCTTTCCCATTTCACCTCTCCCCCCTTTATTCATTTTGCTTTTGATCAGTTCCGTTTCCATCCTTTCGTTCTTATCAATATCTTCTCCTCCACCTTAATTTCTGTCTCGTACAAGTAATAAGGATTTTTAGACAGTCAATACTGGACATCACTTCTTATCTACTAATATTATAGTTTTATGATTCATTGTAGCTGATAATATTCCTTTTTTTTCCTTTCTTTCCCTCATTTCTTGCCTTTTATTGTCTTCTTTTCCTCCTTCTATTCATTATTTTATCATCTTCTTTCCCATTACAGCTTTCCCTTCTTTATTCTTTTTCATTGTGGATGCTAACCCTTTTTTTTTTCTTTCTTTCTCTCATTTCTTGCCTTTTATTGTCTTCTTTTCCTCCTCCTATTCATTATATTTTCATCTTCTTTCCCATTACAGCTCTTCCTTCTTTATTCTTTTCATTTTTCGGTTCCGTTTTCTACTTTCGTTTTTTTCATTATCTTCTCCTCCAGCTTAATTTCTGTCTCATACAAGCAATAAGGATTTTTAAGTGAGTCAATACTGGACAACACTTCTTATCTACCAATTCTAAAGTTTTATGTTTCATTGTGGCTGATAATCCTCCCTTTTTTTCCTTCCTTTCCTTCATTTCTTGCTTTCTCCTTTCCTCCATCCTTTCTTACATTTCTCATTCTTCCCTTTTTTTCCATTTCTCTTTTCGTCTCTCTCTTTCATTCCTTCGAATCAGATGGTCCAAGCAAAATGAATCCCAGTTTCCATTTTAACTTTTTGGGCAGCAATAATGAAGCTGGTCTCTCTCTCTCTCTCTCTCTCTCTCTCTCTCTCTCTCTCTCTCTCTCTCTCTCGCCGTGGTACAGTGGAATCATGCGTGCTTTGGGGTCCGAGGGGTCTCCAAGCGCACGGGTTCGAATCCTGTCCACGGTCCGAGTGTAGGTTGGGCTTCCTCACTCGTGGTAACAGTTTCCTATCGGGTGGGCTTTCTGATAGGAGGTACCTCAAAAAAGTATCCCCTTTAGCCCAGAAATTCCCGTGAACTCCCCACATGGTATAAATAATAATAATAATAAAACAGGTCTCTCTCTCTCTCACACACACACACACACACACACACACACACACACACGTATCCTTAACTCAGCCATGTCCTTCACACAAGTTTCCTGCTCCCTGGACGGCCGCAATCACGTTCACCTGCCCTTCCTCAACCCTTTCCTTCACCTGGGCTTGATTGATTGCTTCCTGGACTTCCGCCACGACGTTAAGAGCGCTCGGTATAGAAGCAACTGGGTGCGGAAACATGACTTTGTACAGTGTAGTAAACTCTGGACCTATTTGCCTGTTTGTGTGTGTTTTTCCTGTTTAAAACTTGAACTGCTGCATAAAAAAAGGAGGATTATCAAGAAGGCGTAGAAAATAAGGTGTCCAATTTTTCTTATTTCTTTTCTTTTCTTTTCTTTTCTTCTTTTTTTTTTTGTTCTACTTTCGTTCCTACTTTTATTACCCTTTCACTGCTTCCCCGCTTTCTCTCTCTCTCTCTCTCTCTCTCTCTCTCTCTCTCTCTCTCTTTCTCTCTCTCTAACTAACTAACAACAACAACAACAACAACAACAACAACAACAACAACAAAAATAGTAGCAGCAATAGCAACATCAACAACAAAAATAATAATAATAATAATAATAATAATAATAATAATAATAATAATAATAATAATAAAAAAATAATCGTTTTCTTTGTGGTGAAGCATATTGACCGTTTTTCCTCTCTCTCTCTCTCTCTCTCTCTCTCTCTCTCTCTCTCTCTCTCTCTCTGCCCTTGACCTGACTGACTCCTTGACATGCGAAGAGAAAATACGTAAACAAAGAAGTGCAACGTAACAGTGGCGGAGTGGACGGGGTGGTGGTGGTGGTGGTGGTGGTGGTGGTAGAGACAGGCGCGGATCGGACAGCGAGTGTGGACATGAGAAAAGCTGCAGAAGACAAGAGAAGGAGGAAAGTGAATAGAAAATGAGCACCAAACACCACGAAATACTGTGTGAAGATGATGAGTGTGCGGTATGAAATTTGAAACACTTATAATTTGATAGAAAAATAAAATAGAATAATAATAATGATTGATACACACAAATACACACACATACACACATAAACTTTACTCCAAAAGGTATCATACAGCGATCTTGATGATGATAATGAAAATAATACAGTGTGAAATTTGAAACACTTATAAATTGATAGAAAAGAAAGGAAAAGAATAATAATAGTAAAAAGATACATTTACAGTTACAAACTTCACAAAAAAATTATAATGATTGGTGATGAAAATGAAAATAATACAGTGTGAAATTTGAGACTGTTATAAATTGATAGAAAAAGAAAAGGAAATAATAATAATGATAAAAAGATACACTTACACACAAACTTTACAAAAAATTATACTTTATAGTGACCTTGATGATAAAGACGATAATAGTACAGTGTGAAATTTGAAACACTTATAAAATGATAGAAAAAGAAAAGAAAATAATAATAATGATAGATACACACACACACACACACACACACACACACACACACACACACACACACACACACAAACTTTACAAAAAAAAGATAGCATATAGTGACTTTGATGATAAAGATGATGCCAGTACAATGTTAAATTATAAACACTGTTGTAGGTTGAAAGAAAAGGAAAAGAGAAGATAAATGGTTAAGATTAATGATTAAAAAACACACCTACACACAGTAAACACCACCAGAATATGTATGTAGTGACTTAGAGGATGGAGTTGATGATTGTACTGTGTGAAACTTGAAGCCATGATGTAGCTTGATTGAAAAAAAGATAAAAACGAGAGAGAGAAGAAAAAAAAAAAAAACATACTCAGATAAATAGAATAAAGAGATACAGTATATAGTAAGGAATAATCGAAATAAATAAAGGGTGAAAACGACAACAGCGACATCGTACACAAGTGAGTCATTACCGTACACTGGGAAAAAAAAAATAAAACACTTTTGAGAAAACTTTAATCTGGTACAAGACTGAGTGATGAAAATGCTATACTGTGTGTGTGTGTGTGTGTGTGTGTTTTATTTTACCTGGAGATTAAGACTTTTCTGTCCTTCCAAATTAGTTCACCAGTTTTCAGTTGTTGTTGTTGTTGTTGTTGTCATTTTTCTTGTTGTTATTACTGTTCTTGTTATTTTTGTTGTTGTTTTTTTGTTGTTGTTATTTTTCTTGTTGTTACTGTTGTTGTTGTTACTGTTATTGTTGTTGTTGTTGTTGTTGTTGTTGTTGTTGTTGTTTTCTGGTTGCTCTTACTGTTGTTGTTATTTTTCTTGTTACTGTTGTTGTTGTTGTTGTTTTGTTGTATGTTTTTGTTGTTGCTATTGTTTTATGCATATCTGATACCCAGTTAGAGTTTTCCCAATAGAAGATAAAGGTTGATCATTTGAGCAACACCAAGATTAAATGAAATTGCTTTACGAAGAGTAAGTAGATCAGATTCGCTTAGGTTAGCTTAGGTTAGGTTAGCTTGGTTAAGGCTAGGTTAGATTAGGTTAGCTTAGAAGTTACGTTAGGTTAGATTTAAGTTAGGTTACATTATAGTTAGGTTAGGTAAGCTTTGAAGTTGGGTTTAAGCTTGAAAGTTAGGTTAGATTAGCTGAAAAGTTAGGTTAGGTCAGCTCAGAAATTAAGTGAAGTTAGCTTACAGTTAAGTATGGTTGGCTTAAAAGTTAGGTTAGGTTAGCTTCAAAATTGGGTTGTTAGCTGAAAAATTAGGTTGTATTATCTTAAAGGTTAGGTTGTTAGCTTAAAAGTTAGGCAAGGTTAGCTAAGATTAAGTTAGGTTAGGTTAGATTAGGTTAGGTATGGTTAGCTATGATTAAGTTAGGTTAGGTTAGATTAGGTTAGGTATGGTTAGCTATGATTAAGTTAAGTTTGGTTAGGTTTGGTTAGGTTAGGCATGGTTAAGTTAGGTTAGGTTAGGTATGGTTAGCTAAGATTGAGTTAGGTTTGGTTAGGTTTGGTTAGGTTAGGTATGGTTAGCTATGATTAAGTTAGGTTAGGTTAGGTTAGGTTAGGTATGGTTAACTAAGATTAAGTTAGGTTTGGTTAGGTTAGGTTAGGTATGGTTAGCTAAGATTAAGTTAGGTTTGGTTAGATTTGGTTAGGTTAGGCATGGTTAGGTTAGGTTAGGTTAGATTAGGTATGGTTAGCTAAGAATAAGTTAGGTTTGGTTAGGTTAGGTTAGGTTAGGTTAGGTTAGGTATGGTTAGCTAAGATTAAGTTAGGTTTGGTTAGGTTTGGTTAGGTTAGGCATGGTTAGGTTAGGTTAGGTTAGGTTAGGTTAGGTATGGTTAGCTAAGATTAAGTTAGGTTTGGTTAGGTTAGGTCAGGTTAGGTTAGGTTAGGTATGGTTAGCTATGATTAAGTTAGGTTAGGTTAGGTATGGTTAGCTAAGATTAAGTTAGGTTTGGTTAGATTTGGTTAGGTTAGGCATGGTTAGGTTAGGTTAGGTTAGGTATGGTTAGCTAAGATTAAGTTAGGCTTGGTTAGGTTAAGTTAGGTATGGTTAGCTAAGATTAAGTTAGGTTTGGTTAGGCCATGGTTAGGTTAGGTTTGGTTAGGTCAGGTTAGGTTGTTTGGTTAGGTTAGGTAAGGTATGGTTAGCTAACATTAAGTTAGGTTTGGTTATATTTGGTTAGGTTAGGCATGGTTAGGTTAGGTTAGGTTAGATTAGGTATGGTTAGCTAAGATTAAGTTAGGTTAGGTTAGGTTAGGTTAGGTATGGTTAGCTAAGATTAGATTAGGTTTTAAGGTTAGGTCACATGATAAAACGTCCTGGAGAAGTCGCAGCAGATGGCGCAGAGAAGAGTGGCGAAGAATGTCAAAAAAGGCGACACCTGTTGGCAAAATGTTATAATATTTCTTTCCATTATTCTCTCCTCCCTCTCTTTCCAAGTCCAATTCAGTTCGTTCGTTTTTTTTCCAAATTTCTTTTTCGTTTCACTATTTCTCTTCTTCCTTCCCTTCAAGTTATTTCATTTCCAAAAATTCTATATGTCTCTTTCCTCTTGTTTTTCTTTTCCTTTTCCTATATTTTCTTTTTCTATCCTTGTCTATCCGTTTGTCTGCATGCTGATGTTTCTGTCTGTCTGTCTGTCTGTCTGTCTGTTTATCAATCTGTCTTTCTGTCTAAATCTGTCAATATATTCTGGTCTATCTGTCTATCTGTCTATTTGTATTTGTCTACCAGTCTGTGTGTATGTCTGTCTGTCTGTCTGTCTGTCTACATGTTTGTTTGTGTGTGTCTGTCTGTATACCTGTATGTATGTTTGTGGTATTGATCTGTCAGTCTGTCTATGCATTTCTTTATTTACTTGGCTGCTCTCTCTCTCTCTCTCTCTCTCTCTCTCTCTCTCTCTCTCTCTCTCTCTCTCTCTCTCTCTCTCTCTCTCTCTCTCTCTCTCTCTCTCTGCTGTGACAACTGTTTTTGTTATCTTTTTTCATTTTATCTTTCTTCCTTTGTTTATTCTTTTTTCATATTCCGACTTGATTTAATATAGGGTCTCTCTCTCTCTCTCTCTCTCTCTCTCTCTCTCTCTCTCTCTCTCTCTCTCTCTCTCTCTCTCTCTCTCCCACCCCCCTCCCAAGTTATTTAAAGGCTGCATGCAAGACCAACCAAATGGATAAGACCTTCCCGGGAGAGAGAGAGAGAGAGAGAGAGAGAGAGAGAGAGAGAGAGAGAGAGAGAGAGAGAGAGAGAGAGAGAGAGAGAGAGAGAGAGAGAGAGAGAGAGGTGTCAAGCGGTCATAGGTCACTCTAGGTCAGCAGGGAAGGTCAGGTCAGGGCAAGTTAGCCTCCCACTGGACATGCACAGGTCACATGTCTCACCTTAATGACCTCATTCTATTCAGGCTAATAGTTAAATGGTACAGTGGAACCATGCGTGCTTTGGGGTCCGAGGGGTCTCCAAGCGCACGGGTTCGAATCCTGTCCATGGTCCGAGTATAGGTTGGGCTTTCTCATTCGGGGCAATGGCTTCCTAACGGGTGGGCTTTAAGATAGGAGGTACCACAAAAAGTAACCTCCTTTAGCCCATAAATTCCCGTGAAAAATCCACATGGTATAAAAAAAACAAAAAAATTCCACTCATTTCTAATCCAAATTTAATTACCAAAGACACAACACACAACAAACCACTCTATTCGTCATTTACAGACACAATTATGACTCTCACTAGCATCTTTTGAAACTGTACACCTAACTATAGATAACTTTATTACCCAGGGAAATACTCTTATACCACTTCCGCGCCACATCTTCACTGTTTTCAAAGGGTTCTAGTTGAAGTGACACTGGTTTTTAACTCTTTCAGTACTGGGACGTATTTTTATCATAAGATTTGTGTACTACTAGACCATTTTATTGGCATTAAGATGGGTCTATGGAGGTCAGAAGATTGATGGCTAGAGTCTTCACTATTTTAACCCCCCACATAGTTTCTGAAGCTGTATAATATCACCAAATGAATGTTGAAACGAGTCATGGAACTAAAGGGGATTAAACTCTGTATTTCCAACTTCCTATGACTTGACTTCATCTAAAAGGGAGGTTTCAAAACAATTATCCCTTTTATTGGCTGACTCTGTCTATTTTAATTTTTTTACTGCCCTTGGCCAACTCACCTCTTACATAAAACAAGAAATAAAAACAAAAACACTTCCACACGCCACTCACACCTTCACTATTTTCACAGGGCTCTAGTTGAAGTGACACGAGTTTTAGGAGTGTTTCTGTAAATCTAGTGACATGTTAACAAGTTTTCTGCATTATTAACAGGACAAGTAATCTTTAGAACTCGGCTAATTGTCTCTGTGGTCTTTGAAAATGGTCGCAGTGAGAAAGAGAGAGAGAGGAAGTGTTTCTGAATATGAAGCTAAAGGATTAACCTCTTCAGTATCATAACCCATACATGCTACTTACTATATGGTGACTATACAGCTTCAGAAACTCATAGGGGGGATCAAAACAGTGAAGACTTTAGCCATTAATCTTCTGACCTCCATAGACCCTTCCCAATATAAATAAAATAATCTAAACATACACAAGGTAAAGAAATGTGTCTCAGTACTGAAGTGGTTAAGATCTTGCAAATTCCCTCGTACATTTCCGGGTCTGTGTCGGCGGAGGATGTGCATTGATACGTGACGGTCTGCCTCGGTCACCCACACTTGCCCTATGATCTCGGGAGCGTCCAGAGCGTGGGAGACAAGGTAGAATAGTTAGCGTCACTTACATTATTTCCTTCCCCTTAAAAGGTTCTTCAGTTGTTAGAGAGAGAGAGAGAGAGAGAGAGAGAGAGAGAGAGAGAGAGAGAGAGAGAGAGAGAGAGTGGTTAGTCAGTGATGTGGGTAATGCAGAATATGTAATGCTCTCTGTTTTCTTTCTTCTCTCTCTCTCTCTCTCTCTCTCTCTCTCTGATACACTGTCCAAAGCTAAAAAGAGAGAGAGAGAGAGAGAGAGAGAGAGAGAGAGAGAGAGAGAGAGAGAGAGAGAGAGAGAGAGAGAGAGAGAGAGAGAGAGAGACGAAAGGAGAAGAAAGGGAATAAAAGAGAAGGGAGAGAAATCAGAATAGCATGAGGTAGGATTGAAGAGAGAGAGAGAGAGAGAGAGAGAGAGAGAGAGAGAGAGAGAGAGAGAGAGAGAGAGAGAGAGAATAATACTTCAACCTACGCTTTCCTCCATTAACTTCACTTTGTTCGCTCCCGTGTGTTATCTAGTATTTTTCCACCTCTCTAATTAGTTAAACAATTCGGTGCAGTTTACCTTAAAAAAATTATGAATATTAGTCAACTTTCGTATATTACATGCCCACTAATTCCTTGTGATTTAACCCTTTCAGTACTGGGATGCATTTTTATCCTTGAGATTTGTGTACGATCAGACCATTTTATTGACATTAGGAAGGGTCTATGGAGGTCAGAAGATTAATGGCCACAGTCTTCACTATTTTGATCATCCATACGAGTTTCTGAAGCTGTGTAAAGTCAACAAATAGTAACCAGAATGAATATGGAAACGCGTCATGGTACTGAAAGGGTTAAATACTGCTGTCTTCTTATTTGAATCCCTTTTCCTACCCATAATTCTAATAAAAGGGACATCTATCATCTTTTTTTTCATGGTAGCTGTCATTGGCCAAAGCTAAAACTGCCTCTGACGTGTACCATGGGCCCGCCTTCTTCCTCTTTCCCTTCACTCTCTCTCTCTCTCTCTCTCCTACCCTGTCCCTGATACTCATTCCAATGCTTCTCATGTCTCTCTCTCTCTCTCTCTCTCTCTCTCTCTCTCTCACAGACACACACACACAAAGGGGCAGTTGCGAGTTAAACACCAATTATACATACAACTTTGAGACTGGTTTGATTCCCCACACTTGCGCTGCACACACACACACACACACACACACACACAAGGCATTTGACTTTGTTGGTGTGTGGTATTAACATCACATCACCACACTGCACCACCATCACCACCAACATAGCACTACTAGATGCTACCATTACACACAAACACCACCACCACCACCATAGCACCACCATCACCACCACCACCACCATAGCACCACCACCACCACCACCATAGCACCTCCAGACACCACCATAGTACCACCACCACCACCACCACCACCACCACCACCACTACCACACACCCCAGACACCATCACATACCACAACACCATCATACCACACCACACCACCACCACACCATCACACACCTTTTATACCATACCACAACACCACAACACACCACACCAAAGTATCCTTGGCGCCCCGACCTGGCCAGCCCCGGTGCGCACTCGCCAAGCCCCCAGCTAGCCCACCCACCTCCCCTCCGCAGTCAAGGTAGCAGTTTCCTCTCCTACTTAGGCAAATTCGAGTGTTTTGCAGGCGTTTCCTGGTGATTCAAAGGCTTGCTGTGTTGGAGTAGGTGGAGGAGGTGTTGGTGGAGGGGGGAGGAGGAGTGTGAGCGGGATGGGAGAGGGGATGGACCAGTGGAGAAAAGGCCCAAAATAACTTCTTGGTCTTTATATCACGGTTTTTTCTCTTTTATCAGGGAAGTTTGCATTGTTTTGATATCTAATCTATTGACAGTAATGCAAATCAAGATGCAATCCATAACAAGATCTTGTGTAGCTGTGTTTTTTGTTTCTTGTTGAAATAACACTTTCGTCATTCTATTATTTTAACGATTTTTAATCAGCACGCCCAGGATTGTTTTGCTGTTTGATATAAGACTTAAAAACTATGAGAAACATGACTCAAGTTATAACATTCAATAACATCAAGCCTAACTATTCGTATTTTGAAATTTGAAATTTCTACAACGGCAAAGTACAAAACAAAAATTCTCTACACGATGAGAATTTGTATTTCCTTTATTTGGCTGGAGAGTAAAAATTTTTCTTATTCAGAAAATGTAATATGATGTAGTCTGGCTGTGATTTCCCTCTCGACATTATGGTGTGTTTGTGGCGCCGTTAGTAAGACATACAGGCGGTTCGTTGGCATGTGTTTTGTAAACAATGAAGTCGGTAACGCTATTATATATTGGTTGTTAGTTTAAGTATTTGTTGCGTCTAAAAATGAAGTGTATTCCAGCCTGGGCGTCTTCTTTCTTCTCGCGATTTTCAAAATGAATTACGTACGTAAATATTTGTGTCACCGAGGCACACCACCGGTGCCTTCCTCCCAAGTCAGTACATCAATGTTTGCCTACACTCCCTTGTGTTTCCAGACCCAGAGAGTGAACCAAAGTCTGAATTAACCACCAAGATAGACAAACAACCCCCAATGTCTTTAAATAAAGCAATGTTTATATTCCCATTCAGACTGCCCACCTTCACGCCAGCGGACCGAGGCCAACACCCACCCTCCTCCCTCCCCGTGCCAACTCGTCAACACTGCCTTCAATTATCAGTTTCAAGGAAATTTCCACCTGTTACTCATCTGAAATGCATGAATTGTATTAGAGAGAGAAAGGAAAATTCAATGGAATTGTATGAGAGAGTATACCATTATTATTATTAGTGGAGGTGGTATTGGTGGTGGTGGTGGTGGTGGTGGTGGTTGTAGTGGTGGTGGTGGTGGTGAAAATAGCATTAGCGGTAGTAGTAGCAGCAGCAGCAGCAGCACTATCATTATTATCATTAATGTGTGTGTGTGTGTGTTTCACTGTTTGATCTGCTGCAGTCTCTGACGAGACAGCCAGACGTTACCCTACGGAACGAGCTCAGAGCTCATTATTTCCGATCTTGGGATAGGCCTGAGACCAGGCACACACCACACACCGAGACAACAAGGTCACAACTCCTCGATTTACATCCCGTACCTACTCACTGCTAGGTGAACAGGGGCTACATGTGAAAGGCGACACACCCAAATATCTCCACCCGGCCGGGGAATCGAACCCCGGTCCTCTGGCTTGTGAAGCCAGCGCTCTAACCACTGAGGTGTGTGTGTGTGTGTGTGTGTGTGTGATTCACCTACGGTCGTCTGGTGGTCGGACAGCCAGCCATTAACTTTAAGGAGGGCTCAAATCTTATAATGACCGATCTTTGTGGTGTACTACTACTACTACTACTACTACTACTACTACTACTACTACTACTACCACTACTGCTCCTGCTGCTGCTGTTGCTGTTGCTGCTACTGTTGTTGTTGTTGACTCCTCCTCCTCCTCCTCCTCCTGCTACTACTACTATTACTACTTCTATTACTACTACAACTACTACTTCTATAACTACTGCTACTACTACTATAACAATAACAACAACTGCTTCTAGTACTACTACTACTACTAGTACCTACTACTACTTCTACTAATTCTACTACTACTACTACTACTACTACTACTACTACTACTACTACTGGTCATGATGATGATAATGATATAGTAATAGTAATAATAAACCATTCCTTGTGTGTGTGTGTGTGTGTGTGTGTGTGTGTGTGTGTGTGTGTGTGTGTGTGTGTGTGTTACAATGTATATACTGCTCTGAATGGATGAGAGAGAGAGAGAGAGAGAGAGAGAGAGAGAGAGAGAGAGAGAGAGAGAGAGAGAGAGAGAGAGAGAGAGAGAGAGAGAGAGAGAGAGAGAGACGAGATGGGGGAATGGGAGTAGGTGGAGGTGATGGGGAGGTATAAGAAGCATTGAGTGTGGGGTGGGGAGATGTGGAGGCGGACATAAGTGGGGTTGAGAAAGGTGACTTAATTAATATACATCACGACCTCTGACCAAAGATATTTACCTGTTAGAATCCCTTGATCTGACATGTCTAGTGCAAGAATTAACCAGTACTCTCAATCATTCACACCTTTCTCTGGTAAACTCTGGAGCTCCCTGTCTGTTTCTGTATTTCCATCTTCCTACAACTTGATTTCTTTTGAGAGGGAGGTTTTAAGACATTTTTCCCAGATATTTTTGGGCTAACTATCTTAATATTTTATAAAACTGTGAATCAAATGGGCCTTTTGTTTTTATTTATTGGTGCTCTTGGCCAGCTTCCCTCTTGCATAAAAAGAAAAAAATGTCGCTGTAGGTAAAAGTGAAGCTGGGCAGGAGACATCTGTGCATAGTATCTCAAAAAAGTGCCCTGGATTGTGATATGGGTGATGCAGTGGAAAGATTTATACAAGCTTATACGTTGGTTCTTATCGCTTATCACTTCTCCTCTTATCCTTCTCGACGTGTGTTATCTTTCTATACGTGGCTGTCTTTTCCCTTTGAATTGATTGTACGGTTCTTGTTTCGTTTATCCTTCTCCGTCTTACATTATCATCCAATGACTGATGAAATATTAACCTTAAAAAACGCGCGGGATTAGTGACTTAAAAATAGTATAGTGAACCATTAAATATAAGAAAATTGAACTGGCTACAGAGAAAACGTAACACTTTTAAGGGTGACACGTGTAATTTTAATCCAGTCTGAAGTTTGACATTACACAATATAATTCACTCGCTGTCAGATCCAGGAAATATACACACAAAAAAAAAAAAAAAAATGCATGAGGAACAAGAAAGGATTATAATTCTAGAAATGCTTCTCTTTTGTAATTCAACACACGGAAATGCAACACGAAATTATTCTTAAGTGTAATATAGCAATTTGGTTTTGTGTGTTGTGAAGAGAGTGGTGCTTGACGTGGTGTGATGTGGGGGAAGCATATATACTAGATAGTCAATATTAGACGAGGAATTGAGAACAGCAAATAAAAGATAAAAGACAAATTCGCTTTTATAAATTAGCAGTGATAAATGTACTAGGAAGGTGAAGTATATAGTCTTTGCTTAATAAAAAGTGGACGAGTTAGAGAGTTTAAATGTAAGGTTTAAGAAAGAGGACGTAGATAAATAATAAAAGGTAGTTATGTTTCTCCCTGTCACTTTGTCTATCTGTCAGTCAGTCACACACACACACACACACACATTTACTCTATTACTGTTTACAAATTATTACATGTCAAAAGAAGTGTATCTGTCTGTCTGTCTGTATGTCTGTCCGTCTGTATGCATGCATGAGTGTCACGCGTGGGAAGGAAAAGAAAACGAAGCAAGTCATTCCAGAAAGAAGATTTGGAGAAGATTCTTTGCCTCTTTTAGGGGAACTAAAGAAAATGGCGACGTAATCCATTGCTTAGCGTGGGTAGAGAGAGAGAGAGAGAGAGAGAGAGAGAGAGAGAGAGAGAGAGAGAGAGAGAGAGAGAGAGAGAGAGAGAGAGAGAAATCCAATCTACACCCGAGGAAAAGAACGAGGAAAAAATTGACACACGAATGGAAAAAAAATAAAAAAATGAAAAAAAAAAATATCGATGGAAGAGAGAGACGATAGGTGGTGACGAAGAAAAATAGGAAAACGAAAGGGGAGAAAGAAAAAAAAAGTAAATAAAAAAAAAAAGAAAGATACGAAGGGAAAGAGAGACAAATGTAGGAGAAAAGAGGAAAGGAGTAGAAAATGCAAGAAAATGTAGATATACCACCACCACCACCACTACCACCGCCATCACCACCACCACCACCACCACCACCACCTGTACAATGACCTCAAATCCTCATCACCACTGTATTATCACCACATATCACCACCACTACCACTACCATCATCACCACCACCACCATCACCACCATTAGTCCTCACCATTACTACCATAACCTCATCACCACTGCATACATCACCACCATCACCACTACTACCATCATCACCATTAGAACTACCACCATAATCTCATCACCATACCATCACCACCACCATCACCACCATAACTTAAGTCCTCATCACCACTACATACCCTCACACATCACCGCTGTCATCACTATCACCACTACCATCATCATCACCATTACGATCACTATCATTCACCACCATTACACTATCATCCATATCACCACCACAGCAAGTCATCACCACCATTACTGTCAACATTCACCACCACCTCCATCACCATCACTACGACTTTCACCATTAATTATTACTGCTTTCATTATCAGTGGTATCATATTCATCTCATCATCATCATCATCATCATCATCATCATCATCATCAACATCATCATCATCATCACTGTAATTAACACCATCACTATTCGTCATCACCACTTCACAACTTCACCATATTTTGAGTACAATAACTACCATTTCACTATAACCACCACCACCACCACCACCACCGTCACCACCACCATCACCACCTCAAGAACCATAAACTTTACTACTTCTAACATCATTCATTACCAAAACACCACCCTCACCATCATCATC
>NC_059283.1:11973444-11993444 GCF_017591435.1 Portunus trituberculatus | reverse complement strand
GCAAATTGAACTAAAACCAAACTTCAATATTTCACCTTTTAATTACGAGTTTTCTTTTTATTTTCACCTTTTGATTTTATTTCCAAGTTATTTTATTTATTTATTTATTTTTACAATGATAAATCTGAGTGTTGGCCCTTATTATTTTTTTTTTTTATACCATTATCATGCCCACTCCGTTCCTCCTTTATTTCCTATTTTCCCTCTCCTTTCCTTCCCTCACGTCCTCTCCCTAACTCTTTCCTTCCTTCCTTCCTTCCTTCCCTCCACAATGAGTAAAATGTAGCTATAAGAATAAAGTGATGTAAATTCTTTTAAAAGTTAGGAAATGTATTTAGAACCTTTGACAGTTTTCGTTTGTTAATAAAAGAATAGAAACACACACACACACACACACACACACACACACACACACACACACACACACACACACACACACACACACACACACTGGCAGTTATTTATACTTTCCGTAAGATTAGTGAGATTTCAAATTGACACGCATTCATTAATTGATACATATTCTCAAATTGATACGAATTCAGAAATTGATACGTATTCTCAAATTGATCCATATTCAGAAATCGATACGAATTCTCAAATTGATACGTGTTCTCAAATTGATACGTGTTCTCAAATTGATACGTTTTCTCAAATTGATACGTATTTTCAAATTGATACGTATTCTCAAATTGATACGTATTCTCAAATTGATACGAATTCTCAAATTGATACGTATTTTCAAATTGATACGCATTCACAAATTAATACATATTCACAAATTGATACGCTTTTATAAATTGATACACATTTACAAATTGATACGTGTTCACAAATGGATTCACAAATTGATACGTATTCTCAAACGGATACTTATTCACGAAGTTACACACCGCTATTTTTATCTGTTTATCTGTATTTTTGCCTGTAATTCTTCCTACATCTTTTTTTAACACTATTATTGTATCCATAAATCTAATCTAAAGTTCCTTATTGACTCAGCACAAACAACCTGATTACTCCCTTTATTCGAGTCATACACTATTTTATCTATCTATCTGTATTTTGGCACCTAATACTTCCTACATCTTTCGTAACACAACTTCACTGAGCTTGAGCACGGAGACGTAAGACCAGAGGGAGCTAATCAAGGAGAGTGAGAGACAGGGAGCGAATCAGGCAGCAGAATGTGAACTGACGCATCCATGTCTCAGATACACACAGGAGACGGTAAGGTAAGGCAAGTTCATCAAAGGACAATTTCTCGAAGGACCCCAAATAGATCCTCTCGAAGACCTACGATGACAAAGGCCAGAATCAAAGTGAAGGGCTTCTGAGAGGCGAAGACGTGCGTTGTGGAGCTGTGAAGGTGAACGAGGCTGTTGTTGCAGGGAGAAAGGTAGCGTGCAATGGCCAATGTGGAAGGTCGAGAGGAGACGGGAGGTAAGAGTAAGGTTGGCAAGGGGTGGTATGTACGGCATGTCCCAGTGATGGAGGAATTTAATTATGTGATATACTCGTAGCGTAGCCAATCCCAATGACTGGTGGTGGTGGTGGTGGTGGTGGTAGAGAGTGGTGGTGGTAGTGGTGATGGTGGTGCTTTTATTTGTGTGGTTGATTGTGTGTGTGTGTGTGTGTGTGTGTGTGTGTGCTCTAATACTCTGTTCATATCTTTCTCTCTTCGTTTCTATTTTCTCTCTTCTCTCTCTCTCTCTCTCTCTCTCTCTCTCTCTCTCTAAAAACATTAATCCCAGCACCAATTCAAATACCATGGCCACGTATTGACTGCCTTTGTCACACACTGGCGGAGGCGTGACCTAAAAGCACTGCCAAACTCTAACTAACACTGAACCTCGACAACACACACACACACACACACACACACACACACACACACACACACACACACACACACACACTCTCTCTCTCTCTCTCTCTCTCTCTCTCTCTCTCTCTCTCTCTCTCTCTCTCTCTCTCTCTCTCTCTCTCGCTGGCAAACAGAACCCTTGCATAATAACTACTAATATTTCCAGCAGCTGTTGTATTTTGAAAGTGTCGTGTTTCAGTTATGTATTTGTCAATTTACTAGCTTTTTTTTTTGTTGTATATTTCTCGTTGTCTTTCGGTCATTCTTTTTATATTCCTGTTTATTATGGTTGTTATCTATCTGTGTTATTTTTTTTATTTTATTTTTTTTTATTTATACCATGTGGGCTTTTCACGGGATTTTATGGGTTAAAGGGGATACTTTTTAGGGTACCTCCTATCTCAAAGCCCACCCGCTAGGAAACCGTTGCCCTGAGTGAGGAAGCCCAACCTACACTCAGACCGTGGACAGGATTCGAACCCGTGCGCTTGGAGGCCTCTAGGATCCCAAAGCACGCATGGTTCCACTGTACCACTTTTCCCTATATGCATTTTTTTAAGTCTATTTCATCGTCTCTATGTTCATTCTCGTTTTCATGGTTAGTTTTAAGAATATGTGAAGATTTTCCTTATCTTTTATGTATTTAATCTTTTCTTTTGCTTATATTTTCAGTATATATAGGCCTAGAATTATGTTTTTGTCTATATTTACCTGTCACGATTCTGCCTTTTTTTTTTTATATAATTTTTCATATATTTGTCAGTATGTGTAGATCCCTCACTGTCTTCACTTCTCTATCAAACATTTAACGCGACTAAGATAAATTGAGTACAATATTTTTACGCACCATTGTTTAACCTCTTCACTACTGGAACATTTTTGTGTATGATTAAACGACTTTATTGACATTAGGAAGGGTCTATGGAGGTCAGAACATTAATGGCCAAAGTCACTATTTTCATCCCCACATAAGTTTCTGAAGCTGTGTAAAATCACCAGGTATTGATCTTGTCAGTACTGGAACGTATATTTATGTTGAGTTTTGGGTATGATTTGGCGATTTTATTGACATTAGGAAGGGTCTATGGAGGTTAGAAGATTAATGGCCAGAGTCTTCACTATTTTGATCCCCACGTAAGTTTCTGAAGCTGTATAAAATCACCAAATAGTGAGCAGAATGAATATGGAAATGCGTTATGGTACTGAAGGAGTTAAATTCACAGGTGGCTATTTAAATTTTGTATTCATCTTCGTATTTTTCTCTGCATTTCGTTATCTTGATGTGTTCCTCCATTAGTAATTATGTTTTGTTGCCAATGTTATTAAGAAATGTTTAATGTATCCATAATTTTGTCTAATTTCGTGTTGCATCTCTTTCATTATCTATTTGTCACTTTGTCTTTATACTTTCCTCTGTCTTTCTTTATTTGTCACTTGATTAACTTCCCTCCATTTTTTTTTTTTACGTATCTGCGAAGTTGTCTACATTTTTCACAGAGCATCTATCTAATTATCCGTTTGTCTCTCCCTGTACGAGTGCGTATCTCATTGTCGCCCTCTATTTGTCTCTTAATCAATTTCACATTACGAAAACTCCTGTGATGAGTTAATTTCCAACTCGATTAGGGACACAAGGGACTCATTCCTGCTCTTTCCTTCCTTTCCCCTTCCTCATCTACTTCTTTTCCATTCCTTTTATCATCTTCCCCTAATGTTTTTCCTGTTCACTTCTTCCTCAATTCATTTACTTCTCTAGGAGCTTCGGTAAGTATATATACAGAGCGTCGCTGTGAACTGTAAGAATGCACTTGGTTATCACGTGACCTTTTCCACCGACTCCCACATCACCGCTGGAACCTGGAATAGAGTGTAGGAGTAGGACATATTTCCCTCAGGATCTCTTCTTTTCTGAATGTTTCCCTTACTCCTTAGATAATTAGTTTCCCATTTCTTTTTATTTTTCGTTCAGTTATTTTTGCTTCTTATCAGTTTTATCCTTAGAATAATGTAATATTAACTACCGTGACATTATTTTGTGTATCCTAATGCCACAAAATCTATCCTAACGTAATATAATCTAACCTAACGTAGTGTAGTCTTATTTAATGTCATCTAATCAAATTCAACGTAATATTACATAGCTTAATCACAAGTATAACAGTATTTAGCTCATCTAACGCAAAGTAGTGTCATCTAACCTATCCTAACTCTACCCTGACACTACGCAACATTATCGAACTTAAGCATACCAATAAGAAACAACACAATCGTTTATAACCTTACGTAGCTTCACTTCATTTGATACGAACTGTGGGTAATAGTTTAGTTTAGAACGCCATTTCATCTTATTCAACTTAAACACTGATTTTCAAACTTAGCCATAATCATAAGCAACAAAATATTCGTTTATTAAAGTCACTTAACTTCACACAACCTAATAATAAAGAAAAGAAAACAACTGTGGGCATTATTTAAGTGTATAAAGCCATTTATAATCTCATTTAACTTAAGCAAACGCTGCTTAACAAACTTAAACATACCTGGAAGCAACAACATTTTCGTTTTTTAACCTTATGTAACACCAAGCTTAATAAAAAAAAAAAAATAAAAAAAAACTGTAGACGATGTTTGAGTTTATAATGCCATTTAGTCTCATTTAACTTAAGCAAACACTATTTAACAAACACATTCATTTATTAACCTCATTTAATATCCCCCAACTTCATAAAAAAAAAAAAACTTCGGGCAATATTTATGTTTGTAATGCCATCTAATCTAATTTCTACCCTAAGCCACTACTTAACGTTACCAAACTGAAGCATAACCACAACCAACAACACATTCATCTACTAACATCATGCAACATCACTTAACTTAATAAAAAAAAGAAAACTGAGGGCAATATCTGAATTTATCATGCCATTTCATCTCATTTAACCCAAGCTAACACACCTAATCTTACCAAAGACATATTTATCTACTAATATCATATAACATCACTTAACTTAATAAAAAAAATGAAGGGCAATATCTGAATTTATCATGCCATTTAATTTCATTTAACCCAAGCTAACACACCTAATCTTACCAAAGACATATTTATCTACTAATATTATATAACATCACTTAACTTAATAAAAAAAATGAAGGGCAATATCTTAATTTATCATGCCATTTAATCTCATTTAACACAAGCTAACACCACCTGACCTTACCAAACTGAACCCACACGAGCAACAACTCATTCATTTATTAAGATCATGCAACATCACTGAACTTAAAAAAAAAAAAGAAAACTGCGGGGAATATCTAAGTTTATAATGTCATTTCATCTCATTTAACCCCAAGCTAACACACCTAACGTTATCAGACTGAACCCACACGAACAATACTTTCATTTACTGTCTTGTTATAAAAAATAGTTAAAAATAAAATCCAGGAATAAAACTAACACTCCACAGAGGAAAGTAGCAAGACATGGAGTGACCCTGAGGAGATGAGATGACTTTTTTCTTTTTGTATGTAAGAGGAGCTCATGTCAAGGGTCGCAAAAAGGCAAGAAAAAAAGAAAAAGAAAAATAAACAGAAAGGAAAAGAAAAAAAAATCCCAGTGAAAGTGTAAACCACCAAAGAGAAGAGCCAACATAATGATCCAGAATGAGAGAAGTGTCTTGAGAATTCCCTCACAGAAACAGCCCCGAGATATATAAAGAAGCAAGCAGGGAGTTCTTTTATTTATTTATTTATTTATTTATCTTTTATGTAAGAGGGGAAACCAACCAAGAGCAACAAAGGATTAAAAAGAAGGCCCACTTGAATGCCAGTTCCTTTAAAGATCAAAATAGAATTAATTAAAAGTCTGCGGCAAATTTCTTGAAACAATTAACCCTTCCGTGCCATGACGCGTTTTCATATTCATTCTGCTTACTATTTGGCGATTTTTATACAGCTTCAGAAACTTATATGGGGGATTAAAATAGTATAGACTCTGGCCCTTAATCTTCTGACCTCCATAGACCCCTCCTAATGTAAATCAAATGGTCTAATCGTACACAAACTCATAATAAAAAAAATGCCTCCCAGTACTGAAGGAGTTAACCACTAAAAGGGGTGAAAGAAGACAAATACTGGTTAGCTCTTGTATTGGAGAGGTGGGCAGAATAAGAGGAAGGGGACGTATGATATGAGATATGAAGTTAGCGAGATCAAAAGAGTAGTTAACATGATGGTGGTGATAAAAGATAACAAGATATAGAACGTTATGGCCTAGAGAGAGAGAGAGAGAGAGAGAGAGAGAGAGAGGATAAAGATAATCATTTAAAGGAATCGACATAACGAAATATTTGTATTCAAAGAGAGGTTAATAAAAAGGTCAAGTTATAAATAAGAATGTGGAGCAGATCTGAAAAAAAATAATGTTTGTTTTCTTACAACTTTGAGCCGAAATAGGACTTGGAAGGCGTTTGAAGACCGAAAGAACTTATACTGAGAGATGTGCAAGGAAGACCACAGGCAGAAATTGAATATGGAAGGCACAACATAAGAAAAACAATGTTCCTTTTTTGCCCAAAGAACTGGAGGGAGGAAGTAAGTGAAAGCAATGCAGGAAAGGAAAGTAGAGATGAAACACAAAACTCAAGGGACAAAGTGAGGGAAGATTGAAATATTTCCAGTGGAGATATGACTTAGATCTTAAATAAAAAATTTGGATGCAAACAGGAGTAATACAGGGAAGGTTAAAGGCAGTTATGATACGAAATGTAAAGCAATATTAAAAAAAGTACTTATGATAAACAATAGAAAGCAACATCAAAGAAAACGATGCAAGTACTCTTAAACAAATCATGACATTTTAGAAACAAGACAAAACATGGCAGGACACTAAAGATGGACACTGAAGAGGTAAAAAGGGGAACTCAACGATAAAAAGAAAAGGCTAAACATGAAAGTACAAGAAAGAACGTAGAGCAAGTGAGAAATTAAACTAATATTCACAACCAAATCGAGACATTTTAGAGACGAGAAAAGACTTGGAAGAACACTGGAGAGCTGAAAGGGGAACTCACATAAGAGAGATGCAGGAAAGATTAAAGATGAACGCACAATATAGACCACAGGTAGGTGAGAAAACTAAGGTTGAGTTCTCGGTCAAGGAGCAGGGAAGAGTCACGAAATTAAGTGCAATACGTAGCAATTCACATCAACAAGAAATCATTGCGTAAACTACCTTCTAACATCACAGCAAACCAAGGGGACTGAAAACAATAGATCTAGTTAATATAATGACAAAATATGGCTGTTGAACTAAAAGGAAGATGCATCAAGTGAGAAAGCTTAACCCTTTCAGTACCATGATTTTATACAGCTTCAGGAACTTATGTGGGAATTAAAATAGTGAATACGCTGGCCATTTACCTTCTGATCTCCATAGACTCTTCCTAATGTCAATAAAATGGTCTGATCATACACAAATCTTAAGGTAAAAATGTGTCACAGTACTGAAGGGGTTACAAATAGAGGTAAGGTATAGAATCAAGAGTGAAGTGAGAAAATTTGCGAAAATCAGGTAAAACTGGAATTGAGACAAAAGTTAGACTATAAAGAGTCGCAAGAGAGAACTATGATAAAAGAAACAGATGAAACATAGCAACTACAATAAAAAAAAAAGTAACAAAAAGAGAAAAACAACGACTTTGCAAAAATCTCTTGATGTTAAAGATGAAAAATATAAGACACAAATCAACTTAGGAATAAAAACAAGGAAATGAAAAGTAAAGGAGAAGGTGAGGATAAGGTAAGAGGAGAAATACGGAGAATCTTGAGAGAAAATGAGATTGGAGGAAAGACACTGTGGGCGGGAGGTGAGAGAGACAGAGTAAGTGAAGAAAAATGGGAGTGGGAAGAAGACGTTTGGGGGTGGGACAGGAGGGAGACAGGAGTGGTGGTGGTGGTGGTGGTGGTGGTGGGAGGCTGGTAAAGTGACGAATGGAGAGATGGGGGAGGAGGAGGAGGAGGAAGAGGAAAGGAAGAAGGAGAAGGAAAAGGAAGGAGAAAAGAAGAAGAAAAGAAGAACAAGAAGAACAAGAACAAGAACAAGAAGAAGAAGAAGAAGAACAAGAACAAGAACAAGAAGAACAAAAACAAGAACAAGAACAAGAACAAGAAGAACGAGAATAATAATAATAATAATAATAATAATAATAATAATAATAATAATAATAATAATAATAATAATAAGAAGAAGAAGAAGAAGAAGAAGAAGAAGATCAACAACAACAACTACAACAACAACAACAACAACTACAACAAACAAAACAAAACAAGCAGGAGAAGAAACAAATCAGAAGATGAAGAAAAAGAAGAAGGAGGAAGAGGAAGAGGAGGAGAAGCTCGAAGAAGAAGAAGAGTCAACTAATAATTTCATTGCAAGAGGAGAGAATGATGTGGCTTGGTACAGTCTCGCTAACAGGACTGCGTTAAGGGAGGAAGCGAGCCTGACAGTCACTCTTTGCAGGATGTATAAGCCACACACTCACTGCTGGCCGGGTATTCATGAGGGCGAGTCAACGATGAGGTGACACGATATTTACACGATACTTATGACGCGATACTTATGACACGATACTTACACGATACTTATGACACGATACTTACACGATATTTACGACACGATACTTATGACGCGATACTTATGACACGATACTTGCGATACGATACATTGAAGAATAATTTGTGTTGTGTTAGGGAATCGTATCATCTTTATATGGATTTATGTGAGTAGCTTTGTTATTATTATTTTTGATGGAGGTGTTGGTTGTTTGGGTGTGTCATTTTTTATTTTTTTGTTCTCTTTCTTTTTCCTTCTCTTCATCTTCTTTCTTTTTCTTCTCTTCATCTTCTTTTTTCTTTTTCCTTCTCTTCATCTTCTTTCGTCTAATTTTTTTCTTCTTCCATATTTTGCACTTCTTCTTCTCTTCCTCTGGTCTGGATTAATTTTGCCTTCTATAAAAGTATTCTTGTTTACGTTTTTCATTTCACTCTTCATTTCTATTCAGTCATTTGTCTCTCTCTCTCTCTCTCTCTCTCTCTCTCTCTCTCTCTCTCTCTCTAGGAATTACACGTGTATGTTCAGAATGTTTGATTTTTTTACGGTGTTAAGAGAGAATTTAATATTTTATAGGTAGTATTACATGCACCGTGCTGTTTCTTCTTATGTTATCTGAATCTCTCTCTCTCTCTCTCTCTCTCTCTCTCTGCATTCCTCACACCGCCTCGCCATCACCTGCACTCCCTGCTTTCATCTCATCCTGCTCTTCCCTTGATCTTCCCTTCACCAGTGCTCTCAGAACTCTAATGACGACCTGACCTGCCTTTCGAGTCGTGTCTCCATACCCTCTCAGCTGCCTGCCCTCGCCACTCCGATCCCCCACTCCGCCATCGCATTAGTCGTGGTCCACATTCTCAAGCTTTCACCGTCTCCTCTTCGTTAATTGCAACAGCTTTCAGTGCATATTATGAGTTTTTTTTTTACTTTTTTACCTTTTTTTTAATATTTTGTTCGTCTTGTAGATTTTTCTTCTGTTATGAGACTGGTTAGTGGTTGTAATTTCTATGGTCTGTGGATTTAACGTAGATTTTTCTTGTGTTTATGTTTTTTTTATGTTTTTTTGTAATGTTTTCTTCGTTTCCTTGATTTTTCGTCCGTTAGTTTGGGGAATATCTGAGACTCAATAATGGTTGTGATTTTCTTAAGATCTATGGATTTGTACATAATTTTCCTTGTGTCTATAGATTTTTCACGTTTTTTTTTTAGTATTTTGTTAGTTTCGTTGATTTTTCGTATGTTAGTTTGCATGGGAGTATCCGAAAGACTCGTTAATGATTGTAATTTATATAGTCTGTGGATGTTACGTCATTTTTCTTGTGTCTATGGATTTTTTCACGTTATCTTTAGTGTTTTGCTAGTTTTGTAGATTTTTCGTATGTTAGTTTAAGGAATATCTGAAAAGACTCCCTAGTGATCTTAACTTGTATTTTCTATGGATTTTTACGTGATTTTTCTTGTGATATCTTGTTATTTTTCACGTTTTTTTTTTTTTTTTTTTTTTTTTTAGTGTTCTCATCGCATCGTTGATTTTTCGTCTTTGGGGAGCATCTATGAGACTCGATTATGTAACTTGTACGGTCTATGGATTTTCACGGTGATTTTTCTTGTACTTCTGTTTCTTTTACTTTTTTTTTTTTAGTGTCTTGTTAGTTTCGTTGATCTTTCGTTTCTTAGTTTGTGAAATATTTAAAAGACTCGCTAATGATTCTAATTTGTATGGTCTATAGATGTCACGTGATTTTTCTATGTTTATTTATTTGCACGTTTTTTTTTGTGTGTGTTTTGTTAGTTTCATATATGTTTCGTCTGTTAGTTTGAGGAATATTGAGACTCGTTTATGATTGTAATTTCTATGGTCTATAGATGTCACGTGACTTTCCTTATTTTCTTGTGTTCATTTTGAGTTTTCATCACCTTTATCTTGGAAAATGAAGAATATGACTGATTATTTCTATAGTTTAAAAACAATGATCATGACAGACTGAAACGACCTTGTGTGTTTTTTTTTTGTCATTCCTTTCCTTATTCTTGCTCAGTCTTGCATCGATCTTCATTGTCATAAAGGAGGGATACAGGTCTATTAGAATCAGCGCAAAGAAGGATGTCTAAAAAGATACAAGGGATGAAGGATATTCCCTATGAAACGAGATTGAATAAACTAAATTTGCACTCCTTAGAGAGACGCAGGTTAAGAGGGGACCTGATAGCAGTACCTAAGTGGTATAGTGCTTACAACAAAAAGGACACAAGGAAAGTTTTTAGGTTCAGTAACAGGGATAGAACCAGAAATAATGGGTTTAAGCTTGAAAAAATTAGGTTTAGGAGAGAAATGTGAAGAAACTGGTTCTCTAACATAGTGGTTAATGAATGGAATGGACTCAGTAATCATGTTGTTAGGGCTGAGTCAATAGGGATTAGATACATTTGTGGATTTGGATGATAGATGGAATTAGGTAGCTTTGCCCATTCAAGGACTGCCACGTGTACCTTCCCTCTTTTATGTTCTTATATTGTTCAGTCTTCTGGTTGTTCAAATAAGGTCATTTTCTCCTACCAATAAATCCACTGCCTGATTCAATAGTCTTGTTTTATTTCCTAGTAATATTTTTCTTCTTTTCCTTTTAAAAGTTCACAATTCCCTCTAATATAAAGTGAGTGGTGTTTAATATCGTCTTTTTTTTTTTTTTTTACTTTTTCCTGTTGTTTTTCTTTCCGTTCCAAATGTTAGTGTCATATAATACAACGTTATTCTCCTTAATATTCTACTTTTCCGATCACATTTTTTTCCTTAGTAGATGTCATTGTTAACTTTTTCTATACCGTTACTCTCTATCGTCAGTTCATGTTATTCGTTTTCTCGTATTATTTCCCTCTAATGATCAAAGTCCTCGTCTTATTAACTGTCATTGGCAATTATCACCCCTTCGTTCCATCATTTTCCTTCTACTCCATTTCTCGTAATTCATCACTGTCCTTTAACATTCTCTTATTCTCCATTTTCTTTCTATTCTTTTCTCCAGCTCATCTTCCCACCTGCTACTTTGTCATTGGCTTCATTCTTCATTTTTTTTTTATATCCACCTTTGTTTCTATTCCTTCTAGTGTCTCCTCATGTTAATCTTCCTGCTTCATGCACCCTTCTCTATCTTAGTTTTTATGTCCTTCATCGTTTTTCATTTCTCCCAGTGTTTCCTCCTGTTCATCTCCCTGCTTCATTGCCTTTCCTCGCTCATTTACCTTTCTCTTCTTTCCTCTTGTCGACCTTCAAATCCCACACACCGTCACTGGCTTCACTTACCTATCTTTTCATATTTTCCTCTCCCAGTCACACGCCGTCACCAACCTTGCTATCGTCTTTATAAATCTTCGCCATAGGAGTGTTGGGAGACAAAGAATGAGATGGAGAAACGTAACAGGGAGTGACAAGATCAAGCTGGGAGTTCAAGATGATGCAGTGGATTGAAGCAGATGGAGAAGGATCACTTGAACTGCTGACTGCAACATAGTGGGATAAAGGTTGCATGAAGAAAGAAGCCATCTGTCCTGGCATTCTTTTTTTTTTTTATATTTTTTTTTATTTATACCATGTGGGCTTTTCACGGGAATTTATGGGCTGAAGGGGATACTTTTTATGGTACCTCCTGTCTCAAAGCCCACCCTCTAGGAAACCGTTGTCCCGAGTGAGGAAGCCCAACCTACACTCAAACAGTGGACAGGATTCGAACCCGTGCGCTTGGAGACCCCTCGGACCCCAAAGCACGCATGGTTCCACTGTATCTCAACTTCTACTACTCATCCACACATCCCACACTCCACCTGTACACTCCTCCTCACACTACTACCTTTCCTTCAACTCTCATCACGTTCCCCTGACTCCAGCAGCACCAGGTATTTGAAAGGCTCCACTTACTTATTTTCACCTAACCCTAACCTGCACTACTCCCTACTCGCATCTCTCTCTCCCCTCACTCACTTCGCTGCCCGCCACCGCCTCTGACTTCCTTGCATATATTTTCCACCTTCCCCTCTCCAGGTTTGCCTTTCCTTGTAGCTTCCTCCCCTGCGCCTCTTCCCGCGTGTCAGAAGCAATCACTGAAATCTCCCGCGGACAACATCCTATCTCTACGCGCGTCTGTGATTTCCGGGTACAAAAAAGAAGGTTCATCACAGTAAGAGGAGAAAGACTGGTTGGGAGTGATGTGTATGGTCCATCTTCATTGTCTTGTATGTTTTTCGGTGGGAAGAGATTGACAAGAAGATGAGGAAATTAAGAGAAGGTTATTTTGAGGTAAAAGACCAAGAAATATGAGGAAATTTATAGTAAAGGAAGAAAGTAATGTGCTGAGAAATAATGCTAACAGGAAAAATAAAGAGAAATGCTAACGAGGGAATACGAAAATCAAGAAAAGAAGAAGGTAAATTTCAGGTAAAAGACGAGAGATGATGGTAAAGTTTAGAAAAAAAGTAATGTGTTGGTAAATTAGGAAGGCGGTGGCTTAGTGGATAAGGTGGTAAGCGTGGGATCGGGCAGACGTCCAGGCGTAGATTCGAATCCCACCACGTACAGCCTTAAACACTTTGCCATTTGTCGAGTGGTTTAAATTTACCTACATGTCACCATGATACCCAGGTTCTAGGTGGTTACACACAAGATGCGCTATACTGTAGGCCTTACCGTAAAAAAAAAAAAAAAAAAAATGAAATCAATAGGAAAATTAAAGAAAAATGCTGACGAGGGCATGCGAAAGTCAAGAAAAGAAAAAGAAAGGTAAAAGACAAGGGAAGATGAAAAAAAAATAGATAAAAAGATGAAAGTAATGTGTTGGTAAACGAAATCAATAAGAAAATTAAAGAAAATGCTGACCATGGCATACGAAAATAAAGAAAAAGAAAAAGAAAGGTAAATTTTGGGTAAAGGACAAGGGAAGATAAAAAAAAAAGATAAAAAGAAAGTAATGTGTTGGTAAACGAAATCAATAGAAAAATTAAAGAAAATGCTGACGAGGGCATGCGAAAATCAAGAAAAAAAGGTAAATTTTAGGTTAAAGACACGGGAAGATGAAAAAAATAGAAAAAAGAAATGAAATCAATAGGAAAAATGAAAAAAAAAATATAAAGGTCATGAAAAAAATAAGAAAATAAAAAAGAAGATAAATTTGTGATAAAAGACAGTGGGAGATGATGAAATCTGGAAAACAAGATAATGTGTTGAAAATGGAATAAACAAAAAAAAAAAAAAGTTAGACAAGGAGGAAGAAAAAAAAATCAAGCAAATTTCTGATAAAAAGCAGCGAAAAATGATGGAATTTAGAAAAGAAGAAGGTGAAGTGTAGAAAAATGAAATAAAGAGGAAAATTAATAAGAAAAAAAATAAAAAACGTTGTGTATCCTATTTTTCCTTACCTTTTATACTATAGAAGTGGTGGTGATGGTGGTGGTGACAGTGATGACTCATTTAGTGACAGTAGTAATGGTGGTGACATTAATCGTGATGGTAATGGTAGTAATGGTAGTAATGGTAGTTATGGTGATGTGATGGTAATGGTGATGTTAATTGTAATGGTGATGATAGTGGTGTCTTATTGGTGGTGATAGTGGTGATGCTGATAGTGATGATTCTGGCAGTTATGATAATGGTAGTAGTAGTAGTAGTTGTATTATTATTATTATTATTATTATTATTATTATTATTAGTAGTAGTAGTAGTAGTAGTAGTAGTAGTAGTAGTAGTAGTAGTAGTAGTAGTAGTAGTAGTAGTAGTAGTAGTAGTAGTAGTAGTAGTAGTAGTAGTAGTAGTAGTGGTAACAGTATTAGTGGTAACAGTATTAGTGGTAACAAAAGAAGAAAAAGAAAGAAAAGAAGAAAAAATGAAAGAAAGAAAGAAAGAATGAAGAAGAAAAATAATAACAATAATAATGATAATAATAATAATAATAATAATAATAATAATAATAATAATAATAATAATAATAATAATAATAATAATAATAATAATAATAATAATAATAATAATAATAATAATAAGAAGAAGAAGATTAAGAACAAGAAGAAAGAAGTCACCGTAGTTGTAGCAATAGTAGTAGTAGTAGTAGTAGTAGTAGTAGTAGTAGTAGTAGTAGCAGCAGTAATAGTAGTAATAACAGCAGCAGCAGTAGCAGCAACAACAACAACAATGGAGGTGATAGTATGAATAACCCCAAACCCCAAACCATCTTTAACAATAAAACCAACCCCTTAAACACTAACCAAACCAAAGCTAAGCAAGTAAAACACACACTACACTCTAACAGCAGCTATCTTCAACACGTCCAACCAGCAAACACACTGCCATATTCAGAAACCCCTTGCCTTTTCACCACGACAATTTTTCAAGTCGCCTTTAGACAACTAGCTGGGTTTTCAAGACAGTTTCTCCTTATGATCAATTAGAAATCTTGCTAATCCGTCACCAAAACCATAAAAATACCCTTAAAAACATGAGTATCTTTAATTTGAGCCTTTGGAAATAGCCGTCGTGAAAGTGCAAAGCGTTTCTGAATAGGGATAACAGTCTTTTCCTGCTACCTCGGACACAGACGCACAGCCACACAGACACACAGACACACGGACACTCACCACCTCGTTAAGCACCTGTCACCTGTATTTTCTGAATTAACAAACACGCAAAAGTCCTTCTGCTTCTCCTGCTCGTGCTCCCTTCCTGCGCCATCTCCTGCAGCTGTTCAATGTAAATATACCAGCAGTTCCTTTCCTTTATAAAACCATATTGTAACCACTCAGCCTCCCTTGTCTATATCTTCACTTAACTTTATTCCCTGTAACTTTTAGATTCAATTTGTTCACTGTTACGATGATGGCACAGAGAGAGAGAGAGAGAGAGAGAGAGAGAGAGAGAGAGAGAGAGAGAGAGAGAGAGAGAGAGAGAGAGAGAGAGAGAGAGAGAGAGAGAGAGTTTATAAATGAATCAGAAAACATGAAATTCTTGACCCCAGTTTTCTTGTCTCTTTATTTACTCATGGTTGCTTGGTTGGGGTTGTGTGTGTGTGTGTGTGTGTGTGTGTGTGTGTGTGTGTGTGTGTGTGTGTGTGTGTGTGTGTGTGTGTGTGCAAATTAACCGCCATTTCCTTACAACACACTGCTTCCTTCCTTTCCTTTCCCCTCTCCATCTCTTCCTTCCTCTTGCCTCATCCTCCCCCACCCACTTCCTCCTCTGCTGTATATAACTCCACTTTTTAAATAATCCCTAAGCCTCCCCATCTTATCGCTCTTACAGGAAGTAAAAATCCTCTCCAAACAATTTTCTTTTCTAATCTTCTAATTTCCCAAGTTCCCGGCTTACGCTCTTGTCGATACACAAACTTTTTTTTTTCCAGTGTGAACAAAAAAGTTTCGACGAGAAATTGTTTTCGTGAGAAACAAAAGATTCCTACAAAATAGTGAAGAGAGAGAGAGAGAGAGAGAGAGAGAGAGAGAGAGAGAGAGAGAGAGAGAGTTCACTTTGCATGGGGATCGAGAGAGAGTATCAGACCTTAAGTGGGAAAGTTTGTTATTGGTTTCACTTATCTTGAGACTCACCGTTCTAGTACACTGAACTTTTTTTACTCTCTCTCTCTCTCTCTCTCTCTCTCTCTCTCTCTCTCTCTCTCTCTCTCTCTCTCTCTTTATTCATTAACCTCTTCCTGGCGGAGGATCAATAGACAGATGTTTTAAAATCGGAACTTTTTTCAGCTGACCTCTATACAGAAATTGTAGACGTTGGCTGTGATTTTACCGCACTAAATAATAACAAGATCTTTATGGACTATTCCTTACAAATAGCAAAATTCATGAAGTAAATCAATATTTTGGCGTTTCAATTACCCAAACACTTGCTACATTTTCTCTCAAGACTGGTCACCGCTTGCGCTTTGTCAATGGTGATGGTGGTGATATAAGCTGGTTTTGGAATTTTGTTTTTGTATTTTTTTGTCATCAGTCTATCATGTCAAGGAGAAAGAAATGTACGAGACTCCAGCAGCGTTGCCTGAAAAATAAATAGGTTCAAAATGAGTACGTGAAAAATATGAAGCAAAGTAAATTACAACGAATTAACTCCAAACACTGATATTGCCGTACATTATCACCAATCAGACACAAGTAACTTTTGGATGTAGATTCAATTATTTGCTCAGTTTTGCGGCAGAGTCTATAAAGATGTCAGTCTGAGTTTCCATTTGTGGGTAAACTATAATACGTAGACGCATGGATGAAAGTCAATGCAGTCTAGACAAGTTTTTATTTGGTAGTATATTCATCTGCACTGCTGCCGGGAAGGGGTTAAGAAAGTTGATTGAAGTTTGAGAGGCTTGTAACACACGCACGCACACACACACACACACACACACACACACACACACACACGGCCCGGTAGCTCAGTGGTTAGAGCGCTGGCTTCACAAGCCAGTTGACCGGGGTTCGATTCCCCGGCCGGGTGGAGATATTTGGGTGTGTCTCCTTTCACGTGTAGCCCCTGTTCACCTAGCAGTGAGTAGGTTCGGGATGTAAATCGAAGAGTTGTGACCTTGTTGTCCCGGTGTGTGTTGTGTGCCTGGTCTCAGGCTTATCCGAAGATCGGAAACAATGAGCTCGTTCCGTAGGGTAACGTCTGGCTGTCTCGTCAGAGACTGCAGCAGATCAAACAGTGAATTACACACACACACACACACACACACACACACACACACACACTGCCATTATGAACCCATCGTCAGGTGACCCAGGAACACCTACGTGGAACACCCGTCTGCCTCCTTTGTGGCAAGAGTATACAAGTGCGTCACTCTAAACACTAATTGTGAATAATTTGTGTCTTATCGGAACACTCTTTACAACACATAAGCCAACACCGTCACTATCCAAATGAATGACAACATCAGGTAAACATACATTGCAAGTTGCTGAGTAAGATTAAAGAAACAAAAGAAGTTTAACGAACAGCCTGTGTCATGATCCTGCTCGCAGCAGTGACGTGCGCCAAGCAGTGCAGCAGTGCAGCGTGGCAGCAGCAGTGTCTCTGAGGCGCAGTTCGTGAGTCTCTTGAGCAGCGCACACAATGGAGACAACTACAAACAGAAACATTTCCATGGGTGAGGGAGGAACACACAGGCACTGACACTTGGCAGACTGTGTCACTCCATCCTTGAGGCTCGCTGCCTCTTGCTTCATCCAGGAACAGATATTTCTTAACGGAATCCACCACTTCTTTTTGCAGTGTGCAGTGCAGTGTCACCTTCTCAACTAACGGCTCCCACACAACATGCCTTGGGCTTTTCTATCTCTTTTCTCGCTGAACAGCGCACTAATGAGGCCCACCAATGCCATTAGTGGCCGTGGCAGTCCCTCACCATTCAGCGGGCCAGCCGTCCACTCAGTGGTGGCTGGTCTGTTCACAGTCACTGGGGACTACAGCCACCTGTGGTTCACTACAGCTTTCCTCACTCAAGGGTTCCGCCAACCCATCACAGGGGCTTACTAAGAAGTAGTTCCACGAACCCATCAGAGGGGTTCAATAAGTCTTCCCTTACTGAAGAGGTTATGCCAGCACCTTCCATAGGGTTCAGTGTAACTGTCTCTCACATCCCCATCAGGGAGGTTCACTGCTGTTCTTTCCTCTGACAGGGCTCTGCCAAGCCCCATCAATGTGGTTCAGAGTTGTCCCTACTGAAGGGGTTCCTCCAATATTATCACTGCTGGAAGTGTCAATATACCTCTCAGTGAAGGGGCTCTGCAGCCCATCAGAGGGACGCAATATATCTCTCCCCTCAGAAGGAGAAGCACCGATCCCATCAAATGAGTACGAATATATCTTACCACACTGAAGGGGTTCCACCAACCTTCCAGTGGGTTCAGTACAGGCATCCCCAAATAATGGGATGAGCCATCCCGTCCAAGGAATTTGATGCAGCTAACTCAGAGGATTTGATTCGTCTCTCTCTCCACTGGAGGGGCTCCACCTGCCCCACCAGAGGAGTTTGACTCGTTTCTCTCCACTGGAGGGGCTCCACCTGCCCCACCAGAGGAGTTTGACTCGCCTCTCTCACTGGAGGGGCTCCACCTGCCCCACCAGAGGAGTTTGGCTCGACTCTCTCCACTGGAGGGGCTCCACCTGCCCCACCAGAGGAGTTTGACTCGCCTCTCTCCACTGGAGGGGCTCCACCTGCCCCACCAGAGGAGTTTGACTCGCCTCTCTCCACTGGAGGGGCTCCACCTGCCCCACCAGAGGAGTTTGAGACGCCTCTCTCCACTGGAGGGGCTCCACCTGCCCCACCAGAGGAGTTTGACGCTCTCTCCACTGGAGGGCTCCACCTGCCCCACCAGAGGAGTTTGAGACGCTCTCTCCACTGGAGGGCTCCACCTGCCCCACCAGAGGAGTTTGACTCGCCTCTCTCCACTGGAGGGCTCCACCTGCCCACCAGAGGAGTTTGGCTCTCTCTCCACTGGAGGGCTCCACCTGCCCCACCAGAGGAGTTTGACGCCTCTCTCCACTGGAGGGCTCCACCTGCCCCACCAGAGGAGTTTGGCTCGCCTCTCTCCACTGGAGGGCTCCACCTGCCCCACCAGAGGAGTTTGGACGCTCTCTCCACTGGAGGGCTCCACCTGCCCCACCAGAGGAGTTTGGACCTCTCTCCACTGGAGGGCTCCACCTGCCCCACCAGAGGAGTTTGGCTCCTCTCTCCACTGGAGGGCTCCACCTGCCCCACCAGAGGAGTTTGACGCTCTCTCCACTGGAGGGCTCCACCTGCCCCACCAGAGGAGTTTGGACGCCTCTCTCCACTGGAGGGCTCCACCTGCCCCACCAGAGGAGTTTGGCTCTCTCTCCACTGGAGGGCTCCACCTGCCCCACCAGAGGAGTTTGGGACGCTCTCTCCACTGGAGGGCTCCACCTGCCCCACCAGAGGAGTTTGGCTCTCTCTCCACTGGAGGGCTCCACCTGCCCCACCAGAGGAGTTTGGGACGCTCTCTCCACTGGAGGGCTCCACCTGCCCCACCAGAGGAGTTTGGACTCTCTCCACTGGAGGGCTCCACCTGCCCCACCAGAGGAGTTTGGCTCTGCTCTCTCCACTGGAGGGGCTCCACCTGCCCCACCAGAGGAGTTTGGCTCGGCTCTCTCCACTGGAGGGGCTCCACCTGCCCCACCAGAGGAGTTTGGGACGCTCTCTCCACTGGAGGGCTCCACCTGCCCCACCAGAGGAGTTTGGGACGCTCTCTCCACTGGAGGGCTCCACCTGCCCCACCAGAGGAGTTTGGACTCTCTCTCCACTGGAGGGCTCCACCTGCCCCACCAGAGGAGTTTGGGACGCTCTCTCCACTGGAGGGGCTCCACCTGCCCCACCAGAGGAGTTTGGCTCGACTCTCTCTACTGGAGGGGCTCCACCTGCCCCACCAGAGGAGTTTGGCTCGCCTCTCTCTACTGGAGGGGCTCCACCTGCCCCACCAGAGGAGTTTGGCTCTCTCTCCACTGGAGGGCTCCACCTGCCCCACCAGAGG
>NC_059283.1:11948444-11965944 GCF_017591435.1 Portunus trituberculatus | reverse complement strand
GCGAAGGTTCCCCCGCCACGCTATCATTTCACTTGGAACACTCCGTCACAAGGTGGTGGGGAGAGGGGATAAAACAGACACTTCCACAGTTACAAATCTATCAACTGTTCTGAGGCGCTATTTACACTTCCATTCCAGAGCCATTCCAGCGTAGTAAGACCACCCGAGGCACCATTTTCACACCTAATTCCAAGGCGGTGAAAGACTCGCACTACATGAACAAGACACAATTCCAGGCAGTATTCCCACCACCACTTCCTTTCCCCTTTACACCAAACCTTCACCCGTCAATAGAGCGATCTTCCTAGGCATCGTTTTAAGCACATTTCCATTAGCAATAAAAATTTCCCTGGATAATCTCGCGCACTTCTTCCATTTCTATTCCCAGCACTATTTCACGCCAATAAAATGATCATTCCAGTCTCCCCGGCCCCACCCTCTCCCCTTTGGCAGTCCCCGAGGTATTCCAGGCAGCATTCCAAACAAAGTGACAGTGGGTGCTGGAATTGGCTCTTCTGGTTGATGATTCGGACACGCCAAGAGACACAAGCCAAATATTTGTTCGCGTCAGTCATGAATTTAAGATGGTCCATTCTGTGGCTTTTAGCTCCCGACGCGTGAAGGATTTATGCGATGAACGGCGCTCAGAGTGTTTTGTTTTAGGGGACGAAAGAGGAAGGGAAGGAGGGAAGGAGGAAAGGCAGGAAGTTTGGATAAGGGAGGATAAGGGGACAAACAATGGCCAGTTAGATGAAGTTTCAAGCTACACACACACACACACACACACACACACACACACACACACACACACACACACACACACACACACACACACACACACGTTACTCAGAGCTAATATCATTCACAAGTAAATTTCTCCTTTTACTTTTACTATTTTTTTTTTTCTGTCTCAGCAATTTTATTCATGTCCTTTTTTTCTACTTTTCTAGACTTCGTATAGCGTTTGATACTGTTGTCTCTACCGTGTCTAGCTTTGCCCACTCTGCTCACTTCACGTGCATATTCGTACTAATACCTTATTCTGTGGCCAAAAAGAACCTGATTTATGTCTTTTTGTTGAACCTTGAGTTATTCACGCACCGCATCACATCACATCACATCACATCACATCACGCACCGCTCGCCTCCAAGTGAATGCAGCTCAGGATGCTTTCACTAGTGCTGGCAAGGCAAGTCAAAAGTACAATGCCCAGACCCGGGATCGAACCGGGGACCTTTAGATCTTCAGTCTAACGCTCTCCCAACTGAGCTATCTAGGCTCACGAATCGTTAACGGACACACACAGACACACACACCCACACCCACACACACACACACACACACACCAGGAGCAGAAAGGTAGATGAACAAGTGTTTTATTCCCTCCAGACACCGGCCAACGCGAATTCTGAGGGCTGTACACTGGGGAACGGCTGACTGTGTAGCGAGACCAGCAGACCATCTTGGGTGAATAACACACACACACACACACACACACACACACACACACACACACACACACACACACACACACACACACAGTACAATTCTTCATGTCAGAACGAGAGAGAGAGAGAGAGAGAGAGAGAGAGAGAGAGAGAGAGAGAGAGAGAGAGAGAGATGAAAAAAGTAGTAGCGAGCGTGTTGGTTCTTTCACACACTCCTGAGGCACAGAGAGCATTACAAAGGAGCGTGGCGGGGGAGCGTGGCGGGGAGCGTGGCTAACTGATGCGATAAGTCCATCCACACACTCTGAGGATGGCGGGAGTGCACATTAGCGAACACGTGAAAGGCGGCAGGTGGAGGAAGAGGAAGCACAGTTGTTGTTGATACATTCATTAGACTTGACACTGCAGCTTAAGAGATAATTACACGCACACTATTAAGGATAATGTCTCTAATTACTGTTGGATTTTATGTAAATGTTAATTATAATACAAACAAGATACCTTAGTGGAGACTTAAAGGAAGGGATCTTTTTGGGTTCTCTTTACAAATGAGCGAAGTAGATTTTTTTGTTGTTGTTTTGGGTGAATGTGGTGGTGGTGGTGGTGGTGGTGGTGGTGGTGGTAGTGGTGGTGGTGATAACACGAGTATCTGCCTGTCTGTCTGTCTGTCTGTTTCTCCCTCTGCCAAACTGTCAGTGTGTCTAACTCTCTTTCTCTCTCTCTCTCTCTCTCTCTCTCTCTCTCTCTCTCTCTCTCTCACGGGAATCAATACTTTATCACTCTCCAGTATTTGGTAAAGAGACATCCATAGAGCAAACACTCACGACTCACACTCACCAAATAAAACAGAGACGGGGCAAGAACTCTCTCTCTCTCTCTCTCTCTCTCTCTCTCTCTCTCTAAGCACCACATTCTTTCAAGCTACTCTCACGTACAGATGTCTTATTTTTTCCTCCCTCAGGTATCGTAGAGAAGGAGCAAACTTTTCTCCACCAGCAGTTTTCCTCCGAGCACAGGTAAGGTCAATTTTTTGCTCCAGGTGTTGACTTTTTTGGCGAATATATATTTTTTTTCACCTGTGAGAGAGAAGAGTGAAAAAGAGTCGACGCCTGTTGTAGATTTTTCCAATAGTGTGACACCAGTGAAGGAGGAAGGGACGGGAGAGAGGGAGGGAGAGGGATGGAGGGAGAAAAGGACAGAGTAAAGGAGAGAAGGTTGGCGGAGTAGTGAATAGAGAATAGGAAGGATAGGGAAGGAAGGGAGGGAAGGACTGATGAAAGGGAGAGGGGGAGAGAGGGATATAGTAAAGGATGAAAGTTAGAGAAGTGTGAGTAATAGGAAGGATAGGAGAGGAAGAGAAAGATAGAGAAATAAATGGAAGAAAGGATATAAGAAGGTAGATGGAGGTGCAAATGGGGAAGGAAAGGATAGAGAAAGGGATGGAGAAATGGGGGAATGGAGAAAAGAAGGAATGATGGAGATGGAGGTAAAAAGATAAAGAAAGGAAAAGGTGATGTAAGAAAAGAAAGAAGAAGGAAGAATTGAAAGTTAGGATGGTAAGACTAAGGTTATAGAAAATATACTACTACTACTACTATTACTACTACTACTACTACTACTACTACTACTACTACTACTACTACTACTACTACTACTACTACTACTACTACTACTACTACTACTACTACTACTACTACTACTATTACCAATATCACCAGACACTGTTGATCTGGTGAAAATTCAACCAGTAGGAGGTTAGCGAATCTCTCTCTCTCTCTCTCTCTCTCTCTCTCTCTCTCTCTCTCTCTCTCTGGCATGTAAGATATAAAAAAATGTGAATGAAGAAGCACATTTTATAGACTTCCTCCTCCTCCTCCTCCTCCTCCTCTCTTGTTTATTTTTATCTTTTCCTTAATCTTTTCTTCTTTTCTTTTCCATTTTTCCATTTCCTTTTCTCCTTCTACTTCATCTTTCTCTCCTTTTTTTCTTCTTCCTTCTTTTTCTCCTCCTTCTCCTTCTCCTCCTCCCATTCCTCACCCCCTCCTCCTCCTCCTCCTCCTCCTCCTCCTCCTCCTCCTCCTCCTCCTCCTCCTCCTCCTCCTCCTCCTCCTCCTCCTCCTCTTCCTCCTTCTCTTTTCCTTCCTCTCAATATCCCGTTTATCTTTTCCCTTCGTTCTTACTTCACTTCCAAGCAAAGAAAGAAAAATATTGACAAAATAACAAAAGATAAAAGAAAAGGAAGAAAAATAAGAAACAAGTAATTTTCTTCTCGTTTGTGTGTTTTTTTTTGTCATTTTTTTCTTTTTTACTTTTTTTTTGCTTCATTTTTGTCGGTTTTGTTCTTTTGTATTGGTATTCAGTTTTTTTTTTTCAGACATGTCCCTGCTTCTCAAAAGTTTTCATTATTTTCTCTCTCCCTTTCGCTCAAGTTATATTTTCCTGTTTCTTTATCATTCGTTTGCCACTTTTTATCATTCAGTTTTCATCCCCTTTTCTTCTATTTCCCTTCTTTACTAGTTTGTCTTTTGTTATTATTACTTTTCTGTTGATCTTTTATTTTTTATTTTGGTATTTCTATTCTGAGTTTGCTTTCATGTCTGAGTCTTTTCACCTCCTCTTCCTCTTCCTCCTTCCTCTCTTTTATTTCTTTTATCATCCCACAAGTGCATTTCGAGGTAAGATCCACCTTTTTCAGCTCCTTTCTCTTCCTCGTATCTCTTATTTCCTTTCCTTTGGTCTTCGTTACTTCCCTCTTCTTCTTCCTTTCTCTTCCTTTATCCTTGGTTTCGTAGAAGTGAGTCAACGTTCCTCTATTCCCCTTTCTTTCTTTTGTTTCTCCTTTTCTTTTTGCCTTCAATAGTTTACAAGAAAACACTTTATTGATTTCTTATAGTTTTTCCTTCCCTTCTCCTCTTGACAAATCCAGTTAAATGTAGCCAAGATCTTTTTCTCTTACTTTATTTACTCTTCCTCCTTTCTCTTCCATTTTAATACTTTTTAGATCCATTCTCTCTTTATTCCCTCATTCTTTCCTCCCCTTCCTCTCCCTATAACAAATTAACGAGAAAGTAACTCCGATTTTCTTCTTATATTTATCGACCTCAATACCTTCCCTTCCTGTTTTAATATCTCAGTGGATTTCCTTGTAAACCACTTTGTAAAACCTTCCTCTTTCTTATTTTCTCGCTCGTTCCCTTCATCTCTCGATTCTCATTAAGTGTTACTAGATTAATCCAATATCTCTCTCTCTTTCTCTTCCTCTTCCCTTATTTTCTTGTTCTATTCAATTTTCTTACATTATTTTCATATTTTCTTTAACTTCTTCAGTACTGAGACGCATTTTTATCATGATTTTTGTTTATGATTAGACGATTTTATTTACATCAAGAAGGGTCTATGGAGGTCTGAAGATTAATGGCCAGAGTCTTCACTATTCTAATCTCCCACATAAGTTTCTGAAGCTGTATAAAATCACCAAATGGTAAGCAGAATGAATATGAAAACGTGTCCTGGTAGTGAGGAGGTTAAGTTTCTGTGATGTAGTGCGATAGTCTTCAGTTGTGTCTCTCCAAAGGTCTTCTCATTACGTCTATTTGTTTTCATCATAAAGATATCTGTGCATGCTTTAGCTTCTGTTATTTTCATGTGTGCTTTGGGGTCCGAGGGATGGAGATGGAGATGGAGATAGATAGATAGATAGATAGATAGATAGATAGATAGATATATATATATATATATATATATATATATATATATATATATATATATATATATATATATATATATATATATATATATAGAGAGAGAGAGAGAGAGAGAGAGAGAGAGAGAGAGAGAGAGAGAGAGAGAGAGAGAGAGAATGACCTTTGGAATAACAGAAAATAGAGAAAACTGAAAAGATCAAAGAAAGAATAAAAGAAAGGAAAAATTAGCACACATCTTAAGGACAGGCACCCCAGTAGGCCTATCTATTATTGCTATTTTTTTTTGTCCTACCACATAAAATACTGATAGATAAATAAGCAGAAGAATCGTGGTACAGTGGAACCATGCGTGATTTTGGGTCCGAGGGATCTCCAAGCGCATGGGTTCGAATCCTGTCCACGGTCCGAGTGTAGGTTGGGCTTCCTCACTCGGGGCAACGGTTTCCTAGCGGGTGGGCTTTGAGATAGGAGGTATCCCAAATAAGTGTCCCCTTTAGCCCAGAAATTCCCGTGAAAAGCCCACATGGTATAAAAAAAAAAAAAAAACAGCTTTGCCAATCCTCACTTTCACCTTCTTCTTCTTCGTCTGCTGATTATCCTCCTCCTCCTCCTCCTCCTCCTCCTCCTCCTCCTCCTCTCTTCTTCATTTTCACCTTTTCCTTCATCCTTTTTTTCCTTTTTCCTTTTTCTTTTCTTCTTCTACTTCATCTTTCTCTTCTTTTTTTCTTCCTCCTACTTTTTCTCCTCCTCGTCCTCCTTCTCCTCCTCCTCCCATTCCTCACCCCCTCCTCCTCCTCCTCCTCCTCCTCCTCCTCCTCCTCCTCCTTTTACCATGTCTTATTTTATTTTCATTAGTACATATCTCTTTTGTATTTAATTTTATTCTCTCAAAGGTTTATCAATGCATCGTTATCTTCATTATGCTTTATCTTATCATTATTTTATTTTCATTAGTACATATCTCTTTTCTATTTAATTTTATTCCCTCAAAGTTTTATCAATGCATCGTTATCTTCATTATGTTTTATTTCATCATTATTTAATTTTTTTTGCGTCATATTTTCCAGGTAGAATATTTTGAGCTAGATAACTTCCATTCCCTTTTAATCTTTACGGCACAAGTTTCTCCAATATTTATCCTTGCTTCCTCCTCCTCCCATTTTGCTTGATCATTTTCCACTCCTTTCACTAAACTTATTCTCCTTTACTGCATTTTCTTTACACTCTCCCTTCGTGTGGTGTTATTTTTTTTTTTTTCACTTTTTCTCTTCTTTATCTAAAAAAAAAAAAATCTCTTGTCATTCATATTTCACTTTTTTTTTTGGCTTTTATGATATTTTCTTACCTTGTACATACATTTTTCTTTACTGCTCACTTCGTTTCTGTTTCTGTGCATTTTTTATTCCTTTTCTTCTTTAAATTTCATAAATATTTCGTTTTTCGCAGGATTTTGCTTTTCTTTCTTCATTTTCCTTTATTTTTTTGTCCTGATTCATGTCTGTAAAAATTGTTCGTTAATGTATTTTCTTTATATTTTTCTTTCGTGTCATATTTATTTTGTTTCCTTTCCTCTTTCTGACTGGAACTTAATATATTTCCTGGTATTGTAAGGATATTAATTTCCTTCCTTATTATTTCCTTTATTTCTTGTCCTAGCTAATGTCTGCGTAAAGTATTCGTTTGTACATTTTCTTTATTTTCCTTTAGTTTCTTTTCCTCTTCCTTGCTTGACAAACTTTCCTTTCCTCGTAATGGTGAGGTGCACTTTTACCATGATTTTTGGGTGTGATTAGACGATTTTATTTGCATTGGGAAGAGTCTATGGAGGTCAAAAGATTAATAGCCAGAGTCTTTACCATTCTAATCCCCCACATATGTTTTTTTGAAGTATAAAGTCGCTAAATGGTAACCAAAATGTATATGAAAACGCGGCATGGTATTGAAGGGGTTGATAATTCTAATTCTTTATGATAACTATGCTTTATTTTTCCTTTATTTTTTATCCTAGTTTACGTCTGCATAAAGTGTTCGTTTGTATATATATTCTCTTTGTGTTTTCCTTTGTGTTTCCTTTCCTTTTTTTCCTTACGTCATAAACCTTTCCTCCTGATGTTTCCTAAATAATTCCAATTCTTTCTTATTTTTCCTCTATTTTTCTGTCCTAGTTTACGTCTGCATACAGTCTTCGTTTGTATATTCTCTATGTATTTTCCTTTGTGTTTCCTTTCCTTTTTTTCCTTACGTCATAAACCTTTCCTTCTGATGTTCTCCTTAATAATTGCAATCCTTTCTTATTTTTCCTTCACTTCTTTTGTCCTAGTTTACGTCTGCATAAGCATTCCCTTTGTATTTTCTTTCCTTTCCTTCCTTACTTCATAAACTTTCCTTTCCTCCTGATGGTTTTCTTAATAATTCCAATTCTTTCTTATTTTTCCTATATTTTCTGTCCTAGTTTACGTCTGCATAAAGTGTTCGTTTATATATTCTCTTTGTATTTTCCTTTACATTTCCTTTCATTTCTTTCCTTACTTCATAAACTTTCCTTTCCTCCTGATGTGTTCCCAATAATTCAAATTCTTTACGATTACTACACATATTATTTACAAGATTATATTTTTTCCACACTTTCCTTTCGTCTAATGTTTTTTTTCTGTATTTCCTCCTTCAGATCTTGGTAATTTTTTTTTTTCTTCATCTTTTTCATCTTTTCATCTTCCGCTTCTCATAATAACCTCCCTCCTTTACAAGACTATATTTTTCATAACTCTTTCCTTGAATCTCCCCTCTTAGTCTTTTTTTTTCTTTTCGTTCACCAAAATCTTGCAGAGTTCCATTTATTTCGAGGGGTTTTTTTTCTTTCTCCTCTTTTTCTTAAAACATGAATAAATTTTGCTTAATAAGATGGTTTTCCTTACAGTTTCCCTTCCTGTAATAATCACTTGCTGTTTTTTCCTCCTAAGCCTCACAATCTTTGCTTTAAATATCACTTACATATATTTTTTTCTTCCTCTATTTGAGCCTTAAGTTAATTTTCAATATCTTTAATTTTCTAGATCTTTCTCTCTCCCCTTTCATGAAAATACAAATAAAGAAGGTTAATCAGATATTATTCCCAGTTTCTCTCTTTGTAATGCCCGGCTTTTTTTTTTTTTTATGAATATAAGCAAACTGTTCAGAATTAGACGATTTTCCCGTTTTCTTTTCTTTAATATTATGTTTCGTTGAAAGTAGATAACGTGTGACATATTTTCCTGATTTTTTTTTTCTTCTGTAATATGGTGTTCGTTAAAAAATAAAGTTTGATACGTTTTTCCCGTTTTCTTTTCTGCAATATTATGTTTCGTTAAAAATAAAGTATGATATATTTTCTAGTTTTATTTCCTGTAAAATTATGTTCATTAAAATAGAGTATGGTATATCAAACACTTTGCCATAGTTTTCCTTCATGTAGTTTATTTTTACCCTTAAATATAAACAAACTAGGCTCCTTAGACGATTTTTACCAACTCTTTTCTTCAATATGAATAAAACATGGTATATCAGACAATTTGCTTTAGTCTCCCCTTTTCTCTAACACCACTTCTCTCATTAAACGAAAAAACAAACTATTTCAAGCAATCTCCTAAGTTTTTCCTCCCTTCCTATAAGATCTGTCCTTTAATAATAATAAGTTTGTGGCCGCCGTGGTACAGTGAAACGCGTGCTTTGGGGTCCGAGGGGTCTCCAAGCTCACGGGTTCGAATCCTGTCCACGGTCCGAGTGTAGGTTGGGCTTCCTCACTTGGGGCAACGGTTTCCTAGCGGGTGGGGTCAGGTAGGAGGTACCCCTAAAAAATATTCCCTGTAGCCCAGAAATTCCCGTGAAAAAGCCCACATGGTATAAATAAATAAAAAAAAAGTAAATTCTGGAACTCCCTACCTGGTTAAGTATTTCCAACTTCCTATGACTTCACTACATTTAAGAGGGAGGTTTTAGGACATTTATCCCTTTATTTTTTTGGCTAACTCTCTCTGACCTACAAGAGGACTGGCAATTAAGTGGGAACTATTTTTTGATATGTTAACCTTAGCCAACTTTTCTACCTTTCACTTATTTTTTTTTTCTATTTATACCATGTGGGCTTTTCACGGGAATTTATGGGCTAAAGGGGATACTTTTTTAGGGTACCTCCTATCTCAAAGCCCTGAGTGAGGAAGCCCTGAGTGAGGAAGCCCAACCTGCACTCAGACCGTGGACAGGATTCGAACCCGTGCACTTGGAGTCCCCTCGGATCCCAAAGCACGCATGGTTCCACTGCACCACGGCGGCCCCGAAATTTAATTAAAATGGAGTGTCTATTTCTTGCAGGGGAATCAACGTAGCTCTTTCTTACCTGAACACTTATTGGTTTAGGCTTACCTGGCGCTGCTTTGAGCCTGTTTGTACACCTGTGCTCGTAAAAGTACTGTATTAGATGATTTTCCACAGAGTATCTCCTTCCTATAACGTTCTTTCTGCGCTTTGTCCACCTCGGTTTGATAATCTTCCCTTTAAACATTCCCTGACGAGTGTGACCGCCGGTGAGAGCAGGTGCAAGTGTTCTCACCTTTCCCTTCAGAAACTCAGGAGTGAATGGGCGGCGCTGCACAGGTGGTGGTAGTCAGGGGAATGAAGGCGACAGAACGCTTAGTGTCGCTTTGAACCGTGGCAATCTGACGACCTGACACTTCTGCTGACTTGTGTTTGTGTTTGTGTTTGAATGTGTGTGTGTGTGTGTGTGTGTGTGTGTGTGTGTGTGTGTGTGTGTGTGTGTGTGTGTGTGTGTGTGTTGATCGTGCTTCTGTTGTCTCTCTGTTTCCGTATTTCTCTCTATCTGTTTCTGTTTCTCTCTCTCTCTCTCTCTCTCTCTCTCTCTCTCTCTCTCTCTCTCTCTCTCTCTCCATTCTTACTGTAAACTAGAGGAAAGAATATGACTGGTGTGTGTGTGTGTGTGTGTGTGTGTGTGTGTGTGTGTGTGTGTGTGTGTGTGTGTGTGTGTGTGTGTGTGTGTGTGTGTGTGTGTGTGTGTGTGTGCGTGCGTGCAATGATATGTTTCGTGTGTACGTGGATGCAAGGACATGCGCAGGAAGTCATGTGAATGTGTATTTCCATGGCCCCTGGTACGGATAGACAGACAGACAGACAGACAGAGAGAGAGACAGACAGACAGTGCGTGCAGGTGATAGCAGGATTGGAAGCATTAGTAGTCAAGGTGAGCTGGGAGAGGCAGGGAGAGGGGAGAGGCAGGGAGAGGCAGGAGAGGCAGGTAAAAGAGGAAGACAGACAGCGTATGAGAAGAGGCGGAGAGGAGAGAAAGAGGAGGAAAAGGAGAAGAGAAGGAAAGGAGACCGGAAGAGTTTGTAGGGAAGAAGGACGGGAAGAAATATGAAGAGGAGGCAGAAGGGAAAAGAGGGAGGGAAATAGGAAAGAAAATGGCGAGTGAGGAAGGAAAAAAGGGGAAAAAAAAGTAAATGAAGAGGGGGAAGAAACTTTAGGTTGGTTGGCAGAAGGAAAATAGGAAAGAAAATGGCGAGTGAGGAAGGAAAAAAAGGAGAAAAAAAAGTAAATGAAGATGGGGAAGAAACTTTAGGTTGGTTGGCAGAAGGAATGAATAGACGTATATGAGGAAGAAAAGAGAATATAGGGAGAAGAAGAAAGGAAAAGGGAGGAAGTTAGGAAAGGAGAGAGTGAAAGGATGAGAGGCTAAGAAAAAAAAGCAGAATTACCTGAATAAATGGATGTAGCAAAGAAGCGAAGGAAAAGAGAAGAGGGTGGAACTGTAAGAGCAAAGAAGAGGAGAGGAGGTGAGACAAGCAGGAGGAAGAGGAAGGGAGAGGAGGCAGAGAGGAGGGACGGGAGGGAAGTGGGAGCCTCGCTATGGCCGCGGAAGAGCAAACAGAGGACATAAGAAGTCAAAAACTCTTCATTACCGACGACAAAAGAAAGGTTTATGACCCGCGGCAGTGGCAGGGAGGGCGAGGCGGGAGGAAAGAGGGAAGGAAGCGAGGGAGAGGAAGGAGAGAGATCAAGGATGGCAAACGGAGGGAGTGAAGTAGGAATAAGAGGGGGAATATGAGCTGCATGAAAGGAGGAGACAAGTGAAGGGATAAAGGCGCAGGGAGGAGCTCAGGGAGTTTTACAGTGAAGGAAACGGAAAATTAGACAACTTTTATGGCGCTACACGGGAACAAGACCTGGCTAAAAGCGGCGATTTTTTTTTTCCGTTTTTGTACAACTGTTCCTCTCTTCTGCCAGCCTGAGTGCATGAAGGCAAAGAAGACTCTCTCTCTCTCTCTCTCTCTCTCTCTCTCTCTCTCTCTCTCTCTCTCTCTCTCTCTCTCCAGATATTATACGTGGTCCACTGCGGAGAAAGACAAGGGAAAAACAGAGGAAAAAGAAAAAAAAGGCAGCGTTTCGGTAGATGAAGTTAATTAAGTCTAAGTTAATCTTTTAGTTTTGCTTTTTCTGTTTGTCGCCAGTGCTTTGAATTTTCTGGATATGTACAACAATTTAAACTACGAAGAGAGAGAGAGAGAGAGAGAGAGAGAGAGAGAGAGAGAGAGAGAGAGAGAGAGAGAGAGAGAGAGAGAGAGAGAGAGAGAGAGAGAGAGAGAGAGAGAGAGAGAGAGAGAGAGAGAGAGAGAGAGAGAGAGAGAGAGAGAGAGAGAGAGAGAGAGAGAGAGAGAGAGAGAGAGAGAGAGAGAGAGACATGATTGAGAAAAGTTTATAGGTTCTTTCATCACTTTTTCTGATTTTTCAACTCAACTTACTGGAAAAGACGAGTGTTAATCAAGAATATTTTCCTGAACGCACACACACACACACACACACACACACACACACACACACACACACACACACACACACACACACACACACACACACACACACACACACCATTTCTATACACACACGTGAAAGGTTGTGTAAGTTATATATTTATTTACTTTTTCAAGGGTGAGGTTTTCAGATTTCAGGTGACAGATTAACAGGTTTTAATAGTGAAAAATATTTAAAGAGATACTCGTAGGAAGTGTTTAACCTTATTGATACTGAGACAAAATTTTTACCTTGAGATCTGTGTACGATTAGACCCTTTTTATTGACATTAGGAAGGGTCTATGGAGGTCAGAAGATTAATGGTCACAGTCTTCACTATTCTAATCTCCAACATGAGTTTCTGAAGCTGTACAAAATCAAACGGTAAGCAGAATGAATATGGAAAAGCGTCATGGTACTGAAGGGTTTAAGGAGACATTGAAAACACTTTAGAGACAAAGAACATTATTTAAAAAGGTAATGAGAATATAAATAGTGAAAATAGCTTATGGAGACAGAACCATATAAAAAGATAGTGAACATTGCTTAAACCGATAATGGAAATAGTTTAAAGAGACTGAGAAATGTGTAAAAGAATAGTGAACATTATGTGAAGGAATAGTGAAAGTTTTTAAAAAAGATAGTAGAATTTGTTAAAGAATTAAAACCATGAAAATAATTAAAGGATAGAGAAAAATGGCTTGAAAAAAGAGTTAATAATATTTAGAATCGAGCATGAAAATAGTTTAGAGACAGTGAAGATTATTTGAAAAGGAAGGTGAGAATAATTAAGAGAGTGAAGATTATTTAAAGGGAAAGTGAGAATAATTAAGACAGTGAAGATTATTTAAAAGGAAAATGAGAATAATTAAGACAGTGAAGATTATTTAAAATGAAACTGAGAATAATTAAGACAGTGAAGATTACTTAAAATGAAAGTGAGAATAATTAAGACAGTGAAGATTATTTAAAAGGAAAGTGATAATAATTAAGACAGTGAAGATTATTTAAAGGGAAAATGAGAATAATTAAGACAAAGGAAAATGAGAATAATTGAAAAGACAGTGAAATTATAGAGTTATGCTTCATGTTCGTCCAGTCAGCGTCACTTTCCCTGTTTGTCTTGTAATCTGTGTAATGTGTGCAAGGTCTATATAATTCAGTAATAATCTTGTTATCTATGTAATCTGCAGCTGCTTAATCAGAGTTCCAAAGTGTCCGGATAGCCTATCTGTCTGTCTGTCTGTGTGCCTGTTTGTCTGTCTGTCTCTGTTTGTCTGTCTGTCTGTCTGTCTGTCTCTCTCTCTCTCTCTCTCTCTCTCTCTCTCTCTCTCTCTCTCTCTCTCTCTCTCTCTCTCTCTGTTAGTGTGTGTGTGTGTGTGTGTGTGTGTGTGTGTGTGTGTGTGTGTGTGTGTGTGTGTGTGTGTGTGTGTGTGTGTGTGTGTGTGTGTGTTAGAAAGTTTGATAAATACATCATTACACACACACACACACACACACACACACACACACACACACACACACACACACACACACACACACACACTCAACATTTATATATGCACAGACTCCCACGCGGTGTAAAAAGCAAGTTAACCAAAATTATAAAAGTTTCTGAAGCGTAACCAGGCTTTGACATCTGGAGAATCCGCGACTTACACACACACACACACACACACACACACACACACACACACGTACACACATACATATACATACATACTCTACATACATTTAGCATCATGGAAGGAGAAAATTAAATACCTCCTGAAATTCATTAAACCACACATCACAAACTTCACGACATTTCTAGTTTACGAATAAAAAAAAGAACGAACGAATTAAAGTGGAACAGAAACACACGAACACACGCATGAATGAAAAATGTAAATATAAAGAGATTCAAGCAAATAAACGCGTCTTAAATATTCATACACTACCTACAACTTTAACAATACAGCAACTCGGCGCCAAAAAGACCAACACATCAAGCGAAGGAAGCAAGGCGGAGGCAGAATAGAAATCTTTGTATATTTTTCGCCTCGCCATGGCTGTCAAAGATTTGCCTTCCACGTGCATCTGTCTCCGTGTTGACTCTCGCAAAGTGGCTTGTTTGCTGCAGTGCATTGTGGGGGCGATGCTACGAGAGGCTGCCGTGTCAACACAATTACACGCCACTTCCAGAACTGCTGTACCCTCGCCCGGATTGTCGTATGCTCCTTTTATCGAATCATACACAAGCAGACGTATTTTGCCTGAATGGGAGCGAGTACCGTTTGCCCCGCGCGTCATCGTACGTGGACACTGATAGAAAACGTCGTACACTGAGGCATATTACTGAACACTGCCTTAGCTTAGGGTGGCGTGGAGGGAAGTGGCTGGGATCGGCCCTCTCATAACATGGTAATATCTACTTTTATATCTACTTTTAGCCAAGCTGTTGCACGTTCCTCCTCCACCTCATCCTATTTACCTACACTGGGGGACCTATAGCGTGCATAAACCCTCGTGGCAGCGCTGGCTCGTGTTGCTGGCGGGGCTGAAAAACCGTGTATAATGCAGCCTGACGGAGTAGCAGGCGGCGCGGTCTCTTTTCCCGCTGTTTTGCTCCAATTTATGGCCTCGTAGACTGCAAGGGCTATTATTACTGTGCTTTACGCTGGCGGAATTAACAGTACCGCGTCACACTGTTTTCCACCGCAGCGTTTAGCTTAAAAATAATATGAAAAGTTACTTGAGCCAGCCTGCCGTGACTCCGTGAAGATCCAGGGTACGTTAGGGTGCCGTGAGGGTGCCATGAAGGTGCCGTGAGGGTGCCGTGAGGGTGCCATTTGTGCGATGCTCGGCTCTGGCAGCTGTTGTGTGTAGGCAGGGCGATTAGGGTGAGGAAAATGAGATAATAGCAAAGAGACGAGAGATGCTAAGAAGATAATCAAGGAGGGAAGAAAGGATAATAAGGACGATGTGACAAAGGACAAGGACAAAGGACAAGTATCGATGTGTAAATAGACGACATGAGAAAAGGATGTTAACCTCTTCAGTACCAGGACGCATTTTTACCATGAGTTTAAGTGAGATTAGATGACTTTATTGACATTAGGAAGGGTTTATAGAGGTCAGAAGATTACTGGCCAGAGTCTTCACTATTTAATTCCCCGCATAAGTTTCTGAAGCTGTATAAAATCACCAAATAGTAAGCAGAATGAAAATGGAAACACGTCATGGTACTGAATGAATTAATAGAAAAAAATGTTAGACACTTAAAATGACTCATGTGGAAGGGAAATAATAGTGTATAGTAGATGATAATAAGAAAAGAAGATGATTTTATTAATATAAAGTAATACAACAGATAGACAGACAGATATAGAAGAGAAAATATACAATAAAATAAGATGACACAGAAAAAAACAACAATACCGAAGATAACTTAATCGTAAAGAGAAAAAAAAAATGCAATAGAAAGAAAGTAAGATAGTACATATAGAAGACAATGATACGAAGAAAACTACGATACAAACGAATATAAAGGAACACGCATAGAAGAGAGCGTATAAGTGAAAGGAAAAGGCTATTAATGATCATATGTTAGATAATAGAGAGATGATTACGTGAAGAAACAAAAATATGATGTAGTAGATAAGGCAGATGATAAGGCGCTTAGCAGGATAATTACAAGGATAACAGGATTAATAGAGGCCATAGAAGAGGGATCAGATAAAAATACATTAAATAAGGACAAATAATTAAGAGTTACCATGAATACAGGGAAGGAAATAACAAAGACGCTAACTGAACAAATTAAAAGGAAATAAAGACAAAAGAGGTAAAAAAAGGAAATAAAGGAAAAATAAAACAAAAAAGAAAATAAAGAAAATAGAGACAAATAAGAAAACAAAATAAAGGAAATAATAAAGAAATAACGAAGACAAAAGATAAAAAAACATAATAAAAAGAAAATAACAAAGGAAATAAGAGACAGAAATAAAAACAAAATGAAAATCAAAATAACAGACAAAAAAAAACTAAATAGAAAAGAAAACCAAAGGAAATAAGATAAAAAAATAAAAACTAAATAAAAAAAGGAAATAAAAAAGAAAATAAACACCAGAAAAATAAAAAAAAACGAAATAAAATTGAAAACAGCAGAGACAAAAAAAAAAAAATAACAAAGAGAGTAACTGAAGAAAAGAAATAATAAAAGGAAGACACGGATAAAGAAGACGAAGAGAAGGAAAAGAAAGGAAGCTGCACAAGATGAAATGAAACCAATTAAACCTCCAAGGAAGGAAAAGAAAGGGGTAATTATTCCGCTTAATAAAAAGCCTTCATCTCATGAGCAGGAAGTTAAGTAGATACAATAACTCGCCGCCATCTTCCTCACCGGGTTTCTGAGGAGGAGGAGGAGGAGGAGGAGGAGGAGGAGAAAGAAGAGGAGGAGGAGGAAGAAGAGAATAATAATAATAATAATAATAATAATAATAATAATAATAATAATAATAATAATGATAACAATAATAATGTTGATAATAATAATGATAATGATGATAAGCAGCAGCAGCATCAGGAATAGTACCAGCACCAGCAGCAGTAACAGAAGCAACAGCGGCAGTATAATTGTTATTATTATTATTATTATTATTATTATTATTATTATTATTATTATTATTATTATTATTATTATTATTATTATTATTATTATTATTATTATTATTATTATTATTATTATTATTATTATTATTATTATTATTATTATTATTATTATTAGTAGTAGTAGTAGTAGTAGTAGTAGTAGTAGTAGTAGTAGTAGTAGTAGTAGTAGTAGTAGTAGTAGTAGTAGTAGTAGTAGTAGTAGTAGTAGTAGTAGTAGCATTAGTATCATCAGCAGCAGTAGTAGTAACAGTAATGAAAATAAATCCAACAACAACAACAACAACAACAACAACAACAACAACAACAACAACAACAGCTGCAACAACAACAACAAAAGCAACAGCAAAACAAGTGTAAGACTAAGAACAAGCATAAGGAGCGAAGCGTGTTCCATCCCAGGCGGAGCTCAGAGGTAAAAGGTGACAAGTTTAGCTCACATCAGATCAGGTCAGGCTAGATTAGGTTTGGTTAGGATAAGTTAGGTTAGGTTAGGTTAAGTTGGGATAGGTTAGGTTAGGTTAGGTTAAGTTAGGATAAATTTGGATAGGTTAGGTTAGGTAAGGTTAGGATAAATTTGGATTGGTTAGGTTAAATTAGGATAAATTTGGATAGGTTAGGTTAGGTTAGGATAAGTTGAGATAGGTTAGGTTAGCTTAGGTTGGGTTCATTTAGGTTAGGTCAGGTCAGGCTAGGTTAGGTTAGGATAGGTTGGATAGGTTAGGTTAAGTTTGGATAGGTTAGGTTAGGTTGGGTTAGGATAAGTTAGAATAGGTTAAGTTAGTTTGCTTGAATTCAGTTAGGTTATAATACGTTGGATTAAGACAATATGGGATAGGTTAGATTAGCTTAGGTTAGAT
>NC_059283.1:11940944-11943444 GCF_017591435.1 Portunus trituberculatus | reverse complement strand
CTCAAAACTCTATATAGAAATTAAAGTGACGCCGGCGGGAGGCAACGCGATGGCCGAGTCATTAGTGTCGGTAATTGCATTATAAACTTATGACACACCTTCCTTAATGGCCTGTTCGGATACGTGTAATCTGGCTTGGCCGCAGCTTATATCCGGATCATCTCTTTTCACCTGCATTTTTCGAGGTCAAGGTGAAATTTCCCTCTAAAATGTGTGATGGGATGAGTTACCTGTCTTCTTCTTCTTCCTCCTCTTCTTCTTTTTTTTTCCTTCTTCTTCTTCTTCTTTGTTGTTGTTGTTGTTGTTGTTGTTGTTGTTGTTTTGTAGCGGTAATAGTAGTAGTAGTAGTAGTAGCAGTAGTAGTAGTAGTAGTAGTAGTAGTAGTAGTTTTGTTGTTGTTGTTGTTATGGTAGTAGTAGTAGTAGTAGTAGTAGTAGTAGTAGTAGTAGTAGTAACTTTCTTCATAACCATCACTATCATCATTATCATTATCATCACCATTATTATCAACGTTATTTTCATTTCTTCCTCTTGACTTTTTTTCTCCTTTGTGTTTGTTGTTACTGCTACTACTACTACTACTACTACTACTACTACTACTACTACTACTATTATTATTATTATTATTATTATTATTATTATTATTATTATTATTATTATCATTATTATTATTATTACTACTATTACTATTACTTCTACTACTACTTTTAGTCCTACTACTACTACCACTACTACTACTATACTACTACTACTACTACTACTACTACTACTACTACTACTACTACTACTACTACTACTACTACTACTACTACTACTACTACTACTACCACCACCACCACCACCACCACCACCACCACCACCACTTCTCCCCAATGACCAACAACCACAGTCACTTTTCCCGTGAGTCACTGCCCCATCAGCCCGCCGCTCCCGTCCTTCGTTAACTAATCCTATCAAGTCCATCTCTCTTGCGCAAGGTAGACAGATTAATTAATATGTAATTGAATAAATAAATAAATGAATAAATAAGCAAACACTCAGTCTATACAGCTATTACCGACGCCTGTCATTATCACCTCATTAATATACTAACTCAGTGCTTAACTAAACGCGCCAATTATTTCAGACGTTATTATGCAAGATTTATTCAGCGGCGCGTATAAATGCTGCTTGCCAATGCCTCGTTTAGTCCGCCTCACGCTGCCAATGCGTTAAAAATCATCACCATTTGTCATCTGTATTCTACTACGGCGGAGAAACACACCTCGCAAACCTTTTATCGCTATTTTCATGCTAACTGTTCTACTGATCTTGTTAACTGCATGCCTCTCTTCCTCCTCCGGCCTCGCTGCACAAGGCTTTCTTCTTCACCTCACCCCTATTCTGTCTAACTCACTAATGCAAGAGTTAATCAGTATTCTCAATCATTCATACCTTTCGTTGGTAAACTCTGGAACTCCCTGCCTGCTTCTGTATTTCCGTCTTCCTACGACTTGTTTTTTTCTAAGATGGAGGTTTCAAGACATTTGTCCCTGAATTTAGCTAATTCTTTACTACTCTTTAAGGGAACCAACACTCAAGTGGGCCTTTTTTCATATATTTTGTTGTCCTTGGCTGGTCTCCCTCCTGCACAAAAAATGAAAAGAAAAGTCACTTGCTTCTTCTGCCCGCCGATATTCAAAGGTGTTACGGAGATTGCCATGTGTAGGATTGCTGGCTTCTTGTTGCTTCCCTTATGATCTTCTGTTCTCATGTTCTCGTATTTATTTACACTGAATGCTATGGTTCATCTGCGTCAACATTAATCCCTTCAGTACTTGGACACATTTTTACCTTGAGATTTTATTGAATTAGAAAGGAGTCTACGGAGGTTAAAAGATAAATGGCCACAGTTTTCACTATTCTTAATCGCCACGTAAGTGTCTTAATCTGTATATTAAATCACCAAATAGTAAGCAGAATGAATATTGAAACGCGTCATGGTACTGAAGGATTTTATTGACATTAGGAGGGGTGTATGGAGGTTAAAAGATAAATGGTCACAGTCTTCACTATTTTTAATCCCCACATATGTCTCTGAAGCTGTATTAAATCACCAAATAGTAAGCAGAAAGTAAGCAGAATGAATATGAAAACGTGCCATGGTACTGAAGGGGTTAACGGTGCAAATAACAGATGAAAAAATAAAAGGAAGATACATAAATACGTAATGCAGGTTTAAATACACTTATCCTTCAGTTTTGGGGGATCGTTCGTGACATATCCTTGGGAACTAACACTCTTAACTCCTTGAGTATTGGGACGCGTTTTTACCTTGAGTTTGGGAATGATTAAACGATTGTGTTTACATTAGGAAGGGTCTATGGAGGTCAGAAGATTAATGGCCAGAGTCTTCACTGTATCAATATCCCACGTAAGTTTCTGAAGCTGTACAGAATCGCTAAATATTAACCAGAATGAATATGGAACTGCGTCATAGAACTCAAGTGGTTAATGGTCC
>NC_059283.1:11928444-11935944 GCF_017591435.1 Portunus trituberculatus | reverse complement strand
TGTACGTAAGAGGGAAGACCGGCCAAATGCAACAAAAATTGTGGTAAATAAAAGGCCCACTGAGGTGCCGGTCCCTAAACATGCTGAACAGAAAAAAAAGAAGAAAATAGAGACTCCAAGGATGGTATGGGCGTTATCTTTTTTTTTTTTTTCCTTTTCGGTTTTAATTTTTGCCTCTAGAACCGTAAAAAAACACCTAAAAAAACTCGTGTCAATTTAGATAAAGCCTTTTGAAAGAACGGAGGTGAAGCGTAGAAGTGTTTGAGAATACGAGCCATGGTTTAAAAAGGATGTGTTGTGTTGACGCTTTCATTTTGATATGTAAATGATTCACAACACTAAAGGCAATGTTTGGAATCTTGATCAACACGTAGTCGCTGAAAAAATAAATAAACATATAGACATTTTGAAACTAGTGTTAATTGGGAAAGAAAAGTGCTGAGATGCTAGATTTGGTATGTAAATGATTCACAACACTAAAAGCAATAACTGGAATCTTAATCAACACTGAAAAAAAAAACATATCGGTGTATACTTGAGAGACATTTTGAGACTAGTGTTAACAAGTATTGGGAAAGAGAAATGCTGAAATGCTAGAGTTGATATGTAAATAACTCACAACACTAAAAGCAATAACTGGAATCTTTACATAGTCGCTGAAAAAAAAAAAAAAACCGGTGCATACTTGAGGCTAACATTTTGAGACTAGTGACGATAAGTACTGGGAAAAGGGAGTGCTTATATGCTAGAGTTGATATGTAAAGATGTAATTCCACACATTTTGAATCACTATATAGAAGCGTCCTTGTATTGATCCTCTAAGCACAATACTACAGTTAATAGGAAATTGTTGATCATACCATGCACGGAGAGTTTTTGAAGCGAGTGTACAAGAGCGAATGGGATAGAAAAATAAGTTTGCGGTTTCTAGGCAGTGCAATGTTTAAGAAAGTCAATGGAACAAGGAGAGTGGCTGGTAATTAAAAAAAGATGTCCCAAATAACAGAGAAAGTGTTAATTAAGAAGGAGGATATGCAAGAGGGTTTACATCGAAACAATATGTATCAAAGAAGCTTGTGTGTTTTGAGAATGTGCTGTAATATGACTCTGACTAAAGAAAGAATAGGAAAAAATATGTCTACACGTGTTATGAGATCCACTAATGATGTGATTCGCCTGGGAGAAAAAAAACTAGAGAAACAACATTGCTCAACGTTGACCTGTGAATGGAATGTTTTGCCGTGAATTGAGTCTGAGTTTGATGTTACATACGCTGCATAAAATATCAGCAAGAAAAGTTTGAAATGCGAAGTAAAAAAATGACAAGACACCAAATGAACAATAACAATAACATCACTTCATAACTTAACGCTCCTGACTAAAATGTTTCGTCGTGAATTTAGTCGGTTTGAGGCTACATATGCTGCAACGAATACTGAGAAGAAAAGGAAAATGTATAGTATGAAATAAAAGTGACAAGAACTCATTACTAAACGCCAATGAAGAGATTGTTTAGTGGTGAAATGAACCTTACTTTGGTGATACTCGTACAGAACAAACGAATAACAAAGGAACAGAAATAAAAGTTTAAGAATATGAAAAAAAGGTGGTAGCTTGAAATAAATAGTAAATAAATAGAAAAAAACTACAAAAAATATTACTAAATACCCGTGAGAAGAATATTTATGGGTGAATTGTCATAATTTAGCGGTTCATGTGCTGGGAAGAATAATGAGAAGCGGTAAAAGTAAAAAAAAGAAGAAAAGGTGACAATAGCTTGAAATAAACAGTAAGTAGAAAAACTACAAAAAAACATTACTAAAAACCCGTGAGGAGAATATTAAGCTGCAAACTTTCATAGGTTGGCAATTCATGTGCTGGAAAGAATAATAAGGAGCGGTAAAAAGCTAAAAAAATATGAAAAGAAGATGAAATAAACAGAAAATAGATAGAAAAATTACAACAGCATTACTAAACATCAGTGAGGAGAATATTTAGAGTTGAATTGTCATAATTTAGGGATTCATGTGCTGGAAAGAATAATCAGGAGCGAAAAAAAGTTAAAGAATATAAAAAAAGGTCACGGTAGCTTGAAATAAACAGGAAATAGATAGAAAAGACATCCCAGTACTAAAGGGGTTATCGGTGTGTGTATTTGGCGATTTTATACAGCTTCAGAAACTTTGTCGGCATTAAAATAGTGACTCTGGCCATTAATTTGACCTCCATAACCCTTTGCTAATGTATATAAAATCGTCTAATCGTACACAAATCTCAAGGTAAAATATGCGTCCTAGTACTGAAGGGATTAATATGGTGTGTCTATTTGAAGATTGTATACAGCTTCCTAAAGTTAATAAAAGCGTTTAATTGTACACAAATCTCAAGGTAAAAATGCGTCCCAGTACTGAAGGGGTTAATATGGTGTGTCTATTTGAAGATTATATACAGCTTCCTAAAGTAAATAAAAGCGTTTAATCGTACACAAATCTCAAGGTAAAAATGCGTCCCAGTACTGAAGGGATTAATATGGTGTGTCTATTTGAAGATTGTATACAGCTTCCTAAAGTTAATAAAAGCGTTTAATTGTACACAAATCTCAAGGTAAAAATGCGTCCCAGTACTGAAAGGGTTAACGGTGTGTCTATTTGAAGATTGTATACAGCTTCCTAAAGTTAATAAAAGCTTACACAAATCTCAAGGTTCCCAGTACTGAAAGGGTTAACGGTGTGTCAGTTGAAAGCCTTAACCCCTTCTGGACGCGTTTTCATATTCATTCTGCTTACTAATTGGTGATTTTATACAGCTTCAGAAACTTATGTGGGGGATTAGATTAGTGAAGACTCTGGCATTAATCTTCTCTCCACAAACTCTTCCTTAAGTAAATAAAATCGTTTAATCTTACCTAATCTCAAGGTAAAAATGCCTCCCAGTACTGAAGGTGTTAAAAGTGTGTCTATTTGGCGATTTTATACAGCTTCAGAAACTTTGTGGCCATCAAAATAGTGACTCTGGCCATTAATCTGACCTCCATAAAGTCTTTCTAATGTAAATAGAATCGTGAAATCTTACCCAAATTCAAGGTAAAAATGCGTCCCAATACTGAGGAGGTCACGAAACGACACTTTTATTGATACATATGAAAAAAGGAGAAATGTACTTGAAAAAATCTATATTTATATGAAACGACACTTTTTGATACGTATGAAAAAAGGAGAAATATACTTGAAAAATCTATATTTATATGAAATGACACTTTTTGATATGTATATATATATATATATATATATATATATATATATATATATATATATATATATATATATATATAAAAAAGAAAAATACCTGAAAAAAACTATATTTGTACGAAACGACACGTCTTTTTAATACGTATGAAAAAAAAAAACAATATTTATACGAAACGACACTTTTTGATACGCATAAAAAAGGAAAAATACACTTAAAAAAAAACTGAATATGAAGAAAAACTAAGTATGAAAAGAAAATACTCCTGGACACTTGGATAAGATAAAGACAAGAAAAATGATGGATACACTTTGATACGGATGGATAAAAGGTGACTGGAATCCTACCGGCGCCTTAATGAATGAGACAATCCTTCACTACGTCCAGGCAATCCTTCCACATGTCCTCCCATTTCAGTGTTCTAATCCTACAATCAGTTTAATCGCCCGCCATCACATGCTTCATTTCTCATCATTTGCTCTCTCTCTCTCTCTCTCTCTCTCTCTCTCTCTCTCTCTCTCTCTCTCTCTCTCTTGCAATCTTCACTACCGTCTTCCAATTCTTCACTCTTTTCTGTTCACGCTCACCAGTTTTACTTTGTTAGTGTTCCTTTGTTTGATTCTTCATTTCTCTTCATTTATTTTCATTTCTTTAGTTTTTTACGGTTTCAATTTATTTTCCATCTTTCTAATCCTTCACGTCGTTTTCCATTTCTTTGTTCTTCTTTTTTATTCTTAATAGTTTTATTTTGTTAGTGTTTCATTGTTTGATTCTTCTTTCACTTCATTTGTTTTCATTTCTTTTGTTTTTTACGGTTTCAATTTGCTTTTCATCTTTTTCATCCTTCATATAGATTTTCATTTCTTCACTCTTCTTTTTGTTCTCATTAATTCTACTTTGTTAGTGTTTCATACTTTGATTCTTCATTTCACTTCATTTGCTTTCATTTCTTACAAGACACCATCACCCTTTAACCCTTTCAGTACCATGACGCATTTCTAGAGTCATTCAGCTTACTATTTGACGATTTTATACAGAGTCAGAACTTTTTGTAGGGGATTAGAATAGTGAGGACTGTGGCCATTAATCTTCTGACCTCCATAGTCCCTCCCTAATGTCAATAAAATGGTCTAATCGTACACAAATCTCAAGGTATAAAGTGTCCCAGTACTGAAGGGGTTAAATCCCCACATATTCACTCAATATTCTGCCATTCACAACATATTCACAACTCAAAGTCCTGTCAAATAAATAGACAAATAAATGAATAAAAAATGCGCTTAAAATAACTTCATAAGACACCCCAAAGTCACTGTTTAATCCTACATATTCACTCAAAATCCTGCCATTCACAACATATTCAAAACTCAAAATCCTACCAATTACACTTCAAATTCCTGCCAAATAAATAGATAAATAAATAAATAGAAAAATGTAACTTTAATATAACTTCATGAAACATCTAAAAATCACCCTTTAATCTCAAATGTTCACTCTAATTCCTGCCATTTCTCTATTAATCACTTGAATACTGGGACACATTTTTACCTTGAGATTTAGGTACGATTAGATCCCTTTATTGAACTATGCACTTATATTCTTAAAACTGGTACAATTATATTCTTAAAACTCTTAAAACCGATACATTTATTTATATATTTTTTTCGTTTTTCCAGTCGCTTTACATTCTTCCTTTTTTTTTCCTTTTCTTTCATGTGTCTTCTTCTCTTCTTTGTTTTGTTTACATCTATACAGTTATACTCACAAAATCTCTACCATTAAGTTCTTGAGATCTATATCTTTCAAGTCACTCGTAACCCCTTTAATAGTAGGACACATTTTTACCTTGAGATTTGTGTACGATTAGACCATTTTATTGATATTAGGAAGGGTCTATGGAGGTCAGAAGATTAATGGCCAGTGTCTTCACTCTTTCAATCCCTCACATGAGTGTCTGAAGCTGTAAAGAATCACCAAATAGTAAGCAAAATGAATATGGAAACGCGTCATGGTACTGAAGGCGTTAAGCGAATGATACCAAACCAAAAAATCCAAAACCTATCAACACAAGGTATCTGATCCGAAGTTCAGAGTCCTTTAGTGTCGTCTAATCCCTTAATCGATGATCCAATAGCCTTGAGTCACTCCTTCATCCCTCCCGATCCAATTCCCGCGTGTATAGAATGAATCGCCTCTGTGTTAACGAGCGAACTTCCACTAAGATTTTGAAACATGATACACTGGGTCAGACTTTCACACTCTCTCTCTCTCTCTCTCTCTCTCTCTCTCTCTCTCTCTCTCTCTCTCTCTCTCTCTCTCTCTCTCTCTTATCCAAGGTTTAATTTTCTCTTTTTTTTTTTCGTTGCCTCTCCTAATTTGTATCTTACTCTGGTGCTGCTTCTCTCTCTCTCTCTCTCTCTCTCTCTCTCTCTCTCTCTCTCTCTCTCTCTCTCTCTCTCTCTCTTCTATTTCCATCCTTTATAGTCTTTTGAATATTTTTTCTGTTTTTATATTCACTTTACATTTTATTTCAGTTTTGATGTTATTTGTTACTTTTTTCATTTTTTTCACTTATATTTTTTCTTCTTTTTTCTTTCCTCATATTTTGCCGGAATTCAAAATATTTCTCTTAGTTTTCTTCTATTTCCACAATTCCTCACATCAATTTTTTTTTTTTTTTTATATTCTTTAGCAGTTTTCGCTTTCCCATTTGCTTTACATTCTTCCTTTTTTTTTTTCCTTTTCTTTCATTTGTCTTCTTTTCTTTGTGTTGTCCTGTTCATGTCTTTTTTGGGGGGAGTTTGTAGTTGCTATCAATCTTTGTTACACACACACACACACTCTCTCTCTCTCTCTCTCTCTCTCTGTGGGAAAAAAATCTCACCCTCCTTTTATTCTCTCGAGTCGCTAAAAATCACCACGTTTTCTTTTTTCCATCCCATTTTTCACGACCTCTTTAGAATCCGTCACTTTCGAAGGGGTACTTAAGAGAATTTTCGACGCTAAGGTCACGCGGAAGAAGGAGCAACATAAGTCACCGTAAACTCATGTAGGAGGCGATTTCTCATGCATAAAGACGTTTCAGCCTTGGACATTCATCATAAGTTATCGTACGTAGCTCCTCCTCCTCTGGCCCTCCTCCTCCTTCTTCTAGCCCTTCTCCTCCTCCTCCTTCTCCTCCTGGGCGTGCGACATCAGCCTGATATATGGAGATTGGCCAAGTTTGAGCCCCAATGAAAAGTGAATGGAAAGCTGCGCAGAGAGACGAAGATGCAGATGTTGAAATAAATGTTAGGTTTGTGAAGAAGGTAGAAAATATGTTGGTTTTCTATTTTCTTTTCCTGGTGGGTGATTTTGTGTGTGTGTGTGTGTGTGTGTGTGTGTGTGTGTGCAAATTCTTTTTTCTCTTTTTCTCCCACCACTGAGCCTCGTTTTTCTCCTCCGTACTTTACAAAATGATTTATAGTTCCACACTTCACGTCAACTTGTTTTCCTCCTCCTGCAACATTAATTTCCACACACCAGAGAGTTGCGTCCCTGCTCGCCACGCCACCACACATTGCAACACCTGATTACCACACCTGCCAGAAGTCATAACACAACATTACTCACCTGACGAAAAAAAATAACTTTACGTGGGGTGCAACACTACTTACACAACACCCCATCTATAGATTTTACAGGTGAAGAATGGTCCTGAGGCGCTTGGTGGTGTGAAATATTCATCTATTGATCTTAAATGCCAGTGTGTGTTCATTACCAGTATCGTCTTTTATCTTCTCCATGCCTACTAAATATTTCCTCAAGGTTTCCCTATTGATTGTGTGATGAAGATTTTCTGTTTGTTACCTCACCTGTGCCTCGTATTTTGCCGTCATCCCCTTGAGTACCATGACGCGTTTCCATATTCATTCTGCTTACTATTTGTGGTTTAATACAGCTTTAGAAACTTATGTCGGGGGTTGAAATAGTGAAGACTGTGGCCATTAATCTTCTGACCTCTATAGACTCTTCCTAATATCAATAAAATGGTCTAATCGTACACAAATCTCAAGGTAAAAATGTGTCCTACTATTAAAGGGGTTACGAGTGACTTGAAAGATATAGATCTCAAGAACTTAATGGTAGAGCTTTTGTGAGTATAACTGTATAGATGTAAACAAAACAAAGAAGACAAGAAGACACATGAAAGAAAAGGTAAAAAAAATGAAGAATGTAAAGCGACTGGAAAAATGAAAAAAAATATATAAATAA
>NC_059283.1:11855944-11923444 GCF_017591435.1 Portunus trituberculatus | reverse complement strand
ACCAAGGTGGAGGAGCATGGCAGATTATTTTTCTTGCTTTTTCCCTTCTTTTTCCTGTCTTTCCTTATTTTCTTCTTTTCTTATTTTTTCTATTTCCTACTTTTCTTTTTCTATTTTCCTTCTTTTCCTTCTTTTCTTCTTTTTTTCTTTTTTTTTTCTTCTTTCTTTTCTTTCTTTTCTTCTTTTTCCTGTTTTTCCTTCTTCTTTTTTTTCTTTTCTTTTTTCTTTTTTTTTTTTTTCCTTTTTCTTTCTTTTCTTCTTTTTCCTTCTTTTCTTTTCTTCTTTTCTTCTTTTCTTTTTTTTCTTCTTTCTTTTTCTTTTTCCTTCTTTTCCTTCTTTTCTTCTTTTTTTTCTCTTTGCTTCTTTTCTTTCTTTACTTCTTTTCCTTTTTCTTCTTATTTTCTTCTTTTCTTAATTTTTCTATTTCCTACTTTTTCTTTTCTTTTCCTTCTTTTCCTTTCTGTTTTCTTCTTTTTGTTTTTCCTTCTTTTCTATCTTTTTCTTGTTTTCTTTCCTTTTTCTTTTCTTTCTTTTTCCTCCTTTTTCTTTCTTTTCCTTCATTTTCTTATTTTCCTTTGCCTTTATTCTTCTTTTCCTTCTTTTCCTTCTTTTATTCTTCTTTTCTTCGTTTCCTTCTTTTTTCCTTCCTTTTCTTTTTTTCTTGTTTTTCCTTTTTCCTTTTTTTCTTTTTTTTCTTCTTTCTCTTTTTTCCTTCTTTTCTTCTTTTCCTTCTTTCTCTTCTTTTTTTTTTTTTCTTTGTTTTCCTTTTATTTTCCAATTTTTCTTCTTTTATCCTTTTTTTTTTCTTTTCCTTTTCCTTTTTTCTTTTTCTCTTCTTTTTCCTTTTTTCCTTTTTTTCGTTGTGTTTTCTTGTTTCTCCTTTCTTCTTTTTTTTTTCTTTTTTCCTTTTCTTCTACTTCTTTGTTCTTCTTCCTTCTTTTTTCCTTAATTTTCTTTCTTTTTCTTTTTCTTCTTTTTCCTTCTTTTTTCTTAATTTTCCTTCTTTTATCTTCTTTTTTCAGCTTTTTTCTTAATTTTCCTTTTTCATCTTTTTCTTTTCTTCCTTTCTTTTCTTTTTCCTTTATTCCTTCTTTTCCTTTTTCTTCTTTTTCTTCATTTTCCTTCTCTTTTCTTTTTTTTTTTTTTTTTTTCCTTCTTTTGTTCTTTTTCTTCTTTTTTCTCCATTTTCCTCCATTTTTCCAACATTTTCCCTCCATTTTTCCTTTTCTTCTTTCTTTTCCTTCTTTTCTTCTTTCCTTCCTTTATTTTTTGTGATAGTTTCAAAAGTAGAGATTTGGATTTATGAATGGTGAAAATGACCATTATAACTCTTTCACTTCTATTTTCTCCATAACCCGTTACACCTCTCCTTTTTCTTTGGGGGGAGGGGGGTGTGGTGTATATCATTGTATTTGGGGGGTGTATATCATTGTCTTTGCGGGGGCAGGGGTGTGGTGTATATCATTGTCTTGGGGGGGGGGATGTGGTGTATATCATTGTCTTTGGGGGGGAGGGGGTGTGGTGTATATCATTGTCTTTGGGGGAGAGGGGCGTGGTGTATATCACTGAGAGGGGCGTGTGGTGTATATCACTGTCTTTGGGGAGGGTGTGGTGTATATCATTGTCTTTGGGGAGAGGGCGTGGTGTATATCACTGTCTTTGGGGAGGGGGTGTGGTGTATATCATTGTCTTTGGGGGAGGGGGGTGTGGTGTATATCACTGTCTTTGGGGAGGGGTGTGGTGTATATCACTGTCTTTGGGGGAGGGTGTGGTGTATATCATTGTCTTTGGGGGGGGTGTGGTGTATATCATTGTCTTTGGGGGGAGGGTGTGGTGTATATCATTGTCTTTGGGGGAGGGGGTGTGGTGTATATCATTGTCTTTGGGGGAGGGTGTGGTGTATATCATTGTCTTTGGGGAGAGGGGTGTGGTGTATATCATTGTCTTTGGGGAGAGGGGTGTGGTGTATATCATTGTCTTTGGGGGAAGAGGGGTGTGGTGTATATCATTGTCTTTGGGGGAGGGTGTGGTGTATATCATTGTCTTTGGGGGTGTGGTGTATATCATTGTCTTTGGGGGAGGGGGTGTGGTGTATATCATTGTCTTTGGGGGAGAGGGTGTGGTGTATATCATTGTCTTTGGGGGAGAGGGTGTGGTGTATATCATTGTCTTTGGGGAGAGGGTGTGGTGTATATCATTGTCTTGGGGGAGGAGGGTGTGGTGTATATCATTGTGCTAGTCTCGAAAAAAAAAAAAAAAAAAAAAACACTTGATTAATGTATGAGTGAGGATTACCTTATTAATTCGTTCACTTCTGGATTTGTTTTCCTTTCGAGTCTTTTAATTCGTTCAGTGTTGGGTATTTTTTTTTTTCTCTTTTCAATTCGCTCACTTCAGGATTTTTCTTTTTGTTTCGACTCTTCATTCGTTCACTACTGGATTTTTCTTTTTGTTTCGATCTTTTCAGTTCTTTCGCTCCTGTTTTTTATTTTTTTAGCTTCTTATAGGGAATGAGTTATTTCTTATTTCCATTTTTTCATTTCAAAATTAGTAAATGATTGAATGTGAAGAAGAAGAAGAAGAAGATGATGATGATGATGATGATGATTATAAAGAAGAAGAAGAAGAAGAAGAAGAAGAAGAAGAAAGAGGGAGGGAGAGGAGGAGGAGGAGGAGGAGGAGGAGGAGGAGGAGGAGGAGGAGGAGGAGGAGGAGGAGGAGGAGGAGGAGGAGGAGGAGGAAAAGAAGAAGAAGAAGAAGATGAAGAAGAAGAAGAAGAAAAATAATAATAATAATAATAATAATAATAATAATAATAATAATAATAATAATAAGAAGAAGAAGAAGAAGAAAGAAAGAAGAAGAAAAAGAAGAAGAAAAAGAAGAAGAACAAGAACAAGAACAAGAAAAGAAGACGAAAGAAAGAAAGAAAAGAAAGAAAGAGAAAAAGAAGAAAGAAAGAAAGAAAGAAAGAAAGAAAGAAAGAAAGAAAGAAGAAGAAAAAGAACACAAAGAGGAGGCAAAAAAAACCCTTTATTTTTGGTAAAGAATTTATCTACCATTTTAGTCTTAGTTAATGGCCAAATGTGAAGAATGAATAAATTGAAATAAAACCCTCTCATCGCGGTCGTTTACCCCTTTACCATGATTTTTGGGTGTGATTAGACGATTTTATTGACATGAGGAAAGAGTCTATGGAGGTCAGAAGTTTAATGGCCACACTCTTCACTATTCTAATCCCCACATGAGTTTCTGAAGCTGTAAAAAATCAGCAAATATTAAGCAAAATGAATATGGAAACGCGGCATGGTACTGAAGGGGTTAAATATATAGTATAGACTCACTTATATTGGTTTCTTAATAGTGGAAATTGAGCCTTTTATTTGAGTGTCTATCTTTCCACAGTGATGAATCCCTCTTATATCGATACCAGTATTGAAGAGGACAAATAGGTTAGAATGGGAAGAGATAGATAGACAGATAAATATAGATAGATAGATAGATAGATAGAGAGAGAGAGAGAGAGAGAGAGAGAGAGAGAGAGAGAGAGAGAGAAAAGAAAATAGAAAAAAGAGAGACAGAGAAAAGATAATAGAGAGAGAAAGAGAAGGAAAAGAGATAGGGAAAAAAAACTATTAAAAAAGAGAATAATAATGACAATAATAACTCTTTAACTAAGCACTACTTCAAAACACTCGCCTCACTCCCACTGGCACCATTCTCTACTCTTTGAAAGGAACACCCGGAGGCAATGAAAAAAGTCTCCCTTAACCATATCTCAGTTCAAAACACACGGGTCGACTCCCTAGGGGTAACTTTTCCATTCTTTAAAGGGGACACCCAATTATTAACCTTCCCAGTACCCTATTCACTCATACAGAAGGCGGGGGAGTCAACCTCTTCACCCGCCTGTGAGGACTCCTTTTCACTTCACACGCCAGGGAGCAAGTTTTGTGACACATTCTCTGAAGTCTTTTTATCCCGGGCAGCGCAGAGGCGAGGCTTTCTGTGATGGGACTGAAGGAGGCATTAAAGGAAGAGAAGGCAGGGTATTTACGGAGAATCATTAAGGAAAAGGGAGAAAAGCCCATCAAGAGAGGATTTTGTAAAGTTTTTGGAAAGGAGTTTAGACAAGCGAGGGAAAATAAATAGTGATATGTAGGACGTGTGGAAAAAAATGCGTTAAGATAAAAGAAGATCTGTTTAAGGTAAAGGAAGGGAAAGCTGATAAGGAAAAGTGTAAATAGGGAAGGTAATCAAGAAAAGTAAAAGTAGAAAAATGATAAATAAAGAAAAGACAAAAAAAAAAAGCGAGTGAATCTAAAGGAGGCACTAGAGAAGAACGCAGGTTATTTAAAGAGAATAGTTAAAAATAGAGAAAGGTTCATGAAGAGAATATTTTCAAAGTTAGAAAAGGAATGAGAGAGAGAGAGAGAGAGAGAGAGAGAGAGAGAGAGAGAGAGAGAGAGAGAGAGAGAGAGAGAGAGAGAGAGAGAGAGAGAGAGAGAGAGAGAGAGAGAGAGAGAGAGAAAAGAAAACAGAAAATAGTAAAACAAACGAGAGACAAACAGAAACGCACATAAACAGTGAACGAACTAAACTAAACAGACGAAACAGACAAAACAGACAAACAGACAGACGGAAACAGAGAGAAATGTACGAGAAATATATAACCACCATTTGGAAACGAGAAGAAAGGTTAAGAGAAGGTGTACGTACAATTTGCCTAGGTAGCGAAGGATAAGGAAGGCTTTGATGACGGAAGGGTGAAGCAACACAGAAAGGGGGAAGATGGAAATTAAGTTCACGATCTCAAATATAATAAAAATAAAAGAAAAAAATTTGTTCTGAAAAAATTATGCCTCATTGGAGATATTTTTTTTATTCATTGCGGAGAAAATGGGAGGTTTCTTATTTAATTAGAGAGAGAGAGAGAGAGAGAGAGAGAGAGAGAGAGAGAGAGAGAGAGAGAGAGAGAGAGAGAGAGAGAGAGAGAGAGAGAATAATCACTCGAATACAAAAAAAGATAGTAAAAGAAAAACCACAACAACAACCACTACAATCTCAACACTAATACAAACAAAACACACACACACACACACACACACACACACACACACACACACACACACACACACACTGACATTCTCCACCCACTCATCCACCTCTCCACTCCCTCCCTCTCTTCCCTCTCTAACTCCCTCCTTCTCTGGCTCCACCCTTCCAGTACCAAGAATCTTTTATAGAATCAATAGACCGCTTAACCGTTTCAGTGCCATGTCGCGTTTCCATATTCATTCTGCTTACTATTTGATGATTTTATACAGCTTCAGAAACTTATGTGGGGATTGAAATAGTGAAGACCGTGGTCGTTAATCATATGACCTCCATAGACCCTTCCTAATGTCAATAAAATCGTCTAACCACACCCAAAACTCTGGTAAAAAAAAAAAAAAAATGCGTTCCAGTACTGAAGGGTTAATATTCCATTCATACAAGAGTAATTTGCAGCGACGCGTTACCAAGATTACTGTCGGTGCGTCTATAGGTCGTATTCTCAAACCCTTCTGCGCTTTACCTCCATTATTTCAAAAGGCTTTATATAATTTTACACGAGTTTCTTAAGGTGGTTTTACGGTTCTAAAGGCAGAGTGACAAGATTTCTACATTATTATCTGGAGAAACACTCTTGAAAACCCGCTAATCATCTCTGTGGCCCTTGAAAACAGTCGTGGCGTGAGATCAAAGCGTTTCTGAATAAAGACATAAGAGTTACGTGGGAGGAGGCGAAGGAGGAGGCTAAGATGATACTCCAGTGGTCCAGTCTTCTTTTTAGCTTTGTGAGGGCTGGAAAGAGGCCAAAGAAGGGAGAGGAGAAAGTTGGGGCTAAGAGACGTGTTGCTTTTCCAGGAAGGGGCAGACAAAACACGGTCAAGTCGATTTCTTTAGTTGTGTTGCAGTTTTAGCTTCTCTTCATTCTGTATTGACGAACGCTTGCTTGGTGGGTTAAAGATGTCACGGAAGAAGGGAAGTTGCTTAACGTTTTCTCCCTCTCGTTTTCTTTCTCATTTCTCCGTCCACATTCTACGTGTTCCTTTCCAAGATGCTGCCCGAGTAAGAGGAGGAGGAGGAGGAGGAGGAAGAGGAGGAGGAAGAGGAGGAGGAAGAGGAGGAAGAAGAGGAGGAGATGGTGGTGGTAGTAGAATGACGATGAGGTAAGAAAGGAAAGATGAAACGAGAGAAGAGAAGGGAAGGGAAGAGAAGAGAAGAGAGAGAGAGAGAGAGAGAGAGAGAGAGAGAGAGAGAGAGAGAGAGAGAGAGAGAGAGAGAGAGAGAGAGAGAGTGTGTGTGTGTGTGTGAAGACTTCCAACATTCCCTTGCCATGAACACAAATAATGCTATATAACACACACACACACACACACACACACACACCGTCAGTATAAGTCAAAGTAAAAAAAGGGAAGATTCGTTTAATTTTCCCTCCCAATACTTCTCCCTCCTATTGTTTCCCTTTCGTCGTTGTCAATAATGTCTTGTGAATATTGGACGTCTATGCAAGAAAGTAGGAAAGATGCGCGTCAGCTTGCCTTTATTGTCTTCTCTCTGTAAATAATTAAATGGGAGCTCTCGAATATGTGTGGTTTTTTCTTCTTCCTCTGTTCAAAAAGATGAGGTACCAAGGAATTTTGTTTTTGAGTACGGCCAGTTTATAATCGACGGAAATAATATAAGGAAATAGAAAAATGAGAGGAAATTCAACACTGATGGTTTGAATTTGTAAAGAGTTGAAATATATAAGTAAATCCTCCTCTTCTTCTTTCTTCAAGTAAATTTTCTTCTTGTTTTTCCTCCTCCTCCTCTTTCTCTTCTTTTTCCATCTTCTCCTCCTCTTCTTCCTTCTCTTCTTTTTCCTCTTCTTCTTCCTCTTCTTCTCCCTCCTCTTCCTCCTGCTCCTGCTCCTGCTCCTCCTTCACCTCGTTCTCCTCCTCCTTCTGATCCTTTACCGCACCTTCTTTTCTTCCTATTTACTGACTGATTGGTGGGACTTAAAGAGGAGAGATCAGGAGAGAGGAAGTCAGTTTGCTTTTTAAGAATATTCCAACAGGCAGTTTCCAGATTTCACATTTAGATATAATTCTAAAACCTGCAATATAAAAAAAAAAAGAGAAAAATGACGCAAACTTCACTAACTTCAAACTGTCAATCCTCCAATGACAATGTACTCAAAAATTAAACTGATACTATGTTACTGAGCTGTTTGGTACAAGGATATCTTTATCTAACCTTATCTTATGTCTGGGATTAGAGATTAGTTTGTCCTCTCTCTTCTTAAAACGACAGCGTAGCAAGACAGCACACATACACAGACACACATATACAGACACACACAGAGAATAATAAAGCCAGTCAAATACACCACCACAACATCATGGCATACAGACAGACAGAGAGAGGAAGCAGAAGGCAGAAGGTAACACTAATCTCAACAGAAAACACAAGTCAACGTGGTAGGAATTATAGGTCAGGTAGACACACTCTTCAATTACTAACATACCTGAGACACGTAGCGCAGACCACGCCATGAAATACCAACAGGACGCCAGGCTGAGGAGTGACGATTCGTAAAAATTGAGTGAGCGGGTGGTAATGTTGCGTGTTGAAGTACTGTTATGTATCAAGTGTTTGGAATCTTTCACAAAGGTCGAGATTCAATTATGCAGCGTGATTGCTTGCTTGCGGGGGAGACTGTGAGTGATGTGGAATTTGGCGAGGTGTGTGTGTGTGTGTGTGTGTGTGTGTGTGTGTGTGTGTGTGTGTGTCGTTTGCAAAATTGTTCATGATATTCTTAAATCCTATTAGTAATGAGTAGGAGTGGTTTTAGGTTTCTGGAATAGTAATAATGGATTAGATTTCTCTTTTGGTGTAGCAGTGGCTGTCATTTAGTGTTGTTTGAATGGTTTATACTTTTAATGTATAGTTGTTTGTTTTAATGTTGGGGTTTGAAGACTTTATAATTTTTTTTGTGGATCGCAGAGTTACTTTTCTTTATTAATGTTTCTTTTTAGAATTTTTAGGTTTTTGAAATTTGGCACGATGTTCTGCTAGTTCTGGTCTGTGTGTACTTTTAATTTCTTTTAGCTTTTATTAGTTTTTCAGTGAGTTTTTATTATGTTTTGTCAATTGTTCTTTTACCTTTTATGTAATTTCTTTCCAATGTAACTGTGGTCAATAAATATCTATCTATCTATCTATCTGTGTGTGTGTGTGTGTGTGTGTGTGTGTGTGTGTGTGTGTGTGTGTGTGTGTGTGTGTGTGTGTGTTATAAAGTGGGGAATATAAGCGGTAAATCTATGACAACACACACACACACGAGAGAGAGAGAGAGAGAGAGAGAGAGAGAGAGAGAGAGAGAGAGAGAGAGAGAGAGAGAGAGAGAGTGTAGTCACCTTTAAATCGGTCAAGTGTCCGGTCACTCACCCACATTCCTACTTCTCATAATTCCTAAGTTTCCTCCTTTCCTCCACTCACCCATCCTTCTCTCCACACTTTCCTCCGACTAATTTTTCCTCCAATCTCTCTCTTCTCTATCATTCTCCTTTCTCTCTCTCTTTTCCATTCACTTCTGTTTTTTTTTTACTTTTTATTTCCTTCTTTTTTATTTTCATACTTTTTTATCCTTTCTGTCATAGTTTATTCTGCCTTTCCTCTCTCTCTCTCTCTCTCTCTCTCTCTCTCTCTCTCTCTCTCTCTTTCTCATCTATCGACACCTTCCTCCTTTCCATTTCTCTCTTTTCCTCGCCTTTCTTCCAATCTTGCATTCCCTCTCACACTTTGTTCCTTAAACCATCAATCTCTCTCTCTCTCTCTCTCTCTCTCTCTGTCCTTTCCTTCTCCCTTTTTATCCTTTCATCTTTCTATTTATTTTTCCCTATTCTTTTCCAACCAATCTGTCCTCCATTCCTACCAATCGACCTTCATTGTCATTCTATCCATGTTTTTCACCCTATATACAAATCTACCTCTCTTTCCCATCCCATCTAAAAGGAGGGTCCAGTTAACGTAAGAGGTGTCTTGACACTCCTTTTAAGTCATAGGCAGGTGGAAATACAGACACAGGTAGAGTTCCAGAGTTTACCAGTGTAGGGAATGAAGGAGTGAAGATACTGGTTAACTCTTGCATTAGGAAGATGGACAGAATAGGGATGAGAAGAAGTAGAGAGTCTTGTGCAGCGAGGCCGCAGGAGGGGGGGAAGGCAAGCAGTTAGCAAGTTCAGAAGAGCAGACAGCATGAAAACAGCGGTAGAAGACAGATAAAGATGCAACATTGCGGCGGTGACTTAAAGAATCAAGACAGTCAGTTAGAGGAGAAGAGTTGATAAGACGAAAAGCTAAACCTTTCCTTTATCCTTTTATCCTCATTTTCCTTTCCTTTTGCTACCTATCTCTCTCCTTCACTCCGATTTTCTCTCTCCTATCCACCTTTTCGTTTTCTGTCGCTTATCTCTCCTCTCCATCTTACTTTCGAGAACCTTTCCATCAGTTTCTATCCGTCTGACTCTCATCCCGCTCGCTCTCCGGTGCGTATTCAGAAATGCTTTGCTTTCTTACCACGATCATTTTCAAGGGTCATAGATGATTGGCGTGGTTTTCTAGAGTGTTTTTCCAGGTAATAATGTAGAAATTCTGTCAATCTCCCTCTAGAACACCTTAAAAATCGCTTTCTCTCTCTCACCATGACTATTTTCCAAAGTCACAGAAATGATTAGCTGGGGTTTCAAGAATGTTTCTCCAGTTGGTAATGTAGAAATTCTGTCAATCTCCTTTTGAAACCGTAAAAACACCTTAAAAATCGCTCTTCTTAGTCATGACGACTATTTTCAAAGGCCACAGGGATGATTAATGGTGTTTTCAAGAGTGTTTCTCCAGTTGATAATGTAGAAATTCTGTCAATCCTCTTCTAGAACCGTATAAACACCTTAAAAATCGCTCTTCTTTCTCACCACGACTATTTTCAAGGGTCGCAGAGATGATTAACGGCGTTTTCAAGAGTGTTTCTCCAGTTAATAGTGTAGAAATCCGGTCAATTTCCTGCTAGAACCGTAAAACACCTTAAAAATCGCTCCTTTCTCATCACGACTATTTTCCAAGGACACCGAAATGATTACCGGGGATTTCAAGAGTGTTTCTCCAGTTAATAGTGTAGAAATATAGCCAATCTGCCTTCGGAACCATAAAAAACATCTTAAAAACTCGTGTACATTTAGATAAAGCCTTTTGAAATAGTAGAGGTGAAACATAGAAAGGTTTGAGGATACGAGCTTGTTGTCTCTCTTTCCCATCACCTCACCACTCCACCTCACGCTTCCCCTTCCTCGTCGTCAGAGCCTCGGCCATTCCCAAGGGGCGAGGACCCATCCCAGACTCTGCAGCGATACGGAAGGTGCAGAAGGAAAGGGAAGGATGGGAGTGAGAAGAGAGAGAGATAGTGTGAAATAAAAAGTGTAAATGGATTAGTACGAAGTTGAGTAAAAGATAGAGTTTAGTAAATATATGAGTGAAATGGATGTTGTGAGAGTGAGGATGAAAGGAATAACAAAATGACTCATAAAAAAATCTTGAAAAAAAAAAAATCGAAGGAGGGAAGAAAAGACACGAAAAAAAAAAAAACAATACTGGTGAATGTTTTTTTCTCTTGAAAGTGAGAATGAATGTAATAAGAAAATGACTTTTGTTAAAACTCTTGAAAAAAAAAAAAAACGAAGGGGGAAGAAAAGACATCAAAAAACAATATTGGTGAGAATGTTCTTTTAATTTTCTCTTGAAAGTGAGAATGAATGGAATAAGAAAATGATTCTTGTTAAAACCATTGAAAAAAAATCGAAGAGGGAAGAAAAGACATGAAAAAACAATATTGGTGAGAATGTCTTTTTAATTTTCTTTTTCTTTTTTCATGTATTGCGAGGGGGAGGAGAAAGGAAAACAAGATAGAGGGGGAAAATTTGATCGCCAAATGGGAATAAAAACAGATTGACTTGAGGAAAAAAATAAAAACACTAAGTGAGGGTGAGCGATAACCCAATTAATTCCTTTATTTTTGAGGGAAAATATTTACAGAACAATAAATAAAAGAAGAAGAAAGAAGAAAAAAAAAAAAACAAAAAAAAAGAGAGAGAGAGAGAGAGAGAGAGAGAGAGAGGCACACAAGGGAGAGCGATAGTGTGAGAGGAAACAGGAGGAAAGAGGACACAGGAAGAGGAGAGAAGAGGATAGCGGAGGAAAAGAGAGAGTGGAGAACGATGAGGAGATAGGGAGCAAAGTATTGAGAATGGAGGGAAGGAGGGAAGGAGAGAGGGAGAGAGGGATGGAGGGAAGGAGGGAGAGAGCGAGGGAAAGAGGGAGGGAGGGAGGGAGGGAGGGAGGGAGGGAGGAGAGAGAGAGAGAGAGAGAGAGAGAGAGAGAGAGAGAGAGAGAGAGAGAGAGAGAGAGAGAGAGAGAGAGAGAGAGAGAGAGAGAGAGAGAGAGAGAAAAGAGGATTTTAAATAGAGAAATGACGTGAATACAAATGCGAGGAGAAAATGTAAGGCATGGAGGAAGGAAATAAAGATTTAGAGGTTAGGCAGGAGGAGGAGGAGGAGGAGGAGGAGGAGGAGGAGGAGGAGGAGGAGAAGGAAGAAAGAAGAGAAAGGTGAGAGAAGAGGAGGAAAGGGAAAGAAATGTATATTTATGACCTTTTTGGTGTTTTTCGAAAGTTTTATCCAATTGTTCTTAAATTTGGAACGAAAACATTTTGAAACAAATCTTTCTCTGTCATAAAAAAACAAAGATTTGAAATTTAAAGGTAAAAGGAAATTAAATCGTGCGTTTCTTTTCTACTGAAGCCTTTTTGTGGAAATAAACCTTTACTATTTTCCTTTCTTTTTGTATTTTGTACTCTTTACATCTATTTCACCGTATGTTTATTTCACCTGGTAAGCTCTGGAACTCCTGCCTGCTTCTGTGCTTCCATCTTCCTACGACTTGACTTCTAAGAGAGAGGTGTCAAGACATTTGTCCCTGATTTTTGGTTAACACTCGTGTCTTTTGAGGGAACTAGCAAGTCAGTGGGCCTTTTTATTCCATATTTTATTGCCCTTGGCCAGCTGTCCATCCTGCATAAATAAAACACTAGTTGAATTTTTTTTACTGTACTAAACGTAATGAAAAGAATTTATAATGGTGTCTGACAATATTTCTAAGATATTTGTATTATCTTTGCTGCTGCTGCTGCTGCTGCTACAACAATATCAACTGCAAAAACAACAACAACAAAATAACAAACAAAAACGATAACAACAGAAATAACATGAACGACAATAACAAGAGCGACAACAATTACGTCTACTGCTACTAATACAAGTACCATTACTACTACTACTACTACTACTACTACTACTACTACTACTATTACTACTACTATTACTACTATTAATACTGCTATTACTGCTAATACTACTACAGCTACCATTATTACTACTATTACTATTACCACTACTGGTACTTCTACTGCTGCTGCTGCTGCTACTACTATAACTACTACTAGTACTACTACTACTACTACTACTACTACTACTACTACTACTACTACTACTACTACTACTACTACTACTACTACTACTACTACTACTACTAGTACTACTACTACTACTACTATTTTTACAACTTTTCTTCACCACCACCTCCTCCTCTTTCTCCTTTGCTTCTACAACAACAACAACAACAACAACAACAACAACAATTCCTCCTCCTCCTCCTCCAGCTACTATCGCCACCACTACCAGTACTACCACTACCACTACCACCACTATTACTACTCCAGCACGTCACCACCAGCACTCTCCAATCTCCAATGTCGAGTCACGCACACACATTGGAGAGATTTTCGAGTTGAGAATGAACCATTTTAAAGCGAGGCGGAGAAGGAGAGAACGGATAAATGGAGAGGAAATTAAACGGAGGGAAAGTAAATGAGGAGGAAGGAGTGGCAGAAATGTATCGATGAATTCATGACAAGAGAAAAAAAAGAGGAAAATATTCAGAGAAAAAAGGACGAATCGAGGAGGAAGACTAGTGGTGTTTGGATTTCCTAAGAGGAGGAAGGAGGAGGAGGAGGAGGAGGAGGAGGAGGAGGAGGAGGAGGGGGAGCAATACATAGGAAAACATAGGAAGGACGAGTGACAGGAGGCCTTGCGATCTATGACGAGGTCACTCTTTTACTATGCTACATCTACAGAAGCTACTTACTTAGTAGGAAGCAAGAAGAGAACAGATGAAGCTCCTCCCCACCCACCACTCCCTCCGGCGTTACCCGGCAAAAAATAAAACGAAAAATACACCCCGATTGCTGAGGAGGTGGAGGAGGAGGAGGAGGAGGAGGAGGAGGAGGAGGAGGAGGAGGAGGAGGAATAAGAAGAGGAGTAAGAAGAGGAGGAGGAAGAGAAGTTTTATAAGAAGTTTTCAGGTAATGTTAGAAGAAATCCAGATATAGGAAGGTAATAGTAAATGGGGAACTGAAGCTGAATTACAGGACGCTACTTATGACATTAAGTGCAAAAATGTTTATAAGAAAATTTTTATAAGAAATTTTTGGTTACTGATATTGTGACACGTATTTATATAAAGGAAACAATCATTTTCAAACTAAAGCTAATTGATACGATGCGTTTGAAGTGAAAATGATTTATGGGAAAAGTGATTTACGGCTGAAATTGACACTGAAGGCGACACATTTACATAACACAGCTCAACAAATAATGCAGGGAGGGAAAACATTAAGTCCTTTGCAGGTGTCAAATTGAATACAGCACCATCACTCATATTAAAGTGTCAGCGCACCACACTCCCTTCCGTTAATTTACAACCCATTAAATGAAAAGCAAGACCGCTAAAATTCCATTACATGTAATAAATCCATTCTATTTGATACCGAATTACAGGTAACGCGATCAATCATACCACTAACGCAATTACTGCCAATCGTCATAATGTATCACACTCGAGGAAGGAGAGGCAGAACACCGGGGGAGCGGACAGGCGTGCTGGGATGAGAGTAATCACGTATTAACAGGGGAAAGAACAAGGTGAGCAAGAGACAGGAGAAGTAAGGGTAGCAGGGTCAGGGAGAAAACAAGGCGAGCAAGAGATAGGGGAAGCAGGGGTAGCAGGGGCAGAAGGGACTAAAGACGTGTGTGTGTGTGTGTGTGTGTGTGTGTGTGTGTGTGTGTGTGTGTATGCCAGTAAGAAGTATATTGATTATAAAGGGATTAAGAGAAAAGAAATGTAAAGATGGAAGGATGGAATAAGTAAACAAGAGAATTGAGAGTTATACACCTATTATTATACATACAGCTTAGTGATTGGTTGGTTAATCACACACACACACACACACACACACACACACACACACACACACACACACACACACAGAGAGAGAGAGAGAGAGAGATCAGTTGACTTAGTGAGAGCGTATCGTTAACACTACCACCACACACCACACAGCTACCACCACCACCGCCACACACCACATTGCCGCCACCACCACCACCACCACCACCACCACCACACACGACATAGCCACCACCACCACCACCACCACACACCACATAGCCACCACCACCACCACCACCACCGCCACTACACAAAACATACTCACCACCACCACCACCACCACCACCACCACCATCATACACTACACAGCTACCATCACTACCACACAGCGCACAGCTATCACTACCACCACCACGATCATACACCACACAGCCACCACCACCACCACACTATACAGCCACCATCACCACCACACAGCGCACAGCAACCACCACCACCACCACGATCATACACCACACAGCCACCACCACAGAGCACACAGCCACCACTACCACCACCACCATCACCAAAACACACACAGCACAAAGCCACCATCAAAACACACCCACCACCACCACCATCATACACCACACAGCCATCACCACCACCACACATGACAGAGCCACCACCACCACCACCACCACCACACAGCACACACCATACAAATAACAGATACCACCACCAGACACCACCACAGTACCATCACTCACCACACAACACACCACAATACTACCAGACACCACAGGAACACACCAAACACCACCGCAACACAGGCATATGCAAATTACACAGGCCTACTGAACAGAACACTACCACCACTACCACAACTACAGACACTACCACAGCACCACCAGACACCACCACACCACCCCACAACACAGGCCTATACAAATTACATGAGCCTATTGTCAACACCACCGCCACACGACACCACAACAATGTATTTTTGGCGCCACGACCCGCCCAGCCCCTCTAGCCACCGTCCGCCATCCCCGCCCCTCCACTGCCTACCCATGCAGTCACTGCCCCATCACAGTCAACACCTCCACATTTAACGTATTATGTCGGGTTTCCATGTGCTTCTAGGTGTTTTCAGGACTCTGGGTGTAGAAGGAAGCGGAGGAGGTGGAGGTGGAAGAGAGATGAAGCTTAAGGGGGAAGGGAGGAGGAGGAGGAATCACTCAATTTGCGCGTAAAAAACCCATCTCGGCGCCAGGGAAATATACTTTCTGCCTTATTAATGGAGTTGGCGTTGATTTGATGCTTGATTCATTGATAGCATAGTAAAGCAAGTTTTGAGGCGTGATAAGATCAAGTCCAGCGATGTTTTTTGTTTATCGTAAGAATAACATTAAAGTGACGTTATGAATTATTGCTCATTTTTAATTAGCACGCCTAGGATTGTTTTGTTGTTTGATATAAGACTTGGAAAACATGAAAAACATGACCCAAGTAATAATATTCAATAATATCTAGTCTAACTTTTCGTATTTTCCATTTCTATGTCATTATGGCGCCGAAGATGAAAATATTATTTTCTTTATGCGACGAAGGATTTGTGTTTACTTTATTGCGCTGAAAAGTAAAACTTTTTGATAGTTAGAAAAGGCACTACAACCTTGTCTGGCTGTGTTTTCCTTCTCACGACTATAATGTTTTGTGGCGCCGTTGGTGAAACGTGCAGACACATCCACGAAACGTATTTTGTTGTTGCCGGGCGCGGTAAAGTTATTATATTTTGTATGTTAGTTAAATATTTTTCCACATCAAAAAATACAGTACATTCCAGTCTGGGCGCCTTCTTTCTTCTCGCGATTTTCAAAATGGTTTCCGTTACGTAAATATACCGGCGCCAGACACATCCCCTTCCCGCCCCCCGCCGCGCTGCACACCACGACTCAGCTGCACCGCCCTCTGTGTCCAGACGCTGAGAGTGAAGGAGAGCCACAATTAACCTCGGTGGTAGATAAATAACCCACAACAATGAGTTAGATAAGGTGATGGCCATGTCCCCGGTCACTGTCCCGCCAAGACGTCCTCAGACCCAAACACAGACGGTCCCTCCTCCCTCCCACTTTCCCTCTCCTCCAAATTGACCTTAATTGACAGGATTTACAGGCATTTCCACGCATTTTTTCCACGAGGAAATTAATAAATTGTGGAAAAGAAGAAAGGAGTGACAGGGAGCGAGTGGGAGAGGTAGCTGGTGGGTGGCGGGGCTGGGTGAGAGGCGGGGCGGGGCGGGGCTGGGCGGCAAAGATTCACTGGTGTAGTGTTATGGTAGTGTGTGGTGGTGGTGTGTTGGTGTAGTGGGATGGTGGTGGTGGTTGTGGTGGTGTGAGAGTTTAATAGTAGTAGTAGTAGTAGTAGTAGTAGTAGTAGTAGTAGTAGTAGTAGTAGTAGCAGCAAGAACAGTAGTAGAAACAGCTGTCGTTTTTGTTTTTGTTGTTCTTGTTTTACTAGCATTATTATTATTATTATTATTATTATTATTTCTATTAAGAGTATTTGTTTCCGAATGATGACGATGTTAATGAGGATGATGGTGTGTGTGTGTGTGTGTGTGTGTGTGTGTGTGTGTGTGTGTGTGACTGCGTGTGAGTGGCCAGCGAGTAAGTGGAAGTGGTAGTGGATGGGTTGATGGATGAACGAATGGGTGGGAAGATGGGATAGTGGATGTGGATAAGAGGGTGAGTGGGTGGGTGGGTGTGGGTAAGTGGATGTTTGGGAGGGTGCAGTAGTGGAGGCGTGTGAGTGGTGGGTGGAGGCAGATGGGCGGCGGGCGACAGTGTCTAGTCACAAAGATGAACGATTTACCCGCGCCACTATCTCCACTATCAATAAATAGGCAAACCTCCACGTGTTTCTTGATCAATGTGAAGAAAAAGAGGAGAAAAACAATCACAAAATTATATAAGCATCCCCTAAAATGTCTTTTATAAGGCTTAAATAAATAAAGAAATTATTGTAGCCTCGTTCAGACCAGCCACATTGAAATTCTAAGATCCAGATCCAGACCAAGACATTCAGTTGCCAAATACTGTCTTTTTGTAATATTACCATAAAAATTTGGAAGTTATAGATAGAGGAAGAAATCTGAACTGGTATTGTAAGAAGGAGCGTAGGAGTGGTTGTGGTAATAGTGGTGGTAGTGCTAGCGGTAGAAGTAGCAATGTGTGAATTATATACAGGTAACGCGATCAATCATACGAGTACAGACCACTAACGCAATTACTGCCAATCGTCATAATGTATCACACTCCAGGAAGGAGGAGCAGAACACCACAGGGGAGCGGACAGGCGTGCTGGGATGAGAGGAATCACGTATTAACAGGGGAGAGAACATGGTGAGCAAGAGACAGGAGAAGTAGGGTAGCAGGGTCAGGGAGAAAACAAGGCGAACAAGAGACAGGGGTAGCAGGGACTAAAGACGCGGTTTTCCTGTGTAGGGTTACGCTGAGACAGGGACGGTTAGGATTGAGCAGGTGACGGAGTGAAGGTATTAGGATTTAGTAGAGTTATGCTTAGATGTATAAAAGCCCCCTCTCTCTCTCTCTCTCTTACAAGGTAATAAAACGAAATTAATAATATTTCTACACTGCCACCTGCCGCGCTGCTTTCTCTACACAGAGGCAAAGGCACAGATAATGTGTGTGTGTGTGTGTGTGTGTGTGTGTGTGTGTGTGTGTGTGTGTGTGTGTGTGCCACTAAGAAGTATATAGATTACAAAGGAATTATGAGAAAAGAGATGGAAGGATGGAGTGTGTAAAGAAGAAAATTGAAAGTAAAACACCAATTATGATTTTACATACAGTTTTGTGATTGGTCGCGCACTCACACACACACACACACACACAGATCAATTGACTTGTGAGAACGTACCGTTATCACTACCACCACACAGCTACCACCACCACCACCACCACACACATCACCACCACCACCACCACCACCACAACCATCACCACGATCATACATTACACAGTCACCACCACCACCACCACCACACTATACAGCCACCATCACCACCACACAGCGCACAGCCACCACTACCACCAACACGATCATACACCACACCGCCACCATCACCTCCTCAGAGCACACAGCCACCACCACCACCATCATTATACACCACACAGCCACCATCACTACCACACACACAGCACACAGCCACCACCACCATCGTACACCACACAGCCACCATAACCACCAAACACACAGCACACAGCCACCAGCACCACACACCCACCACCACCACCACACCACCACCACCACCACCACCACCACCAAACCACCACACAGCACACACCATACATATACCAGGCACCACCACAGTACCATCGCTCACCACACAACACACCACAATACTACCAGACACCACCGCAACACAGGCATATGCAAATTACATAGGCCTACTGAACACAACCAATCGCAACCATCACCACAACCAGACACTACCACAGTACCACCAGACACCACGTAACCACCACACCACCCCACAACACAGGCCTATACAAATTACATGAGCCTATTGTCAACACCACCGCCACACGACACCACAACAATGTATTTTTGGCGCCACGACCCGCCCAGCCCCTCCAGCCACCTGCCCGCCACTGCCTACCCATGCAGTCACTGCCCCATCACAGTCAACACCTCCACATTTAATGTATTATGTCGGGTTTTCCATGTGCTTCTAGGTGTTTTCAGGACTTTGGGTGTAGAAGGAAGCGAAGGAGGTGGAGGTGGAAGGGAGAGTTGAAGCGTGAGGGGAAGGGAAGAGGAGGAGGAGTCACTCAAATTGCGCGTAAAAAAAGCCATCTCGGCGCCAGGGAAAAATATTTTCTGTCTTCTTAATGGAGTTGGCGTTGATTTGATGCTTGATTCATTGATAGCATAGTAAAGCAAGTTTTGAGGCGTGATAAGATCAAGTCCAGCGATGTTTTTTGTTTATCGTAAGAATAATATTAAAGTGACGTTATGAATTATTGCTCATTTTTAATTAGCACGCCTAGGATTGTTTTGTTGTTTGATATAAGACTTGAGAAACGTGAAAAACATGACCCAAGTAATAATATTCAATAATATCTAGTCTAACTTTTCGTATTTTCCATTTCTATGTCATTATGGCGCCGAAGATGAAAATATTATTTTCTTTATGCGACGAAGGATTTGTGTTTACTTTATTGCGCTGAAAAGTAAAACTTTTTGGTATTTAGGAAAAGCACTACAACCTTGTCTGGCTGTGTTTTCCTTCTCAAGACTATAATGTTTTGTGGCGCCGTTGGTGAAACGTGCAGACACATCCACGATTCGTACTTTGTTGTTGCCGGGCGCGGTAAAGTTATTATATTTTGTATGTTAATTAAATATTTTTCCACGTAAAAAAATACAGTATATTCCAGTCTGGGCGCCTTCTTTCTTCTCGCGATTTTCAAAATGGTTTCCGTTACGTAAATATAACGGCTCCAGACACACACCCTCCCCGCCCCCCGCCGCGCTGCACACCACGACTCAGCTGCACCGCCCTCTGTGTCCAAACTCTGAGAGTGAAGGAGAGCCACAATTAACCTCGGTGGTAGATAAATAACCCACAACAATGAGTTAGATAAGGTGATGGCCATGTCCCCGGTCACTGTCCCGCCAAGACGTCTCCGGACCCAAACACAGACGGTCCCTCCTCCCTCCCACTGTCCCTCTCCTCCAAATTTACCTCAATTGACAAGATTTCCATGCATTACCACGCGTTTTTCCACGAGCAAATTAATAAATTGTGGAAAAGAAGAAAGGAGGGACAGGGAGCGAGTGGGAGAGGTAGCTGGTGGGTGGCGGGCTGGGTGGGAGGCGAGATGGGGTTGGGCGGCAAAGATCTTATCAACCAATTCAACGTCGTGCTTGATAAAAGTGGTAATTACTCCATGATAGCTAAGAAACAGGAAGCTTGGAATACAATTACCAGGAAGTTCAATGCAATATGTGCAACACTGTTAATCAGTTGTTTTTTTTTTCCAGACTCATCACTGACTATGATCACATTTTCAAAAAGTAGATAACACACACACACACACACACACACACACACAAGGTATAATGATTAGCATTAAAAGTAGATGGTTAAGTTTATTCATTCTTACATACTATTTGTACTTTGCAATACCTACATTATACACCATAAGATCTTATATATACTTTTCCTTTCTTTACCTTTTGGAACCTTACATATATTCTTATTTAAACTTAAAGTGTTAATCCTATCAAGCAAGAACTAGAAAAGAAAAAGTATTATTACACTGGAGCCCAATTGGGTACACAGGGAAAAGTTCTTAAAACTGGCCCTCAAAACCATCTTTGAATTAATGATTCCCTAACTAGTGTGGCATCCAGTTCATGTTCATCTTCATCCTCCAATAAATCAACTACTTCCTGTGGCTCAATCTCAACATCTAACATGTCCACTCTTCTTGAAATAGCAATGTTATGCAAAACAGCACATGCCATCACAATTCTTTTTGTATTGGGAAGTTTGGTTCGCAGGGGTATGCTTAAGCATGCAAATCTTCTTTTCAGTACACCGAATGCCCTCTCAATACAGTTCCGTGTTTGTATATGAGCTACATTATACCTCCTATGCTTTTCAGTTCTTGGAGCTAGGAGTGGAGTCAGTAAATATTCCTGACTCGGATACCCACTATCCCTAACAAATATAAACCCCTGTAATCTCCTTTATCTAGAAGATGACAGATAAGACAATTAAAAAAATATTCTTGAGTCATGTACGCTGCCAGGCCAACTTGCATAAATTTGAGTTCTGAATCACAAATACCTTGGACATTTAATGAGTAAAACCCCTTTCGACATCTATACATCTCAACGTTGTTCCCACCTGGACTCTGTATTGGAATATGTGTACAATCTATACACCCCAATACACCTGGCATACCAGCAATATCATAGAACTTTGAGGCCATCTGACGTGCTTCTTCTGGCTGTGGGAATTTGATGTAGTCTGGTGCCAGGAAAGCAATAAGTTGAACCACCTCTCCAACAGCCCTGCATGCTGATGATTTTGCAATATCCATGATGTCAGCTACTGTAAGAAGGAAACTTCCCGTGGCTAGGTACCGCAAGGTAACTAGCATCTTCAAATGCAGAGGAATGCCACATCCTGTGGAAAGACATGCAAACATATACCAGTGACTTTAGAAGGAGTTATATACACCCTCTCTCTCTGCGTTGTGCCTAGTCTATTTATGAGGAAAATACAGAGGGGATCCCCAGGCCCCTTTGCTCCGTAAGTAAGAAAGACTAGAAAAAGTGTGGAAGAACCTTAAATTTCCCAATTCACTCCACATGAAAAAGGATGACAGAGTTGTAGAAAGAAATACAGAAAATGGTTTCCCAGGTCTTGAATCAATAAGTATTGTAAAATATTCTATAGCAATATCACCATCCACATACATACTTAAGTAAATAGCTACTGTTCCATACCTGTGCCAAGCCTGTCCACATGTGTACGTGGCCTAACTTCTTCAATGAGGTCTCGTACAGCATCCTTTGGCAGACGAAAACGCTCAAGGAATTCTTCACCAGAAAGGTAATGAAATGGGTCATTGCGATCTTTAGGTACAATGCGTGGAATCCTCACTCGTCGCAATTCTTCCATTTCAAACATTTCTTCATCTATGATTTCATCTAATGCAGCCATGGTACCTGAAAAGTGTAGTTTTTAATGGTCTGAAGAATAAATAGATATTAACAGCATATATTACTTAAGTCATTTTTATCTTTTTCTTCTGTTGTTCAAATGATACTATGGTATCATACATATAGGTACATACTGAAGTTGTTTACCACCAAAAGGGGAGTGGCCTAGACATACCACAAAATAGGATTTAAAGAATTCATAAACATAGGCTAGTTCTACAAAGACCTGGACCCGAACTTAGCCATTAGGTACAGTACATATGACAAGGTTAAGTAAAGATAGGTCGGGATCATACAATAAGAACTACATTTGTTTAAAAGTTATCAAAATTATTCTTAATAAGGCAGATATGAGCTTGCTAGGCTGATATGATATGCATGGACAGTCAAAAATGAATCTTAAATTAGGTTAGATGAATTAAGGATAGGATGTTAGGTTAGTTTAAGTTAGCTTCGGTTTGGTTAGGATAAGTTTGGTTTGATTTCCTGGTATTATTTTATAAGTACGCCCCATTCACAGCAGTCACTTTAACTGGTCTCAATAGTAAGATCTCATTGACTTGAACAAGAAAAACCCATATTATACCCACCGCAAATTTATATTAATGACACCACAGATTTTTAAAAAATTAATGGATATGTGGGTGGTGACAGACTCACTGGCGGTATATACTCCTCGTCCTATACGTCTGCCCACTAGGCCAAGACTGAAGAGTGGGCGAGTGGTTCGATTTTACCGATTTCCTTTCCTGCATTTTGAATGGTTGTAGGGCATAGGTATGTTAGATTTGGGTGGGGGATAGGTGAGGTTAGGTTAAAATATGTTTGGTTTGTTTTCATTTCTGCCAATCTTACATTTCCGCTTTTTCATATTGACATTTTCCATTGCAAATTGATGCTTCAGAAGTTATGACAATAAATAGGTTGGTTAAGTTAGGTTGGGTGGGTTAGGTTAAGTTGGCTGGGTTATTGTTTGCTTGGTTAGGTTACATTTGGTTCGTTAATAGGATCCATTCACTAATGTGTAATAAATCCATCAATAATGTCTTCTGATGTGTAGACCACCACAGAATCGAGTGTTACCTGCAAGCTCATCAAGGTACCGTTTATACCTTTCCTCCATTGTTTCATCGGTCACCTCTTAATAGCCTTGAACTTAAAACTACAAATATACTCAATATACAGCCTCATGATCATTTTCATTTATTTAATCGTTTTTTTTTTTTTCCTGGGTATGAGCTACGTACATGATATCTCGGCTTCAGTCTACTCCACTCCTTCCATATTATAGGTTTCGCCCTTTAATTCGTCCACTTACCTTTCTTAATAGTAGAAGCACACAGTAAGAATTCATGTAATGATATATAAATAACAAGATTAATCATATACTTACCAAATTTAGTCAGTGAAGTAGAGATGTGACGAGTCGATTAGGCTGTTGTTGATGTTTGGCGTGAACTCACCAGGCCACTACAGTAGACTTCAAAATTAAAACGTATGCTCAATAATATATAGCATAAGAAAAGCTTTGTTGTACCATCAAAAAAATTTGACATGGTAAATAACTGAAATAAATTTAATTACAGTTAGCTTCTTTTTACATTTGGAAATTTAAAATACAAGGCGGTAGCTTTGGTCGCCCCGGACACTTGACCAATGTTTTGCAAAACCCCTCGACCAAAGTTCCAATCTTTGGTCCACTAGCGGACAAAAACTGATGGAAAAAGGCATTCTGGAACGGCACAGGACACAAATTGCTTGGTTAGCTGCCTAACGGATCAAAAAGAAGTAATCCAGAAATCGGCTGTGTACACTGTGTGTGTGTGTGTGTGTGTGTGTGTGTGTGTGTGTCACTTAATTATATAGATTACAAAGGAAGTATGAGAATAGGGATGGAAGGATGGAATGAGTAAACAAGAGAATTGAAAGTAAAACACCAATTATAATTATACATACAGCTTTGTGATTGGTTGCACACACACACACACACACACAAAGATTAGTTGACTTATAAGTGAGAACGTACCGTTAACACTACCACCACACAGCTACCACCACCACCACCACCATCCCCATGATCATACATTACACAGCCACCACCACCACCACCACCCACACTATACAGCCACTATCACCACCACACAGCGCACAGCCACCACTACCACCACCACGATCATACACCACAGCCACCATCACCACCACAGAGCACACAGCCACCACCACCACCATCTTTATACACCACACAGCCACCATCACTACCACACACACAACCACCACCACCACCACCATCATACACCACACAGCAAACATAATCACCAAACACACGGCACAGCCACCAGCACCACACACCCACCACCACCACAACCACCATCATACACCACACAGCCACCACCACCGCCACACATCACAGGGCCACCACCACCACCCCACACAGCACACACCATACAAATACCAGATACCACCACAGTACCATCACGCACCACAATACTACCAGACACCACCGCAACACAGGCATATACAAATTACATTGGCTTGCTGAACACAACACTACCACCACCACCACCACAACTACAGACACCTCCACGTAACCACCACACCACCCTACAACACAGGCCTATACAAATTACATGAGCCTATTGTCAACACCACCGCCACAAGACACCACAACAATGTATTTTTGGCGCCATGATCTGCCCAGCCCCTCCAGCCACCCGCACGCCACCTCCGCCCCGCCACTGCCTACCCATGCAGTCACTGCCCCATCACAGTCAACACCTCCACATTTAACGCATTATGTCGGGTTTTCCATGTGCTTCTAGGTGTTTTCAGGAATCTGGGTGTAGAAGAAAGCGGAGGAGGTGGAGGTGGAAGGGAGAGTTGGGGCGTGAGGGGAAGGGAGGAGGAGAACGAGACACTCAATTTGCGTGTAAAACCCATCTCGGCGCCAGGGAAAAATACTTTCTGCTTTATTAATGGAGCTGGCGTTGATTTGATGCTTGATTCATTGATAGCATAGTAAAGCAAGTTTTGAGGCGTGATAAGATCAAGTCCAGCGATGTTTTTTGTTTATCGTAAGAATAACATTAAAGTGACGTTATGAATTATTGCTCATTTTTAATTAGCACGCCTAGGATTGTTTTGTTGTTTGATATAAGACTTGGAAAACATGAAAAACATGACCCAAGTAATAATATTCAATAATATCTAGTCTAACTTTTCGTATTTTCCATTTCTATGTCATTATGGCGCCGAAGATGAAAATATTATTTTCTTTATACGACGAAGGATTTGTGTTTACTTTATTGCGCTGAAAAGTAAAACTCTTTGATATTTAGAAAAAGCACTACAACCTTGTCTGGCTGTGTTTTCCTTCTGGAGACTATAATATTTTGTGGCGCCGTTGGTGAAACGTGCAGACACATCCACGGGTCGTACTTTGTTGTTGCCGGGCGCGGTAAAGTTATTATATTTTATATGTTAGTTTAATATTTTTCCACATCAAAAAATACAGTACATTCCAGTCTGGGCGCCTTCTTTCTTCTCGCGATTTTCAAAATGGTTTCCGTTACGTAAATATAACTGCGGCAGACACACACCCTCCACGCCCCCAGCCGCGCTGCACACCAAGACTCAGCTGCACCACCCTCTGTGTCCAGACGCTGAGAGTGAAGGAGAGCTACAAATAACCTCGGTGGTAGATAAATAACCCACAACAATGAGTTAGATAAGGTGATGGCCATGTCCCCGGTCACTGTCCCGCCAAGACGTCCTCGGACCCAAACACAGATGGTCCCTCCTCCCTCTCACTTTCCCTCTCCTCCAAATTGACCTTAATTGACAGGATATATAGGCATTTCCACGCATTTTTTCCACGAGGAAATTAATAAATTGTGGAAAAGAAGAAAGGAGTGACAGGGACCGAGTGGGAGAGGTAGCTGGTGGGTGGCGGGGCTGGGTGGGAGGCGGGGCGGTGCTGGGTGTCAAAGATTCATTGGTGTAGTGTTATGGTAGTGTGTGGTGGTGGTGTTTGGTGGGATGTGTGATGGTGGTGGTTGTGATGGTGTGAGAGGGAGAGGTAGCTGGTGGGTGGTTGGGCTGGGTGAGAGGCGGGGCATGGCTGGGCGGCAAAGATTCATTGGTGTAGTGTTATGGTAGTGTGTGTTGGTGTAGTGTGTGATGGTGGTGGTGTGAGAGTTTAATAGTAGTAGTAGTAGTACTAGTAGTAGTTGTAGTAATAGTAGTGGTAGTAGTAGCAGCAGGAACAGTAGTAGAAACAGCTGTCGTTTTTGTTTTTGTTGTTGTTGTTTGTTGTTGTTGTTGTACTATCATTATTATTATTATTATTATTATTATTATTATTATTATTTCTATTAAGAGTATTTGTATGCGAATAATGTTAATGAGGATGATGGTGTGTGTGTGTGTGTGTGTGTGTGTGTGTGTGTGTGTGTGTGTGTGTGTGTGTGTGTGTGTGTGTGTGTGTGTGTGTGTGTGTGTGTGTGTGTGTGTGTGTGTGTGTGTGTGTGTGTGTGTGTGTGTGTGTGTGTGTGTGTGTGTGTGTGTGTGTGTGTGTGTGTGTGTGTGTGTGTGTGAGTGGCCAGTGGATGGGTTGATGGATGAACGGATGGGTGGGAAGATGGGATAGTGGATGTGGATAAGAGGGTGAGTGGGTGGGTGGGTGTGGGTAAGTGGATGTGTGGGTGGGTGGAGTAGTGGAGGGAGATGGGCGGCGGGCAACAGTGTCTAGTCACAAAGATGAACGATTTACCCGCGCCACTATCTCCACTATCAATAAATAGGCAAACCTCCACGTGTTTCTTGATCCATGTGAAAAAAAAAAGGAGAAAAACAACCACAAAATTATATAAGCATCCCCTAAAATGTCTTTTATAAGGCTTAAATAAATAAAGAAATGATTGTAGCCTCGTTCAGACCAGCCACATTGAAAACCTGAGATCCAGACCCAGACCAAGACATTCGAAGTTGCCAAATACTGTCTTTTCGTAATATTAACTGAAAAATTTGGAAGTTATAGATAGAGGAAGAAATCTGAACTGGTATTGTATGAGGGAGCGTAGGAGTGGTTGTGGTAGTAGTGGTGGTAGTGCTAGTGGTAGAAGTAGCAGTGTGTGAATTATATACAGGTAACGCGATCAATCATACAGACCACTAACGCAATTACTGCCAATCGTCATAATGTATCACACTCCAGGAAGGAGGAGCAGAACACCAGGGGAGCGGACAGGCGTGCTGGGATGAGAGGAATCACGTATTAACAGGGGAGAGAACATGGTGAGCAAGAGACAGGAGAAGTAAGGGTAGCAGGGTCAGGGAGAAAACAAGGCGATCAAGAGACAGGGGAAGCAGGGGCAGCAGGGACTAAAGACGCGGTTTTCCTGTGTAGGGTTACGCTGAGACAGGGACGGTTAGGATTGAGCAGGTGACGGAGTGAAGGTATTAGGATTTAGTAGAGTTATGCTTAGATGTATTGTGAGTAATGAAACTCCCCTCTCTCTCTCTCTCTCTCTCTCTCTTACAAGGTAATAAAACGAAATTTATAGTATTTTATACACTGCCACCTGCCGCGCTGCTTTCTCTACACAGAGGCACAGGCACAGATAATATGTGTGTGTGTGCGTGTGTGTGTGTGTGTGTAATTCACTGTTTTGATCAGCTGCAGTCTCTGACGAGACAGCCAGACGTTACCCTACGGAGCGAGCTCAGAGCTCCTTATTTCCGATCTTCGGATAGGCCTGAAACCAGGCACACATCATACACCGGGACAACAAGGTCACAACTCCTCGATTTACATCCCGTACCTACTCACTGCTAGGTGAACAGGGGCTACACGTGAAAGGAGACACACCCAAATATCTCCACCCGGCCGGGGAATTGAACACCGGTCATCTGGCTTGTGAAGCCAGCGCTCTAACCACTGAGCTGTGTGTGTGTGTGTGTGTGTGTGTGTGTGTGTGTGTGTGTGTGTGTGCCACTAAGAAGTATATAGATTACAAAGGAAGTATGAGAAAAGAGATGGAAGGATGGAATGAGTAAAGAAGAGAATTGAAAGTAAAACACCAATTATGACTATACATACAGCTTTGTGATTGGTCACACACACACACACACACACACACACACACACACACACACACACACACACACACACACACACACACACACACACACACACAGATCAATTGACTTGTGAGAACGTACCGTTAACACTACCACCACACAGCTACCACCACCACCACCACCACACACAACATAGCCACCACGACCACAACCATCACCACGATCATACATTACACAGCCACCACCACCACCACCATCACCACGATCATACATTACACAGCCACCACCACCACCACCACCACACACTATACAGCCACCATCACCACCACACAGCGCACAACCACTACCACCATCACCACGATCATACACCACACAGCGCACAGCCACCACTACTACCACCACGACCATACACCACACAGCCACTATCACCACCACAGCGCACACAGCCACCACCACCACCACCATCATACACCACACAGCCACCATCACTATCACACATACAGCACACAGCCACCACTACCACCATCATACACCACACAGCCACCATCACCACCACACACACAGCACACAGCCACCACCCCCACAACCACCATCATACACAACACAGCCACCACCACCACAAAACCATCACACAGCACACCCCATACAAATACCAGATACCACCACCAGGCAGCACCACAGTACCATCACTCACCACACAACACACCACAATACTACCAGACACCACCGCAACACAGGCATATGCAAATTACATAGGCCTACTGAACACAACACTACCACCACCACCACAACTACAGACACTTGCACGTAACCACCACGCCACCCTACAACACAGGCCTATACAAATTACATGAGCCTATTGTCAACACCACCGCAACACACACAACAATGTATTTTTGGCCCCACGACCAGCCAAGCACCGCCAGCCACCCGTCCGCCATCCCCGCCCCTCCACTGCCTACCCATGCAGTCACTGCCCCATCACAGTCAACACCTCCACATTTAACGTATTATGTCGGGTTTCCATGTGCTTTTAGGTGTTTTCAGGAATCTGGGTGTAGAAGGAAGCGGAGGAGGTGGAGGTGGAAGGGAGAGTTGAAGCGTGAGGGGAAGGGAAGAGGAGGAGTCACTCAATTTGCGCGTAAAAAACCCATCTCGGCGCCAGGGAAAAATATTTTCTGCCTTCTTAATGGAGTTGGCGTTGATTTGATGCTTGATTCATTGATAGCATAGTAAAGCAAGTTTTGAGGCGTGATAAGATCAAGTCCAGCGATGTTTTTTGTTTATCGTAAGAATAACATTAAAGTGACGATATGAATTATTGCTCATTTTTAATTAGCACGCCTAGGATTGTTTTGTTGTTTGATATAAGACTTGGAAAACATGAAAAACATGACCCAAGTAATAATATTCAATAATATCTAGTCTAACTATTCGTATTTTCCATTTCTATGTCATTATGGCGCCGAAGATGAAAATATTATTTTCTTTATGCGACGAAGGATTTGTGTTTACTTTATTGAGCTGAAAAGTAAAACTTTTTGATATTTAGAAAAAGCACTACAACCTTGTCTGGCTGTGTTTTCCTTCTCAAGACTATAATGTTTTGTGGCGCCGTTGGTGAAACGTGCAGACACATCCACGATTCGTACTTTGTTGTTGCCGGGCGCGGTAAAGTTATTATATTTTGTATGTTTGTTAAATATTTTTCCACGTAAAAAAATACAGTACATTCCAATCTGGGCGCCTTCTTTCTTCTCGCGATTTTCAAAATGGTTTCCGTTACGTAAATATAACGGCGCCAGACACACACCCTCCCCGCCCCCCGCCGCGCTGGACACCACGACTCAGCTGCACCACCCTCTGTGTCCAGACGCTGAGAGTGAAGGAGAGCCACAATTAACCTCGGTGGTAGATAAATAACCCACAACAATGAGTTAGATAAGGTGATGGCCATGTCCCCGGTCACTGTCCCGCCAAGACGTCTCCGGACCCAAACACAGACGGTCCCTCCTCCCTCCCACTGTCCCTCTCCTCCAAATTGACCTTAATTGACAGGATATATAGGCATTTCCACGCATTTTTTCCACGAGGAAATTATTAAATTGTGGAAAAGAAGAAAGGAGTGACAGGGAGCGAGTGGGAGAGGTAGCTGGTGGGTGGCGGGGCTGGGTGAGAGGCGGGGCGGGGCTGGGTGGCAAAGATTCATTGGTGTAGTGTTATGGTAGTGTGTGGTGGTGGTGTTTGGTGGGGTGTGTGATGGTGGTTGTTGTGATGGTGTGAGAGTTTAATAGTAGTAGTAGTAGTAGTAGTAGTAGTAGTGGTATTAGTAGCAGCAGGAACAGTAGTAGAAACAGTAGTTGTTTTGTTGTTGTTGTACTAGCATTATTATTATCATTATTATTATTATTATTATTATTATTATTATTATTATTATTATTATTATTTATATTAAGAGTATTTGTTTGTGAATGATGATGTTGATGATGATGATAATGATGATGATGATGATGGTAAACATGTGTGTGTGTGTGTGTGTGTGTGTGTGTGTGTGTGTGTGTGTGTGTGCCACTAAGAAGTATATAGATTACAAAGGAAGTATGAGAAAAGAGATGGAAGGATGGAATGAGTTAAACAAAACAATTGAAAGTAAAACACCAATTATAATTATACATACAGCTTTGTGATTGGTCGCACACACACACACACACACACACACACACACACACACACACACAAAGATTAGTTGACTTAGTGAGAACGTACCGTTAACACTACCACCACACAGCTACCACTACCACCACCACCACCACCACCACCATCCCCACGATCATACATTACACGGCCACCACCACCACCACACACTATACAGCCACCATCACCACCACACAGTGCACAGCCACCACTACCACCACCACGATCATACACCACACAGCCACCACCACCACCACCATTATACACCACACAGTCACCATCACCACCACACACACAACACACAACCACCACCACCACCACCATCATACACCACACAGCAACCATAATCACCAAACACACGGCACAGCCACCAGCACCACACACCCACCACCACCATCATACACCACACAGCTACCACCACCGTCACACATCACAGAGCCACCACCACCACCATCACACACCATATAAATACCAGATACCACCACCAGGCACCACCACAGTACCATCACTCACCACAATACTACCAGACACCACAGGAACACACCAGACACCACCGCAACACAGGCATATGCAAATTACATAGGCCTACTGAACACAACACTACCACCACCACAACTACAGACACTACCACAGTATCACCAGACACCACCACACCACCCCACAACACAGGCCTATACAAATTACATGAGCCTATTGTCAACACCACCGCCACACGACACCACAACAATGTATTTTTGGCGCCATGATCTGCCCAGCCCCTCCAGCCACCCGCCCGCCACCTCCGCCCTGCCACTGCCTACCCATGCAGTCACTGCCCCATCACAGTCAACACCTCCACATTTAACGTATTATGTCGGGTTTTCCATGTGCTTCTAGGTGTTTTCAGGACTGTGGGTGTAGAAGGAAGCGGAGGAGGTGGAGGTGGAAGGGAGAGTTGAAGCGTGAGGGGAAGGGAGGAGGAGAAGGAGACACTCAATTTGCGCGTAAAAAAAGCCATCTCGGCGCCAGGGAAAAATATTTTCTGCCTTCTTAATGGAGTTGGCGTTGATTTGATGCTTGATTCATTGATAGCATAGTAAAGCAAGTTTTGAGGCGTGATAAGATCAAGTCCAGCGATGTTTTTTGTTTATCGTAAGAATAACATTAAAGTGACGTTATGAATTATTGCTCATTTTTAATTAGCACGCCTAGGATTGTTTTGTTGTTTGATATAAGACTTGAGAAACGTGAAAAACATGACCCAAGTAATAATATTCAATAATATCTAGTCTAACTTTTCGTATTTTCCATTTCTATGTCATTATGGCGCCGAAGATGAAAATATTATTTTCTTTATGCGACGAAGGATTTGTGTTTACTTTATTGCGCTGAAAAGTAAAACTTTTTGATAGTTAGAAAAAGCACTACAACCTTGTCTGGCTGTGTTTTCCTTCTCAAGACTATAATGTTTTGTGGCGCCGTTGGTGAAACGTGCAGACACATCCACGATTCGTACTTTGTTGTTGCCGGGCGCGGTAAAGTTATTACATTTTGTGTGTTTGTTAAATATTTTTCCACGTCAAAAAATACAGTACATTCCAGCCTGGGCGCCTTCTTTCTTCTCGCGATTTTCAAAATGGTTTCCGTTACGTAAATCTAACGGCGCCAGACACACACCCTCCCCGCCCCCCGTTGCGCTGCACACCAAGACTCAGCTGCACCACCCTGTGTGTCCAGACGCTGAGAGTGAAGGAGAGCCACAATTAACCTCGGTGGTAGATAAATAACCCACAACAATGAGTTAGATAAGGTGATGGCCATGTCCCCGGTCACTGTCCCGCCTAGACGTCCTCGGACCCAAACACAGACGGTCCCTCCTCCCTCCCACTGTCCCTCTCCTCCAAATTGACCTCAATTGACAGGATTTCCACGCATTTTTTCTACGAGGAAATTAAAAAATTGTGGAAAAGAAGAAAGGAGTGACAGGGACCGAGTGGGAGAGGTAGCTGGTGGGTGGCGGGGCTGGGTGGTAGGCGGGGCGGGGCTGGGCGGCAAAGATTCATTGGTGTAGTGTGTTGGGGTAGTGTGTGGTGGTGGTTGTGGTGGTGTGGTGTGTGATGGTGGTGGTTGTGATGGTGTGAGAGTTTAATAGTAGTAGTAGTAGTAGTAGTAGTAGTAGTAGTAGTAGTAGTAGTAGTAGTAGTAGTAGTAGTAGTAGTAGCAGCAGCAGCAGCAGCAGGAACAGTAGTAGAAGCAGCTGTTGGTCTTGTTGTTGTTGTTGTTGTTGTTGTTTGTTGTTGTTATTATACTCTTATTATTATTATTATTATTATTATTATTATTATTATTATTATTTCTATTAAGAGTATTTGTTTGTGAATGATGACGATGTTGATGATGATGATAATGATGTTGATGGTAATCATGTGTGTGTGTGTGTGTGTGTGTGTGTGTGTGTGTGTGTGTGTGTGTGTGTGTGTGTGTGTGTGTGTGTTCGTGAGTGACTGTGTGAGTGGCCAATGAGTGGGTGGAAGTGGTAGTGGATGGGTTGATGAATGAACGGGTGGGTGGAAAGATGGGATAGTGGATGTGGATAAGAGGGTGAGTGGGTGGATGGGTGTGGGTAAGTGGATGGGTTGGTTGGTGGACCAGTGGAGGCGTGTGGGTTTTGGGTGGAAGGAAGCAGATGGACGGACAATAATGTAATCACAAAGATGAAAGATTTACCCGCTCCACTGTCTGTACATTAAAAATTAGGCAAACCTTCACGTGTTTCTAGACGTATATGAAGAAAAAGGAGAAAAACAACCACAAAATTATATAAGCATCCCCTAAAATGTCTTATATAAGGCTTAAATAAATAAAGAAATGATTGTAGCCTCGTTCAGACCAGCCACATTGAAAACCTGAGATCCAGACCCAGACCAAGACATTCAGAGTTGCCAGATACTGTCTTTTCGTAATATTACCTGAAAAATTTGGAAGTTATAGATAGAGGAAGAAACCTGAACTGGTATTGTATGAGGGAGCGTAGGAGTGATTGTGGTAGTAGTGGTGGTAGTGCTAGTGGTAGAAGTAGCAGTGTGTGTGTGTGTGTGTGTGTGTGTGTTTTGAGTGCTGCTACTGCTGCTGCTGCTGCTGCTGCTGCTGCTGCTGCTGCTGCTATTACTAATATTGTTGTTGTTGTTGTTGTTTTTGTTGCTGCTGGTGCTGCTACTACTACTACTACTACTACTACTACTACTACTACTACTACTACTACTACTACTACCACCACTATTACTAATGCTACTACTAATAGTACTACTGCTGTTGGTGCATAATATGGATCAAGTAGCAATAATGTGAATTAAAAGTTTATAGACGATGTTCATTAAAATATCTGATTAAAATTTGCCATTCTTTCTAATTACGTAGAGGGGAGACCTGACAAAATCGGTAAAAATAACGCCCCCACATATAGGATTCTGATTCTCTCTCTCTCTCTCTCTCTCTCTCTCTCTCTCTCTCTCTCTCTCTCTCTCTCTCTCTCTCTCTCTCCTTCCTTTCTAGGTGGCAAAATAGAAATAAAAAAAAAATACTCTGAAAATGTATTCGAAAACAATACAAATATAAATACAACTGTGTGATGCAGGGATGTTGGAGAGGAGAATCAGTGGTGACACCTGGCGGGAACAGCCGGAAGGAGAGGAAGGATAGGTAGGGATGAAGAAAGGATAGTGAGTGAGTGAGTGTTGTTACAGTGAAAGGTTACAGTGAGTGAGTGAGTGAGTGAGTTACAGTGAAGGAGAGGGAGGGATAGGAATGAAGAAAGGTAATATAGCGAGTGATTAAGTGTTGTTACAGTGAAGGTTTAAGGAGTGTTTGTTTATCTTTATTGTCGCGAAAAGAAACGAATGACAAAGCAGTGTAACAATTTCATTCTTTCTCATCACTTTATTAATTTGAAAGCCATCGTTGTCACCAAAACTAATGAATGATAAAGTAAACTATTATTTCCATCAACTTATAGCATTTTCTAAGGCATCATTGTTACCTAAATTAAAAAGAAAAAATCAAAGTAACATAATTTTCCATCTACTCATAATTACCTCAAAGATCTCAACAAAAATAAATGAAAACAAACAATTGAAAGGCTTTACCACCTGTCGCTTTCCTCCGGCCAATGAGAAGCCTGGGGTAATAGCAATCAAGTAACAAATGTCTCGTCGTCACTGTTTGAAGTGGTGCGGGGCGGTGCATGACACAGGAACACTGAAGTGGACTTAACTGAAGGGCGCAGCACAGAATACTTCATGTCGGTGAAGTTAGGAAAGCCAGCGATATAATTGAAGCAAGTTAAGGGGTGAAGTGTGGCGGGATGCATCATAACAGAACAGAGCTGGAGTGGGTTTAATTGAAGAGTGGAGCGGAGAACAGTCGACTCACTGATAGCCTTGTTGAATTACCTTGTTAGGCGTGGTAGGGTTGGGTACGGCACGGTGTGATAAAGTAAGGCGAGGTGATGTGAGGTATAAGGTATTGACAAAGGTTATAAATGATAGGGTAATATAAGATAATGTATGATAAAGAAGGGTAAGGTGAGGTGAGGTGAGGTGAGGTGAGGTGAGGTGAGGTGAGGTGAGGTAAAGTATGGCATGGTAAGGTAATATAATGTAATGTAAGATAAGGTAAGTAAAATAAAACAAGGTAAAATAAGTTGAAAATACGTGATGTGAAGTAGGAGAAGGTAGGATAAAGTAAAGCAAGACAAACTAAGACACAGCATGAAAAGATAACATAAGGCTAAGGGAACGTATGATAAGGCAAGGCAAATTAACGTAACATAAGATAAGATTAAAACAAATTAAACACAGTTACGATCAGAGAAGGTAATCGGCCTCGTATCCTGGACAACAAGGGGATAGGGAAAAGAACTAACTAGGTAAGGATAGGTTAGGTTAGGTTAGGTAAGGTTAACAAGTATAGATGACATTATACCACAAATAAAGAGGAAACTAACTAGGTGAGGGAGAAGGAGAACTAACTAGGTAAGAGTAAATTAGACAAGATAAGGTTAGGTTAGTTACAGTCAGTTTCAGTAAGTATAGATGACATTATACCACAAATAAAGAGGAAAAAAGACTAGGATGGATCTGAGAGGCAATGAAAGGTGGCGTTGTAGTTTTTTTTTTTTATACCATGTGGGGTTTTCACGGGAATTTATGGGCTAAAGGGTTCAGGATATATTAGGATTTCAATTAGGATTAGTCTGAGAGGCATTACGTTTGAGCAGGAAAAGTTAGAACAAGGAAAGATAGATGGTATGGTCACTAGAAGAGGGGTGACAAACATTAGGTCAAGTTACAAATAAGGTCACACGAAAATGGCGTTATAGCCGAAACAAGTATGGAATAGGCACTTGCATTGGTGTGGGATGCATCTAATTACCTCCTTCGGTACCATGACACGTTTTCATATTCATTCTGCTTACTGTATGGTGATTTTATACAGCTTCAGAAACTTATGTGAGGATTGTAATAAGGAAGACTGGCCATTAATCTTCTGACCTCCATAGACCCTTCGTAATGTAAAAAAAAAAAAAAAAAAAAAGGTCTAATCGTATAGAAATCTCACGGTAAAAATGTGTCCCTCTGTTGAAAGGGTTAAATTAAATGATATCAGAATTAACCCCTTCAGTACCATGACACGTTTCCGTATTCATTCTGCTTACTGTTTGGTGATTCTATACAGCTTCAGAGACTCATGTGAGGATTGTAATAAAGAAGACTCTGGCCATTAATCTTCTGACCTCCATGGACCCTTCCTAATCTAAATAAAATCGTCCAATCACACCCAAAACTCACAGTAAAAAATGCGTCCCAGTACTGAAGGAGTTAAAAATGACGTTATGACCAGAGCAAGAAAGCAACACGAGAGAAAAAGTCAGAAATGCTTTAGGTCAGGTTAGGTAAAGAAAAGCAAGAATAAGTGGCATTGTAACCTGTCGAGTGGCTGGCAACGTAAAGTAAAGCCATAAGCAACAAGGAGAGAGAGTGCTGTAATCAAAGAAAAAATGGGACAGCCACTAAGATTTGTTTGAGAAGCAATTGGATTAGGTCAGCTCAGGTTAGGTTAGGCGCAGCAAGAATGAATGGCGTAGTAACATAGAGAAGAGCTGTTACGTCAAGTCAGAACCACCAAGGAGGGAACACGTAAGCAAAACAAGAATATAACAGGAACTGGGATTGGACTGACAGGCATTTAGTCAGATTAAGTTAGGTGGAGCAGCAATAAATGGTTTGGCAACATGTCGAGCGGCTTGGGAGGTTAAGTAAAGTCAGAACCAACAAAGAGAGACAACAATAAAACGCAAAACAACAACAGGAAACACGCTAACATTGAACGAAACGGCATTTGGTCACATCAGGTTAGGCAAAGCAACAATAGACGACGTAGTAACCGACACAGGAATGGAGTGGGACGGAGTGGGCCGGAGTGATGCGGAGGGCGAGGCTGGAGCGGAGTGGGATTGGTCTGGGAGGTATTTGGGCGCTCAAAGGCTGTACTCCGAGCCGCCAGTCTTCCATTATTCAGCTTCGTCGTGGCGTCCGAGCACAGCATGCAAATGAGGCACACAAGAGCTCCCGCCACTGCTTACTCCCACGAGGCCCTCAAGGTGTAATTAGCGGATGTCAGACACGCTGTTTCTGAAGGAGACTTAAGGTGACCGCGAGAGGGGAGAGCGAAGGGTGAGATTAACTGTTGAAAGAGAGAGAGAGAGAGAGAGAGAGAGAGAGAGAGAGAGAGAGAGAGAGAGAGAGAGAGAGGAGACTCTCTCTCAGGGTACAATATACAAGTTAGTCTTTCTTAAGCAAATTGTCTTTTTAAAGGGAAAAGTACTGAGTTTTTTGACATTACCAACAGAAAGAAAGAGAGAGAGAGAGAGAGAGAGAGAGAGAGAGAGAGAGAGAGAGAGAGAGAGAGTCTTCAAGATATATAATAGCCTTTCTTAAGCAAATAATCTTTTAAAGGGAAAAGTACTGAGTTTTTTTTTACATTACCAACAGAAAGAGAGAGAGAGAGAGAGAGAGAGAGAGAGAGAGAGAGAGAGAGAGAGAGAGAGAGAGAGAGAGAGAGAGAAGACGACGACACCCACAAAAATATAAAAAGAAGCTGTCTAACCCATCATCTCGACCCTCCCCGGTGTCTTCCTGTCCCCCACGAGACGAATTTCGACTCTTGGCCTGCCCAGAGTAGAAACTTTTGATTGGGGACTCAGGGAAGACTGGCGGAGAGGGCGGCGGAGGGATGACCAAGTGGCGGACGAGGGACAGAAGGAAGAGATGACAGATATAGCACAATGGAATGAGTGATTCGACGTCTGAGGGAAAGTCGGAAAAAATAGCAAAAGGAGAACAAGTAGTAGTGGTGGTGGTGGTGGTGGTGGTGGTGGCGGTGGTGGTGGTGGTGGTAGTAGAAGTAGTATTAGTATCAGTAGTATTAGTAGTAGTAGTTGCTATTGTTGTTATCGTTGTTATTCGTGTCGTTATTGTTACTGAAGAAGTAGTAGTAGTAATAATAGTAACAGTAGTAATGGTGGTGGCGGTGGTGATTGTAGTAGTGGTAGTAGTAGTAATAATAGTAACAGCAGTAGTGGTGGTGGCGGTGGTGATTGTAGTAGTAGTAGTAGTAGTAGTAGTTGTTTTGTTGTTGTTGTTGTTGTTGTTGTTGTTGTTACTGTTGTTATTAAAGTAGCAGCAGCAGCAGCAGGCAGTAGTAGTAGTAGTAGTAATAATAGTAGTAGTAGTAGTAGTAGTAGAAGTAGTAGTAGTACTGGTAGTAGTAGGTTTTAGTTTAGTACGTGGTAGTTTTTGTTGTTATCGTTGTTGTTAATGTTGTTATTGAAGAAGTTGTAGTAGTAGGAGTAGTAGTAGTAGTAGTAGTAGTAGTAGTAGTAGTAGTAGTAGTAGTAGTAGTAGTAGCAGGAAAGTAATATGAGGTACGGATGATGGAAGTATATTCAGAAGTGCACTGAATGAATGACAACCTCCAAGAATAAGTGATAAATAGCAAAAAGTAAAAGACAATAAAGAAGAAAATGAAGAAAAAGAGAAAAACTAGAACAAATAATGGAGAAAGAAAAATGTACGAAAGAAAAGAAACAGAAGACACTGAATAACAGAAAATTGTAACTTAAAGGAAAAAAAAACATATAGAAGGGGGAAATTGTGAAAAGAAGACAGATGACTACGAGATTAGAATGTGTGTAGAGTCACTGAGGGCAAGACATTTGAAAAAAAAAGTATTAGGAAGTTCAATTAAGAGATAAGACGATAAAACTTAATAGAACAGGCGGAACAGTTAAATAATATGGACAAAAATAGAAAGGTTCATCGCATACTTGTCGACCCTCTTAACCCCTTCAGTACTGGGACGCATTTTTACCTTGAGATTTGTGTACGATTAGATTGTTTCATTGACATTAGGAAGGGTCTATGGAGGTCAGAAGATTAATGCCCAGAGTCTTTACTATTTTAATCCCCTCCACATAAAGTTTCTGAATGAAATCGCCCAAAAATAACCAGAATGAATATGGAAACACGTCATGGTGCTGAAGGGGTTAAGTAGAACTGCAAGAATAAAATAGAAATAGAAATATGAAATACGAGAACAATGAGGCAAATTATAGACTGAAAAAAAAATATATAAGACAGTTTAAAATAAGAAAGTAGGAAAAATAATTGATATGGAAAGACACTATAGCACATACTGACCCTCTAAAGAAGAACAGCAAAAAAAAAAAAAAAAAAAACAATAAAAATGAAGCAATAAAATAAGATGAAATAAACAAGTTAAATAATCTGGAAAAAGAAAAAAAATGGAAAGTTTTATTACATTCTTGTCGACACTCTAAAGAAGAACTGCATGAAAAATACAATTAAAAATAAGAAAAATTCCCTAGAGTAATGAAAGAAATAGAGATTGACTGAAAGATTAAAAAAAAAAAAAGAACGGTTTAAAAGAAGAAAAATAGATAAAGTTTTTGATACGGAAAGACACGGCACTTAATTATCGACCATTTAAAGAACCGCATGAAAAAAATGAAAATAGAGATAAAGATCCGAGAACAATGAAATAAATTAGATATTGACTAAACGAAAAAAAAAAAAAAAAAATACAGTTTAACCTCTTCAGCCCTGAGACGTATTTTTACCACGAGTTTGTGTGTGATTAGACGATTTCACTGACATTAGGAAAGGTTTATGGTGGTCAGAAGATTACTGGCCAGAGTCTCCACTAATTTAATCCCCGCATGCGTTTCTGAAGCTGCATGAAATCCCCAAATACTAAGGTGAACAAATATAAAAACAGGAGATGGTACTAAAAGAATTAAAAGAAGAAAAATAGAAACACTTGACGTAGAAGGACACCATAGCACATATCAACTCTTTACAGGAGAACCGCAAGAAAAAAAAAAAAACAATAAAAACGAGGCAATAAAAGAAGGAAATAGAAGAAAGCAGTAAAGATAAATATTTGACGAAGTGGAAGGCCAGCAACCTCAGAAGTTTTTCACCTGGAGGGCAATACTCCGGTCTAATTAGAGGTGACTGAGCAGACCAGGTGTGAAGGAAGTGGGTTAATGGAACACCTGTGATCGCTTCGGAGTTCCCGCTGAGTGTAGGAATGTTGCGTTACGTTCAATAAAGAGAGTAGTGGCAGGTGTAGCTTTGTGTACCTGGCCCGGGTATTGATTGCAGGTGTAGCGGCCACGTACATAGAGTAGTTTGGTCTATAAATTACATGAAGCTAATGGATGTATTGTTATTACCTTGCCTTTATTTCCACCCGTTTCTTTTTGGTATTTAATTTCGTTTCTCTCTCTCTCTCTCTCTCTCTCTCTCTCTCTCTCTCTCTCTCTCTATTTACGTTTTGGTGTAATTTTTTTGTTTTTATCTTTTTTTTATTGATTTCTTTGTTATTTTTCTTTCTTTAAGTGTTTGTGTGATTTTAGTTTTATCTTTATTTACGTTTTTGTGCATTCATGTTTTGTTTTTCTCTATATTTATTCAATTTTCTTCTTTTTCTCGCTGGTTTGTTTTCTCTTTTGCTGTTAACTTTTCATATTTTCTCCCCCTTTTTTCCTCTTCTTTAAGTTTCTACGTGGTTATTTTCATCTTTTCTTCACTTTATTTACGTTTCTTTTTCCCCTTTTCACCTTTTTCACTACACGCATATTCACTCCTCTCGCGTTTTCTTTCTACTTACAGAACAGAAAATGAATAAAATAGTCTCCCACATATGCCTTTACAGAAAACGAATCCCACGATCTTCTTTTGTCTGCTTTTGTGTAGAGTCTGATCCTGGAATGCTGTGTCAAGTACTCTCAGATTCTAAGGAACGAAAGCACCGTCTCTCTGTTTTTCTGTCAATTGATAATGCATGATTTGAGTATTCTGGTTATTTATTCGTTTATTTATCGCAGTTTCTCCCCCTGGCCCTCCTCCTCTCTGTCGGTTTGTCTGTCTGTCTGTCTGTCTGTCTGTCTGTCTGTCTGTCTCTCTGTCTGTCTGTCTGTCTGTCTGTCTGTCTGTCTGTCTGTCTGTCTGTCTGTCTCTCTCTCTCTCTCTCTCTCTCTCTCTCTCTCTCTCTCTCTCTCTCTCTCTCTCTCTCTCTGCTGGCTACTCTTACTACTACTACTACTACTACTATTACTACTACTACTACCACCACCACTACTACTACTACTACTACTACTACTACTACTACTACTACTACTACTACTGCTACTACTACTTCTACTTCTACTACTGCTACTAATACTACCACTACTATTGCTGCTACTATTGTTATTACTATTACTATTACAATCTTCACCACCATTACTTCTACTACTACTACTGCAACAAACACACTTATCTACATAACTAATCACATTTAAAGCTACCAGTCTGTCAATAACGATATCAGTCTATCTTACCAATCTAACTACTTTCTTTCTCCATATTTAATAGACAAAGAAATGATGTGCTTAATCTTGCAGCTACTCTCTCTCTCTCTCTCTCTCTGGAAGGCGTTTCACATTCTCTTCTCCCAAGTCATCTGGCCACGAGTCCTAACACTCCTGGTTTGAATGGCTTGTTTCTGGGAAGGCTTTTAAAACTTTGAGCGTAATGATGGAATGTCGCTACCACTTATTACTTGATTACGCCGTGTTTAAATCACCGCCCGGAAATTTATTATATTTTATTATGTAAGAGAGAAAAAGCTGGCTAAGAGTAACATAAACCCCCCCCGCCCATTAACCCCTTCAGTACTGGGAGACATTTTTACCATGATTTTTGAGTAAGACTAAGCAATTTTATCAGCATTAGGAAGGATCTATGGAGCTCGGAAGATTTATGTCCACAGTCTTCACTATTTTAACCACCACATAAGTTTCTGAAGCTGTAAAGAGTCATCAAATAGTAACCAGAATGAATATGGAAATGCGTCATGGTACTGAAAGGGTTAAGGTGCCAGTTCCTTACAGGTTTAAGAAAGTTGGCTAAATAGGGATAAATACTTTGGAATGTGAAGTTAATCCTAAGAAATTCAGTTTAGAGTGTTTGTCTTTTGTTTTTTCTGTTTATCTATTGTGTGTCTGGTTTATGGTGTAATTGTTTTTTTTTTTTTTTTTTCGTTTTTCTTGGTAGTTTTATTTGTACTCTAGTTTTTTTTATATATTTTTTGTTTCGTTCTTTTATTGCTGCTTCGTTTCATAATATTATTTTGTCCACAGGGTTAGATTGTTAGGTTTAAGTCTTCCTCCTTCTTCTCCTCCTCCTCCTCCTCCTTTTCCTCCTTTTCTCCTTTTTCTTTTTCTCTTCACTATCTTCCTTCCCTATTTACTACTACAACTAGTAGTACAACCACTACCACTACGTCTACTACTACTGCTGCTACTACCACCACCACCACCACTACCACCACAACAACAACAACAACAGCTACAACTACAATAACTACTACTACTACTATGATCACGACCACTACGACTACCACCACTACCGCCACCAACTTCTATGCCTTCCTTCTCGGTGGCTCCCGTGGTTACATTTCAGGGTGGGCGGTGTGAGTGCCTCGTGATGTGAGTGCCGTAGGGGACAATGGTCAAAATTCAGAAACGCTTTGCTCTCTCACTGCGACTATTTTCCAAGACCACAGACATGATTAGCAGGGTTTTCAAGAGCGTTTCTCCAGTTTATAATGCAGAAATTTTGTCACTCTGCCTCTAGAAGCGTAAAAACACTTTAAAAATCACTCTCCTTTCTCACCACGACTATTTTCCAAGGTCAAAGATATGATTAGCGGGGTTTTCAAGTGTTTCTCCAGTTAATAGTGTAGAAATCCTGTCAATCTCCCTCTAAAACCGTAAAAAAAAAAAAAAACACACACCAAAAAAATCGTGTAAATTTAAATAAAGCCTTTTGAAATAGTGGAAGTGAAGTGCAGAAGTGTTTGAGAATACGAGTCCAGCCTTTATGAGACACGACGTGACATCTCCGGGGAACTGATTAGACGATATAGCTTGATCAGTGCAGGGGAACACAGCGGCGTAATCACGTAATCGCTCTTTTAATATCTTTGAAATACTGAAACCAAGAGAGAGAGTCGAGTGATGGTAACACTAAAAACAGTGAGGTTAGTGTAGCTTCCTGAACCCCTCCAGTACCCTAACGCATTTTCATATTTATTCAGGCTACTATTTGGTGAGTTTAAACAGCTTCAAAACCTTATGTTGGGATTAAAATAGTGAGGATTCCGGCCATTAATCTTCTGACCTCCATAGACCCTTCTAATGTCAATAAAATCGTCTATTCTTGACCAAAACTCAAGGTAAAAATGCGTCCCAGCACTGAAGGGGATTGATAACAGACCACGACTACGTATTATGACTCTTTTGCACTACTGGTAACTGAGAGAGAGTCAGATATCGGTGGGTTTGATAGTGTGGTGAAACATTATACTTAGTGGAAGTTGGTGGAGCGGGTTACTCGAAAATGTACCCCGGCTGACAATACGGACAATACCACCGGCTGACATCAGATAGGGAGCCTCCACGCTGAAGAAGGAAAACATTAGACGCGGTGAAACTGAGGAACTTGCTCGCTTAACCATGACAATACACTGATGAATATTTGCTCTTCTCAGCGGCATAATCTTACAACAGCCCTTCGCTCTGTTATCACTATTGTTATTATTATTACTATTATTACTATTGAAAGCTACTAAAGGCTCGCCCATGGTGTAAATACAAGCTGAACTATACAAAGTACCAAAGTGTACTGAAGAGAAACAAAGGCAATAAATAAGGAAGAAACTGACAGGTTGTAAATGTATTAAACGTAGTGGATTTGTGGATGAACTTGCGTGTTAATTGACCATGTTTATATACCAAGGCATTTTTTCTTTTTGACATAAGCAATGCAATTTTGTTTTATTTATACCATGTGGGCTTTTCACAGGAATTTATGGGCTAAACAGGATACTTTTTGGGGCACCTCCTATCTCAAAGCCCACCCGCCAGGAAACCGTTGCACCGAGTGAGGAAGCCCAACCTACATTCGGACCGTAGACAGGATTCGAGCTCGTGCGCTTGGAGACACCTCGGACCCCAAAGCACGCATGGTTCCACTGTACCATGGCGGTCACTTGTAACTGAAAAAAACCTACCATTTTCCTTACACTGAAGAAGTATCTATGGTTTGACTCTTTCACTGTGATATCCAACGGTTTACGACACTAAAAGCAATGTATGAATTTTTCTTTGGCATCTTGAAAAAATGTGAATAAGAAAAATTGATCTTACAATTTCTAAGGGTAATAAATAGATTTTTTTTAGCATCTGTAAGAGAATGTGGATAAGAAACATGGATCTTGCAATTTCTAAGAGCAATAAATAATTTTTTTTAGCATCTTGAGAAAAAATGTGAATGAGAAAAATGGATCTTGGAATTTCTAAGAGCAATGTATGGAATTTTTTCAGCATCTGTTGGAGAATGTGAATAAGAAAAAATGAATCTTGCAATTTCTAACCAGTGCAGTGTTTGATGTACTACAAGCGGGAATGTCTCAGTGGGTCTATATAGTAATTAAGGAAAGACATTTATTCCAAAGCCATTTATCCCATATTTTTTGGCTAACTTTCTCGGGCTTGCTCGGACACAGGCATCCCAGTGGGCATTTTTGTTTAATTGCTTTTGTCACTCTTGCCTAAATTTCCCCTATTATAAAAAAAATAAAAGAAAACCTTGAAGTCACTCAGAAGTTAACCAGTGCTAAAAGGTTATAATATTGAAATGATTGAGGAAATATACCTTTAACCTCTACATTGAACTAAACATATAAGATTTAAGATACCATTCAAATCTTTTTTTAATTTCTTTTATTTTGTAAGAGTTAATCAATATTCAACGATATGAATTTGAGACATGTAAAAAAATCTACTGAAGAATATTAAAGGATTTTGAAGACACCATTTATACTTTTAACCTCTTGATTACCGGGACACATTTTTACCTTGAGATTTTATGTACGATTAGACCATTTTGTTGACATTAGGAAGGGTCTATGGAGGTCAGAAGATTAATGGCCACAGTCTTCACTATCTTAATCTTCCATATAAATTCATGAAGCTGTATTAAATCACCAAATAGAGACCAGCGTGAACATGGAATTCGTCATGGTACTCAATAGGTTAAAGGATTCAGGACACCATTTTTGCTTTTAACCCCTTCAGTACCAGGACACATTTTTATCTTTATTCTGGTTACTATTTGCTGATTTTATACAGCTTCAAAAATTTATACGGGGATTTAAATAGTGAAGACTCTGGCCATCAAACTTCTGACCTCCATAGACCCTTCCTAATGTCAATAAAATCGTCTAATCACACCTACAACTCAAGGTAAAAAATGCGTCCCAGTACTGAAGGGGTTAATAGTCTTGAATCAGAAAACTAAACACCTTCTATGAAACATTTCCCTTAAGTTTTAATTATTCTCTTTTACTTTTTTTTTAGGACCGGTTCATTATATTCATTAGGACGGAACTCGATGCTTTTAAGGACCGAACTCAGTGATTATTTTAAGACTGAGCTCTCTGATATTACATAAAAAAGCGTTCGTTAACAGGCAGGACGTTTTTTGTAGCTTGAACACGGTGGCGCCATCTTGCAGCCACTTACATCTCCATCTATCTCGATTAATTTCCCTTTTCAACATGGCCATATCATTCCTGACGCTGCCCACATCCCTGTAGAGACGACATGACAAGCCTCAAATCCCCCGCCAAGCCGCCCTGACAGCCGCGCCCTCACCAACACACCAGAAAAACTCCACCTGACCCTTCCCTCCCCTCCTCCGACGCTGCCCCCCCCGCCCCCTTCCTCTCCTCTATAGTAGGCGCGTTAAAAAAAATGTTGAAAAAAAAAGGCGCAAAAGCGAAATACACGCATACAAGGAAATGTGTTCCATCGACAACGGTGTATCAATACTGCAATGGATTCTGTGTTTTTTTTTCTCTTCTCTTCTTTTTTATTCCATATCTATACATTTTTTTTTTCTCTAGATAAAAATAAAGTGAAGGCCGGCAGAAAAAATAGCAAAAAGGAAAACAAAACACAAAAGCTTGATGGACAGATACATACACAAATACAGCAGAAAGGAAGGGAAGGTGGGAAACACACACACTCACTCACACACACACACACACACACACACACACACACACACACACACACACAGTGGCTCTATTTTCCTATCAGCGAAAAACGAGGAGACACATTGTTTAAACAGCGCCGTCATCACACACAAAGAGAGGCATGGTGACACGGAGGCTGGGCTACGTACACACACACACACACACACACACACACACTCTCTCTCTCTCTCTCTCTCTCTCTCTCTCTCTCTTCCACACACATACCCAGCTCTGGACGAGAAAACATTCCCATTTTACAATAACTCTCTTACGACGCGCGGGAAACACAGCTTCACCAATCAAGTCTGTCCGTTGTTCCAGCTTGTCCACTGCGCCCCCACCTTAGCCGTGACGGGGAGAGGGATAGGGGAGGGGGAGAGAGGGGAGAGGTAGAGAAGATCCCGAATCTCCCCTCCGTTCTGGGCAGGTTTCCGTGGTTTTGGGGTGAAGAGAAGAAACCCGAGGGGAGATGTGAAGGGGAGAGGGAGGATGTGAAGGATGCAATGACTGGAGGAGGAAACGGGAGAGAAGGAGGAAACATAGAAAGGGTAGTGGAGGAGAAGTTTGATTGGAGGAAGCACGTGGGGTTGGAGAAGAGGGAGAGAGAAGGGGAGAGGTTGAGTGGAAGAGTATAGGGAGTACACGGAGGGAGGAGGAAGAAGAGTGCATGTCGGTGTGGGAAGTAAATGGACTATCCTCACTCCCGAGTCCCCAAAACGCCACACACGTCATCCGGGCCGGGCAATATGCAGCCAAAAATGTGCTACAGTGACCCATAACAGCTTGCAACGGTGTACACGCGCGTCAAATATAAAGCAACGGCACAATATACCGAGAAAGAATGTCACAACAGCTTTGCAACAATCCACTCCACTCTATGTTTGCTCCGTTAAAACAAGCGAGCGCCCAAGTTGTTCAGGAAAATACAATGAAATGAAATGTTGATGCAAGTAAGAAAAAAAATCACTTTCTTTGCATCGTGAGGTGTGAAGAGACAAGGTTACCATTTTTCTATTCCAAAGCTCGATGTAAAGTGAAGTAAATAGACACAGATAACTATTTACAATTGAAGGAGAATGAAAACAAGATGGGAGAGAATTAAAAAAAAAAAGTCTACAAAGATCACCGCTTTTTACACCACAACGACAAAACATGAAACACGAACAAGACGCCACTTCAACAAACACTTCTAACAGGGCGCCACTTCATCACCAGACTCAACGATTCTCTGAGCCAATTCTTATCACGATGTCACGGGTCTAATTTACCAACTTTCTTTACCTACATAAGTCTATCAACATTTTTGCCACTTCACCTCACACTTCTAACAGTCTACCACTTGACCGGCAGTCTCAATTAGTAACAAGACTCCGCTTTAGCATATTTCACTACACTTTATCTCAGAGCGTGACACAATAATTACTTTCAGCGCTCACGTGGACAGGGTAAGACTGAAGTGGTGATATTTCAACTCCTTCGCTACTATGACACGTTTTCATACTTATTTTGCTTACAATTTGGTGATTTTATACAGCTTCAGAAACTTATGTGGGGGATTAAAATAGTGAAGACTCTGGCCACTAATCTCTTGATCTCCATAGACCTTTCCTAATGTAAATAAAATGGTCTAATCGTACTCAAAACACGTGGTAAAAATGCGTCCCAATACTGAAGGGGTTAAGCTTCTGATCGTGGGGGATTAAAACAGTGAAGATTCTGGCCATTAATCTTCTAATCTCCAAAGACCTTCCTAATATAGCTATAAATAAAATGGTCTAATCATACTCAAAACACGTGGTAAAAATGCGTCCCTGTACTGAAGTGCTTAAGTTTCTGATCGTCCATTCCTAGATTCATTTCAACGTCCTGCAAATTCATCTATTCTTTCCACCTGAACACTGAGCACACGAAGCGTAGAAATTCATTTTGGCTATAGTCAGTGGCCCTTAACCCTCAAAGCAGCTAAAATCCCTCGAAATCAGAGTCCTTAACCCTTAGAAACCTAGAAAACTCTTAATGCCTAATACATATAAAAACTCAGAAAATCAAATTCCCTAATGCCTAAAACACCAAAAAAACCTAGAAACCAGAGTCCTTAACACATAGAATCCTTGAAAACCAAAGTCCTTAATGCCTAAAAGAACTAAAATCCCATAAATCAGAGACCTTAACACATAAAACTCAGAAAATCAGAGCCTTTAATGCTTAAAACGCTAAAAATCCTTGAAATCAGAGCCACTAATATTTAAAATCTTTCAAAACCAGAGCCCTTAATGCCTAAAAAACAAAAAATCGTAAAAAACAGAGCCCTAATACTAAAATCTTTCAAAACCAAAGCTCTTAACGCCTAAAACATCAAAAATCCCAGAAATCAGAGCCCTTAATACTTAAAATCTTGAAAAACCAGAGCCCTTAATACCTAAAGCACCAACAATCCTTGAAATCACAGCACTTATCACCTAAAATCACACAGAAATTGAGCCTTTGATCCGTAAAACACGTAAAATCACAGAAAATCAGAGCCTTGTCATCTAAAATCAATCGAAAATAGAGCTTTTGATACCTAAAACTCCTCAAATCACATGAAAATAGAACTCTTGAACTCTAAAACCCTTAAAATTTCTCTCTCATCCCTTATTCGTGCTTTACTTACCCTGCCAGGTTTGTTAATTAAGGGTGCCAGTGTCCCTTGCCCACCCCTGCCTCGCCAAACTTCCCCTGAATGTCATCAATACTTGAGTACTTCTGATGAGGTTCTCCCCTGCTTACTTACTTGTCCGTCTGTCTGTGTGTCTAGGTCTGATTGTTTTATTAATGTCTGTTTTTTTGTCTTTCTACGTCTGTTTGTTCTTGTTTTTCTTTTTACTGCATTTTTTTTAGTTTGTTTGTCTTTGTTTGTCTGTCTGTCTGTTGGTTTTCATGTTTATATGTCTGGTTTTCTGATTTTCTTTAGGTATATACGTCTTTTTGCTTTAGTTTTCGTTTCTTGGTGTGTATGTTTGTCTGGTCTGCCTGTTTATCATTCAGCTGCTCTGTCTGTCTGTCTGTCTATCTGTCTGTCTGTCTGTCTGTCTGTCTGTCTGTCTGTCTGTCTGTCTGTCTGTCTGTCTGTCTGTCTGTCTGTCTGTCTGTCTGTCTGTCTGTCTCTCTCTCTCTCTCTCTCTCTCTCTCTCTCTCTCTCTCTCTCTCTCTCTCCTTCTTTGTTTGTAATAATAAACATACCTTGTATAATTCTAAATCGTCACAAAAACACGTTACTCATGCATGCGCCACGTGTTGCCTCGCCCCAGTGAACTGAACTCTCGACCATTGGCAATACATGAACTCAGAGGGCTGACAGCGATGCACAGGGAACACACTCACTCTCGGCCTTGACTTTGTGTGGCAGGGAAGAAAAGTTACACGTGTCATTCCAGTAAAGGTTGCCGTGGTACAGTGGAACCATGCGTGCTTTGGGATCCAAGGGGTCTCCAAGCGCACGGGTTCGAATCCTGTCCACGGTTTGAGTGCAGGTTGGGCGTCCTCACTCAGGGCAACGGTTTCCTAGCGGGTGGGCTTTGAGATAGGAGGTACCCTAAAAAGTATCCCCTTTAGCCCATAAATTCCCGTGAAAAGCCCACATAGTATAAAAAAAAGAAGAAAAAAAAAGACGCGATTATTGATGCATGTGTTGCTATCTATGACATCTTGATTTATTGAGAAGTACAGGAGAGTTTAAAGACTCGGTGAATAAGAAGGTTTTATGAATCAAGAAGGACATTGTCAGTCAATCATGGTATATGTTAAAATGAAAGGCAGTAGAAGTGACCAGGGCTTTTGAGAAATAGTGAGCATATTTTTTGGCAGGTAAGATAAATCAGTGTCAATCAATTTCACTAAGACTAGAGAGGTGAGTTATGCATAATGTTCACGTGAATGACAGTTTGCTTTATTGACAAGAAAAGGAGAGTTTGTAGAATTGGCAAGAAAGTTTTGAAAGGTAAGAAAAATCACTGGACGTTTATCAGCTCTATGAAGGACAAGGAGTATATGAACGAAGGAATGACTAGAATGACAACAAAATTTTAAAGAACCATCGAAGAATCACCAAAAATTAAACACGACAACAACACAAAGAAACACAAGACAACCTAAAGAATAAACAAATATATATAACTTCTTTTAAGAGAGAGAGAGTGTCAAAACATTTCTTCCCCACTTCTGACTAATTCATTCTAATCTTTTAAGGAGACTGCAATTATAGTGGACCTTTTTGTTTTGCCCTTGTCCGTTCTCCCTCTTACATAAACAAAATTACAAAAAAATCAAACCAATAAAACACAAATAAAAACATAAACCCATCTACAAGCCATGATAATACCACAAAGACTTCATGGGCTGCCTTCTCAGTACACAGCGCCACCGTGGGAGGGCGAAGCGAGGAGCACAGAACTAGAGGGCAAAGGGGAATCAAGTTGTCGCACTTCGCACCTGCTGAGTACAATGTCAACACACGAGACACACAGGAAACTCGAACAAGGGGGTCTAAATTGTGTCCAAGGCATTACCACACAACTGTCAGCGCCGAGGAAGGGAGAGGGGTGGTGAAGTCAAGGCAAAGACACACACCAGGGTTTGTTGTGTTAGTTGAGATGAGATAATGCTGCTAACAACCTTCTCTCTCTCTCTCTCTCTCTCTCTCTCTCTCTATAAATGATAGCTGAATTTTTTTCCGGTTATATTTTGTTTTAAATGTGTATTAAATTTTCTCACCTCTTCCTGTGATCCTCCTCCCGTTTTCTTCCGTCACTACAAAAGAAAACGGAAACAGATTCACAATGGTGCAATAATATTAGTTCATTAGTTCGTTAGTTCCATTACAAATATATTTTCTTTTCTATCACGTACAAACTCTCTCTCTCTCTCTCTCTCTCTCTCTCTCTCTCTCTCTCTCTCTCTCTACACGTGTCTCTGCTTGTCTCACAATTCACAGTAAATGTCTCAAATGCAAAACTTTCTGCACGTGTCTCTTTGAAAAAAACCATAAAAGAAAATTGAGGCAAGAGTTAAGAAGAGAAGGAAAAGCGTTAGTCAGAGGGATATGAAAAAAGTCATCTACACGAAGGCACAACATGAATAATTCCAGGAAAAAAAATGTTAACTTTAACTTGAGAGAGAGAGAGAGAGAGAGAGAGAGAGAGAGAGAGAGAGAGAGAGAGAGAGAGATATCATGTGAGTTTTAAGATTATAGCTACATCAACAACAACAAACAAAGCAACAACAATAATAATAGTAATAATAATAATAATAATAATAATAATAATAATAATAATAATAATAATAATAATAATAATAAAAATAATAATACCACCACCACTACTACTATACTACTACTACTACTACCACTACTATTAACACTAACACCATTGCTATCTATCACCTACTACTACTACTACTACTACTATTACTACTACTACTACCACCACCACCGCTACCACTACTACTACTACTACTACTACAACCACAAACAATAAAAAAATCAGATATAAAAGCATAAAAATAAAAATAAACGAAGAAGAAGAAGAAAGAAAATAGACGAAGATAAAAGAGAAAACCCCCTAAAAAAGAAAATAACAATAAAAAGAGACAAAAGAAAATTCACAACCTAAAATTAACAAAAGAAAAAAAAAATTGTAAAAAAAAAAAACGTGGAAAACCAATCAATACGCAGGTCTAGAGAACGTAATCCTGAAATAAGGGCCAAACTTGAGCAATCTCCGTGAATGGGCTAAGGTATTGAGGTCTTGAAACACTTCCCCCCCATCTCCCATCATCCCTACCCATCCCTACCCATCACTCACCACCAATCACCACCACTCAAAAACACTTACCACCACTCACCACCACTCAATCAGGTCCAAGAGTTACAGTTCCGGCAGAGACGCAGACTTGAGCTCAACTTGAAGGGAGGGGAAACAAAACCCCAAGAGTACGTGGGAGATAAGGAGGGAAAAGACAGGGAAATAAATAGCAAATCACGCAAGAAAACTCCCTTAAGAAGACTCTGCGAAACTCAGATAAGCGGCCGATTTCTTCCTCTTTCACCTTCAAAATATCATCTTTTCTCTCCAACTTCTCTTTATTTTTATTGTGGAAGTACCTGGAGAGAGAAAGAGATAGATAGATAGATAGATAGAGAGAGAGAGAGAGAGAGAGAGAGAGAGAGAGAGAGAGAGAGAGAGAGAGAGTGTGGTAATAACAAAAGAAATGTGAAAAATGATGAAACAAAGTTTGAGTATTTTCTAGTTAAGTCTCTCTCTCTCTCTCTCTCTCTCTCTCTCTCTCTCTCTCTCTCAATGATAATGATAATAATAATAATAATAATAATAATAATAATAATAATAATAATAATAATAATAATAATAATAATAATAATAATAATAATAATAATAACAATAATAATAATAATAATAATAATAATAATAATAATAATAATAATAATAATAACAGAAATAAGATAATAAAAGTAACAATAATAATAACAATAATAACATTAATAATCCAAAACAAACTTAAAAGATGTAAAAAACCAAACATAATAATTCCCACGAGAGAGAGAGAGAGAGAGAGAGAGAGAGAGAGAGAGGGAAACAAACATCAAAGTCTTCTAATCGAGTCTGTACCTTCAGTCTGCAGGGAAAGAAGAAAGGGAGGGAGAAAAACTGAGATGCAGCGTTGGAACTTCCCTCGATGAGTCTTTAGTGGAGATTTTCCCGTGATTATAGACAAACTGAAGAGCTTCTAACACTCCTTCAGCGGTACAGACTTTGGCCTCCTCCTCCTCCTCCTCCTCCTCCTCCTTCTCTTCCTCCTCCTTGTCTTCTTCCTCCTTCTTTCTTCATCTTAACCCTTTTTGCCACTTAAAAATCCTCTTTCTCCTCTTCTTTTTATTTTATTCTCCCGCGGATATTCTTGTTTTTATATATTTTTAGTTTCTCTCTCTCTCTCTCTCTCTCTCTCTCTCTCTCTCTCTCTCTCTCTCTCTCTCTCTCTCTCTCTCCAGTTCTCTTTTCTATACTTCCTCCCACTCTATTACTTCCTCCTCTTCTTCCTCCTCTTTCTCCTTCTCTTCCTCCTCTTCTTCCTTTTCCTCTTCATTCTCTTCACTTGTTTCATCTCCTTTTTCTATCTCCTCTCTTTTTTTTCTCTCTTTTATAGTTTGCCCCACCATTTTACCTGCAAATCCTCCTCCTCCTCCTCCTCCTCCTCCTCTCCTCCTCCTCCTCCTCCTCCTCCATTTTCTAGACTTTTCTTAATAATTTTCTTTTCTTCGTGTTTTTCTTACTCAAGTTTGTGTTATTTTTTTTTTCCCTTTTTGGTTTCGTCTCTTTTCCTTCTCTCTCTTCCTCCTCTTCGTCCTCTTCCTCCCTCGTCATTGTACTCTTGTTACTCTGCTATTTCTCCCTTAAAGCCCTCTCCTTCTACTTCCTCTTCCTCCTCCTCCTCCTCCTCCTCCTCCTCCTCCTCCTCCTCCTCCTCTTCCTCGTATCTGTGTTGAGTTGGTGTGTCTGTTGTGTATTGAATCGTAGTTTCTCTTGATTGGCTGTGTCTGTTTCACTGTTTATTTGCGAGAGAGAGAGAGAGAGAGAGAGAGAGAGAGAGAGAGAGAGAGAGAGAGAGAGAGAGAGAGAGAGAGAAAGAGAGTTAAAGGGAAAAAGAGACATAAAACTGTGTTCTTGTGGGTAACCTCAAGTAAAGCTGCCTTATACGACGCTGTAAAGTCTCTCTCTCTCTCTCTCTCTCTCTCTCTCTCTCTCTCTCTCTCTCTCTCTCTCTCGCCTTTTCTTAGATTAATGTTCGGAGTTACAGACGCTCGTGTATTTATCGCTGCTTTTGACCATTCTTCCTCTTCCTCTTCTTCTTCCTCATTTCTCCTTCATCTTTTCCCTCCTCCTCCTCCTCCTCCTCCTCCTCCTCCTCCTCCTCCTCCTCCTCCTCCTCCTCCTTGCTGAGATAAAACAGTTACAACATTGAACAAATGGCTGTATGTTTTCTTTGTTGAGAGAGAGAGAGAGAGAGAGAGAGAGAGAGAGAGAGAGAGAGAGAGAGAGAGAGAGAGAGAGAGAGAGAGAGAGAGAGAGAGAGAGAGAGAGAGAGAGAGAGAGAGAGAGAGAGAGAGAGAGAGAGAGAGAGAGAGAGGTCATTCCTCCTAAAGCTTACTCGAAAGTCCTAACACGAGAGAGAGAGAGAGAGAGAGAGAGAGAGAGAGAGAGAGAGAGAGAGAGAGAGAGAGAGAGAGAGAGAGAGAGAGAGAGAGAGAGGAAGTTTACGAGGATAGGAACAATGGAGGAGAATCAGAGGGAGGGGGAGATGGGGGATGAGGGGCTTGTCTTAGGCACCTTACCCTCCTAGTTTACGATTATAGAAGGTGTGTGTGTGTGTGTGTGTGTGTGTGTGTGTGTGTGTGTGTGTGTGTGTGTGTGTGTGTGTGTGTGTGTGTGTGTGTGTGTGGGTGTGTGTGTTTGTCTTCATTCTCTTACTATTTACCATTCCTTAAGGCCATGAAGATTAAGATAGTCAAGTTTTCATGTTTATCTTACTCATTGGTGGTGTGGGATACTGGTTAACTCTCAGGAAAATCGTAAAAACAGCATTAAAAAAAATCTTATTATTTCTTCTGACTAATTTTCAAGGCTAAGAATGTGATTAGTTTCAGTGTTCTGCATCACTGACATAGAGTACCTGTGATTTACCGCCACTCTCACTCTTAAATCCCTTACAACTTCCACTAGAGCCTATTAACTCCCTCCACTGCTATTTGGTACATTTCCCATGACTCTCTTACTACTCTGGTACATTTCCTCTTGTCTTAATTAACTTTCAAATATTACGTTGGGTAGAAATTGTAAAATATATTTCTTTTCATGCCTTTCTTTCTTTCTTGTGCTTATAAAGATTTCATGGCTGGCTTTTAGTGGTGTGAATTATTGTATAGACCAGTGAGAGTGTTGAAAGTAATGAAAGGTAATGGAAATATGACGCGAAATAGCTTAAAAATGTGCTTTTGTGTTATTTTTCGGGTTTCGTGGTGTTCTTTGCACGTTATGGTTAAAATGTGTTATAGAATCAACAGTTTTTCGCGCCTTTTAAGAATTACTGCCACGCTTTACCTTTCTGGGAGCATAATAACGTCACTTTTTCACTCTCCGTCACCATAACTCACCTTCTCCAACATGCAAAGTAAAAGCACAAGAAATTAATTCCCCACCTCACTTGTCACTATTAATCGCATGCCGCCACCTTCACCACCCATCCTCTACTCCTCTACTCTCCCCTTACTCTCCACTCTAATCTTTACTCTCATCATCACCAAAGCACCGCGATAAATCACCACCACAAACCGCCACCACCACCACCACCATTACCACCACCACTCCCTCCCTCCTTCATCTTATTGATCGCTCTGCTTCACGCTCTGCCCCGCTCCGACCTGGCCACACCTAGCCACACCACCCGACCCTACCACCACACCACCACCACCACCACCACCATCACCACAGCACCTCGGCCGCGTCATCTCAGCCACACCTTGCCACAGTTAATGATCGTACAACAGTGTCTATCATCTCTATCACTGCCAGGACCACACCACATCATACCACATTATACCACACACCACATCTCTCATCTCACGTCCACGACTACATCTTGTCACACTTCACAATCATATTTTCCTATACCACATCTCAGTCACATAATCATGACCACTTTTTCCACACTATTCCTTTCATTTATTCACAACTTCGTTCTTCATTCGTACTTAACCCCCTTGAGTACCATGCCGCATTTCCATATTCATTCTGGTTACTATTTGGTGATTTTACACAATTTTCAGAAACTCATGTGTGGGATTAAAATATTGAAGTCTGTGGACATTAATCTTCTGACCTCCATATATCCTTCCTAATGTCAATAAAATGGTCTAATCACACACAAATCTCAAGGTGGAAAATGTGTCCCAGTACTGCAAGGGTTAATCACACTAGCCTCACCACATCACAAAATAATTGCAACATTTTTACACATTGATCATCTTCACATCATTCTTAACCTATCCCAGTCTTATCAGTCATACCACATTCACTTACCACATAACGCCACATACTTCACCACGTCATCCAAACCACATAGACAACTCTATTTCCTCACACAAAACTACATGCATCTAACTACACACACACACACACACACACACACACACACACACACACACACACACACACACACACACACACACACACACAATAAAATAAAACTAAAAAAGAACAAAAAAAAATACTCGTTTACTATCCTAATTATTATCTATTCAACCTGTTTGGGACCGGCATTCCAGTGGTATTTTTTTTTATCACATTCTTTTTGTTGCCCTTAAAAAAAAAAAAAAATGTTAATCACATCTTATCAGAGTACAAGTGTATAAGGGTATTTTAACAGTTTATTTAAGACTTCATTGCACATTCTTACCGTATCTTAACATGCTTTAATCACTTCAAACATAGCTCTAATGCAAGAGTTAACCATTACTTTCAGTCATTCACACCTTTCTCTGGTAAACTCTGGAACTCCCTGCCTGCTTCTGTATTTCCAACTTCCTATGACTTGACTTCATTTAAGAGGGAAGTTTCAAGACATTTATCCCTGAGTTTTAGCTAATTCTCTCGGACCTACAAGGGAAGTGGCAACTAAGTGGGCTTTTTCTCGTTTTATGTTGCCCTTGGCCAGTTTTTCCCCTCTTACATGAAAAGACCATAAAAGAGAAGGAAACTGCTAAATTATGGTTGATATACACCGGGTGGTTTCTGTGCTAATAATGAACACCCCTTTCATCATTCTTACGGCCATTAATGAAGAGAGAACAAGAAATTATGGGTTCAAGCTTGGAGAGAAAGTTTGGGTTAAGTAAGAGATACGAAGGAGTTTTTTTCTCAGAGTGGCAGATGAATATGAATGGACTCAGAAATCAGTTGTTGGTGGTGAATCATTAGGAAACTTTAAAAGACTAGGGAAATTCATGGATGGGAATGGTAAGTGGAAAATAGGCAGATATGTGTAGGCCTAATGGCTCTTTGCAGCTTCCTATATTTCCTTATGTTCTTAAATCGTGAAGGTTTAATGTTTTTTTTTTATTTACTTATATCATGTGGGTTTTCATGGGAATTTATGGGCTAAAGGGGTTACTTTTTGGGTTACCTCCTATCTCAAAGTCCATCCGCTATGAAACCGTTGCCCCGAGTGAGGAAGCCCAACCTACACTCGGACCGTGGACAGGATTCAAACCTGTGCACTTGGAGACCCCTTGGACCCCAAAGCACGCATGGTTCCACTGTACCACGGCTATGATTACATTGACACATACCCAAAATAACGTTCATTTATTACTACAACCATAGCAGAGATTTTGATGGTGTTTACAAGGTTCTATTGTGACATCCTTACCATCTCTCACCATAACATTCTTTAACCCACTCCACTGCGCCACAACGCCAAGTGACGCACCGCCCTCATCCCCACTACACCTCATCCATACCCAAGCCAGCCAGCCTAACGCGCTTGACTTACAGGGAATTACGTTGTCACCCGAGCATAAAAGTATTCAGGCAAGGCGGTGTCTCGTGTTTCGCATGCCAAGCAGGAAATACCGCGGCCTTTTTGAGAGGGACATATTGACTAGCGGGGAAATAAAAACACTTCAAAAAGGTGCTGACGGGCTGCAGAGAGAGAGAGAGAGAGAGAGAGAGAGAGAGAGAGAGAGAGAGAGAGAGAGAGAGAGAGAGAGAGAGAGAGTGTTGGAACATGGTGGCGATGCTCCTGTCACGACACACACAGACACACACACTTAGTCACACACACACACACACACACACACACACACACACACACACACACACACACACACACACAGAGAATAGCTTACTAGAGTAGAGTGCATTACCCGAAGTAGTGCGTGCAAATAACATACAGTATTCATTACCAAATATCATAATTCCCCATTACGAGACACAACATGGCGGGATTCACTCAGCCCTGTAGAAATGAATAGAGGCAAAATACAAATAGCCAATTACAGATACAGGAAAGATAAATATATATACAGATAAAGTACAATAGAAATAAACACAAAGTACAGGTAAAATACAAACAGGTAATCACAAACACAGGTAAAATTAATAGAAACACAGGTAACTTACTAATAGGTAGCGATACACACACACACACACACACACACACACACACACACACACACACACACACACACACACACAGACAGATAGATAGATAGATAGATAGTTTATTGACCACAGTTTTTTTTTTCTACACAATACAATATTTCTCAAAACATAAGAAAGAAAGCTTTTAAAACCAACATATTTTGAAATTCAGCTAAACCACACTCCACAAATTAAAAAAAATTATTATAAACACACACTTAAAACACGGCAAAAATATATATCGATAGTTTCTTTGTGTAAAAGGTGCAAGCTTGACTAAAATAATGACACACACACACACACACACACACACACACACACACACACACACACACACACTAAGAAGGGTTCATTCGTCTATCAATCTTCAAAAACTCGAGATTTGCCACTAAGTGATTTAAGGCTTCAGTTCTTCCCTTCCCTCGAGGAGTCTGAGAGCACGCCGGTGTGTTCCCGCGGAGGATTAGCACCACTGAGAGGGCGTGTCCGGCAGGGGGGAACGCTCCGCTGCACTGATCCTTTCCACTTACAACACCACCACTGCCTCACCTCACCACGTTACTACACTTCACTGATCTTTTCACTAGTAATGCCACCATCGTCACCAGTAAAGGAATGCATTGCTAGATTGGTAGACACACACACACACGCTCTCTCTCTCTCTCTCTCTCTCTCTCTCTCTCTCTCTGTTAGCTATTCTACTATTCTACTCATCACTATCCCTTCCAGCCAGTTCTCTATCTATCCTACCTTCGTTAATGCCCCCAGTCCATCCTAGATACCTATTCACAATCTTTTTTGTATCGCTAAGAAGAAACAGGTGGATGTGAGGTGGGTGAACAGTGGGCTGGCTCCGGATTAAGTGGATGAAAGATGCAGAAGAAAACTAAAGAGAAGAGAGACGAATGTTATATCTAAAAAAAGAGAGATAGGAAGGGACTGGTTTTGAAAAAGTGGTGAGTGAAAATACACTCAGTAATCACGTTGTTAGTGCTGAATCATTAGGGAACTGCACATGATAAAGGCTACAAAGACCACCACCACCACCACCACCACCACCACCACTGTGAATAAAACAATGCATTTTTACAGATGAGGATAATCCGTGGAAACATATATCACGTAGAGACAGACTCGTGTATGCCTGGCGGGTTCTCACAGCTTCCTTACTCTATATCCAAGTCTCACACAGGCACAAGAGAACGTAAGAGACATGTGTGTGGAAGACGTGTGAAGAGCTGCCATTGACAAGAACTTTCCCTACCAAGTGCTCTGTAAGGTGCGGACAGGGAGGATCTTAACCTCTTCAGTACAATGACGCGTTTCCATATTCATTCTGCTTACTATTCGGTGACTTTTTACAACTTCAGAAACTCATGTGGGGGACTGAAATAGTAAAAACTGTGATTATTAATCTCCTGACTTCCATAGACCTTTTCTAATGCCAATAAAATGCCCTCAAAACATGTCAAACTGTCTTGAAATGCCCTCAAAACACGCCAAACGGTCTTAAAATGCCCTCAAAGCACGAGTCTCTATATCAATTTTGCTTACTATTTGGTGATTCTATAAAGCTTCAGAAACTCATGTCGGGTATTGAGTTAGTGAAGACTGGTCATTAATGTTCTGATCTCCATAGACGCTTCATAATGTCAATAAAACGGTCTGATCGTACACAAATTTGAAGATAAAAATGTGTCCCAGTATTGAAGGGGTTAATGGCTGCACTGTTTTCATCGATATATTGAAAGGAAATCACTGCATTTCAACATAAACTCTACTGCATATCTATCTATCAAAGTGGCGTGACCTTACAGACGCTGGTGATCATGTACTGTCACACCTCTCCATCTCTCGTCATTTGCTTTACTTCCACCTTCTGTTGTTCTATTCTTCTTTCTATTCCATCCATATATTTCTCTTCTGTACACTCCTTCTGTTTCCAGTAATGCAATAAGTCTGTTTCATTTCTCCATACGATGCTTTCTTTTATGTAGGGAAGAGGGCCAGCTAAGGGTAGACAAAAAGAAAATATCAAAGAAAAATGCCTTCTTGAGTGCTGGCTCTCTAAGAAGTGGAAAAGCGTCAGCCAAAATTAGAGAGCAAATGCCTCAATACCTCCCAATTAAATAAGGACAAATGTGAAGGAAAAGGTTTATATCATCCAGTCTCTTTCCATTGTTCTATTCTTCTTCCTATCCAGTAATGTGATAAGTCTGTTTCATTTCTCCATACATCCATATACTTCATATACTTCTTTCTGTACATCCTCTCTGTTTCCAGTAATGTGATAAGTCTGTTTCATTTCTCCATACGATGAGAAGAAAACATTTATATCATCCAGTCTCTTTAGTTGACCTTTCTGTACATGCCCACTATTTCCACATTCGAGACTTGTTCCTTTCCTTTCCATACAACAAGAGGGAAAAACTCATACTCATTACAGGGAACGAAAAATCTTTGAGCACGTGTATGGTATTGGGACACTGAGGCAGAAAGGAAAGAAAGGAAAAAAAGCTCACAACCAAGGCTTCTTTTTATAATCTGCCAATGTGCGTTGCAGTGATTTATTTGAAGCCTTTCCTCTGTCGGAGTGATGGAAAATTCTTCTCATTTTACGAACCAATGAATGCAGGGTGAACGAACAACGATTCCTGGGTAGTGAAAGTTCGTGGACAGGGAGAAAGAATACGACTACCATTACTATAAGAAAAAAAATGACTACTTTGCTAATGAAAACTATTAATACAACACCAAAATCACCATTAGGGCTATTTAGAAAGTATTAGAGGCATCAAAGCTTACCATTACAACCACCAAACTATCATTGAAGGTACAAGAGAAAAAAAAAAGACATTACAAATAGAAAAAGTAGATAAAAATTGACCAGTACGAAAACAACCAATCAATACGACCACTGAAACGACCATTACTACCCCCAGAAAAAAAAAACTACTACTACGACTACAAGATAACCACCACAATCACAGAAACTCCAATTATGACCACAAAAACGACCATTAAAACCATAAAAACCACATAAATTACCACTACAAACAGCCTCCAAAAGTACTACTACGACTACAAGATAACCACCAAAACCACAGAAACTCCAACTACGACCACAGAAACGACAATTAAACCACAAAAAGCCATAAACTACCACTACCACTGCAAACCACCACCAAAAACTACTACTACGACTACAAGACAACTACCACAACCACAGAAACTCCAACTACGACCACAAAACGACCATTACAACCACAAAAAGCCATAAACTACCACTGCCACTGCTGCCACTGCAAACTACCACCAAAACTATTACTACGACTACAAGACAACCACCACAACCACAAAAACTCCAACTACGACCACAGAAACGACCATTACAACCACAGAAAGCCACACAAACTACCACGAACACTATAACAACCACTATTACGACTACAAAACAACCAGCAAAACCGTAAAAACTTCAACCACCGACAACAGAAACGACCTTTACAACCACCCAAATTAAACTACCACTACCACTACAAACAACCACCAATAAATACTACCACAACCACAAAACAACCAGCAAAACCATAAAAACTTCAACCACGACCACAAAAACAACAATCACAACCACAACAAAGCAACTTATCCTACCATAAAAAACACTACATGAACCACTGGAACCCCGAAAAACGACCAAACCGACCATAAAACGACCACAAAATCGACCACCGCTATCTGACCCGCTATCACCACCACCACCACCACCGCCACCACCTCGCCCTTCTCCCCAAAAGTCTTTCCCAGGAGCGGCAGAGCAGATAACAAAAATTTAAGGCAACGGTCCTTCTCCTCGCCCTGGAGTACACTTCAGATCAACACAAACTTTCATAATATCTCCAAGTTTGCGCTGCAGTGGCACGGAAAACAAAGGGAGAGAGGGAAAGGAGAGAAAGAAAGAAAAGAAGAGGTGGGGAGAGAGGGAAGGAAGGAAGGAGGGAGAGGGAGGGCTGGATGGGGAGAGAGAGAGAGAGAGAGAGAGAGAGAGAGAGAGAGAGAGAGAGAGAGAGAGAGAGAGAGAGAGAGAGACTCTTAAATTACATCACATTCGCTCCAGAAGATTTAATCGAAAAAGACTTGAAAGACGAGGAACTGTAATGATAATAATAATAATGATAATGATAATGATAATAATAGTAATGATAATAACAATAATAATAATGATAATAATAATGATAATAATAATAATAATAATAATAATAATAATAATAATAATAATAATAATAATAATGATAATAAACATTTAACTAGTGCTGCTTCTCTTCCTGTTATTATTACTTATCTCATTTATAATTATCTAACATAAACTAACTTAACCTAACCTAACCTAACTTAACCTAACAAAATCTTAAGCTAACCAAACCTAACTAACTTCACATGACCCTTACTTACATTTGAGCTAACCTAACCTAACCTAACCTAACCTAACTTACACCTGAGCTAACCTAACCTACCCTAACCTAATTAAACTTACACCTGAGCTAAACTAACCTAACCTAACCTAACCTAAACCTAACCCAACCTAACCTAAACTAACAAAACCTAGCAAGACAAAGGTGAAAAATATGAATAAATCGAGGTGCAATCTTCCCCAACTTTACAGGAAACAAATTAATACGTAAAACAAATCCCAAGACAAGGTGGAAACAAGGAAGGGCAAAGGAACACACCACAGGGTCACGTGCAGGAATATTTTCACAGCGAGACCGTGAGATTTTTTCCTTCCCACAATTATTTTCTTCCCTAGAGAGTGTGTGAGAGAAGATTAAGATGTTAGAGAGAGAGAGAGAGAGAGAGAGAGAGAGAGAGAGAGAGAGAGAGAGAGAGAGAGAGAGAGAGAGAGAGAGAGAGAGAGAGAGAGAGAGAGAGAGAGAGAGAGAGAGAGAGAGAGAGAGAGAGAGAGAGAGAATGTAACCTAAAGGAAATGAATGTAGGAAGAACAGAAATAAAGAAAACAAGAAGGAAAAAAATCGAAAGAAGAATAAAAGAAAGGAAAGAAAAAGTGATAAAGAAAAGTGAACAAGAGAAAGAAGAAGAAAAAAACAAAGAAAGAAAAGAGAAACATGGAATGGGAAGAAAACAAAACAGATGAGAGAGAGAGAGAGAGAGAGAGAGAGAGAGAGAGAGAGAGAGAGAGAGAGAGAGAGAGAGAGAGAGAGAGAGAGAGAGAGAGAGAGAGAGAGAGAGAGAGAGAGAGAGAGAGAGAGAGAGAGAGAGAGAGAGAGAGAAAGGAAAAATAACATCCAGAAACAGAGAAATATGGAAAATAAGAAGAAGGAGAAAAAAGAGGAGAAAAAATAGAATAAAGTAAAAATAGAAACGGAAAAAGCAACAAAAACAAGATAAAGCGAAAGAGGAAGAGACTGGAAGAGAGAGAAGAGAGGAAATAGAGAAGAGAAGTAAGAGAGAAAGAGAAGAGGAAGAGAAGAGGAAACAATAAAGGAGAACAAGCTCGTGTCCTGAAACTCCCGTCCATCTTCATTCTATTTCGATTTTTCAAGACGATAACAACACTTTTCAACTACAACCATTCGACTTAGAGAGAGAGAGAGAGAGAGAGAGAGAGAGAGAGAGAGAGAGAGAGAGAGAGAGAGAGAGAGAGAGAGAGAGAGAGAACTTTTCCTAACACTATATAATCTTTCCTTAACTTCAAGATAAAATACTCTTTTCTTTGGTGTTTTTAGTGTCTCCTTCCTCTTCCTCTTTCTCCTCCTCCTCCTTCTCCTCCTTATTCTTTTTCAGGTCCCTGTGTGAAATATCGGCATTTTATTTCATTACTTATTATTTTAGTCTTATAAATTTGTGTCCTACTGATGACGTTAAAGGCATGAGTGACTTCACCATTATTAAGTTTTTGCTGTCTTTTCTATTTGTCTAATTAATTGTTGCTCTTGAACAGTAAGAGTCCCAATGTTGAAGAGAAATAATTAATTAGACAAAGAGAAAAGACGCTGCAAAAACTTAAATATGCTGAAATCGCTCTTACCTTTAACCCTTTCAGTACTGGGACACAGTTTTACCTTGAGATTTTTTTATTTTTTTCTTTATTTATATCATGTGGGGTTTTTCACGGCAATTTATGGGCTAAAAGAGATACTTTTTGGGGTACCTACTATCTCAAAGCCCATCCGCTAGGAAACCGTTGCCCCGAGTGAGGAAGCCCAACCTACACTCGGAACGTGGACAGGATTCGAACCCGTGCGTTTGGAGACCCCTCGGACCCCAAAGCACTCATGGTTCCACTGTACCACGATAAGACACAGGCAAGACAAGACATTCCAACACAAGTAACACAAAAGCACTCATCACCACAAGCACCACCAACCAAGCAGTGCAACACAACACAACACACACGACTTACCTCACAGACTCAACACACAACAGAGAACACACCTGCCTGCAACACCTCTCCTATTCAACACACCTGCACAGTATTACCAACCACAGAAGGACCTTGACTAACACACGCCTTATGGAACACTATTACCATTCAATACTGGGACACATTTTTACCTTGAGATTTGTGTGCCATTAGACGATTTTATTGACATTAATTAGGAAGGGTCTATGGAGGTCGGAAGATTAGTGGGCACAGTCTTATTCTAATCCCCCACATCCGTTCCTGAAGCTGTATAAAATCACCATAAGCAGAATGAAGCGTCATGGTACTGAAGGGGTTAACATCGTCTGTAAGGCATAAAATTCACTCCCTGGCTACACTAAGTCTTATAATGTACATGAGTAATAACTTTTGTAAAATGGGTAATAAATTTCTTCTTCTTCTTCTTCTTCTTCTTTTTTTTTTTTTTTTTTCTTCTTCTTCTTCTTCTTCTTTTGACCTGTTTCACTCTATATCACTGTCACGTTTACTTTTCTCTGTCTTATCACTTATTGGTTTCATCAGTTATGTTCAGTTTTGCTCATTCAGTCTCTCTCTCTCTCTCTCTCTCTCTCTCTCTCTCTCTCTCTCTCTCTCTCTCTCTCTCTCTCTCTCTCTCTCTCTCTCTCTCTCTCTCTCTCTCTCTCTCTCTCTCTCTCTCTCTCTCTCTCTCTCTCTCTCTCTCTCTCTCTCTCTCTCTCTCTCTCTCTCTCTCTCTCTCTCTCTCTCTCTCTCTCTCTCTCTCTCTCTCTCTCTCTCTCTCTCTCTTGCCCATCTCCACTTCCTCTGTTTCTCTGACTTGCTCTTGACACTTGCAATTTCACTCTTCACTAAGCTGTGGGGTCTCGGTACGTGCATTCAGACTCTCCCTGTCGACCACACCACCGCTACGCACGCTTTCAGGGTACGAGGTTGGCCAAGACAGGACCCCCCCGACAAAAAAACAGGAAAAGAGAGAGGAAAAAAATGCTGACGGGAGGAAGGAAATAAAAGGTCCAGGAGGGTGTAAAAGGAAGAAGAGGACAAGGAAGATGAGGAGAAAGGGGAGTAACAGGACCAGGAAAGGAGAAAGATGGGAGAGAGAAAGGGAAGATGAGGTGGAAGAACAAGACTGTGTGGGAATGTCATAGTTGTTGCAGGAGCGATGAGAGGAAGAGTTAGAGGAGGAGGAGAGAAAAAGAAGAGGAAGAAGACGAAAAGGATGAGGTAGAAGAAGAGAAAGAAGAAGAAAAAAAGAAAAAGAAGAAGAAGAAGAAGAAGAAGAAGAAGAAGAAGAAGAAGAAGAAGAAGAAGAAGAAGAAGAAGAAGAAGAAGAAGAAGAAGAAGAAGAAGAAGAAGAAGAAGAAGAAGAAGAAGAAGAAGAAGAAGAAGAAGAAGAAGAAGAAGAAGAAGAAGAAGAAGAAGAAAAAGAAGAAGAAGAAAAAGTAGAAGAAAAAGAAGAAAAGAAGGAAGAAGGATGAAGATAACAATGACAAGAACAATGATAACGACAACAATGATAAAAATAGGATAAGAAATAGACTTCCAAAAACCAAGAAACCTAAAGGAAATAAATAAACAAAATAACAAATACAAATAAAGGTGAAAGAAAACGAGAACCATAAAAAAAATGACACCAATGACCTTGAAGTCCTTAAGAGAAAACAGGACTAGTGAAGGATCTGAAAGGCCACAGGTCACTGGAAGGACACATGAATGACTTGCTGACTGGGAATAGAAGGATCGTAAATGAGAATACTGGAGTTTATTTTTACACAAGAGGGAAACTTGCCAAGGGGAACAGAAAAATTAATGCCCACTTCAAATGCAAGTTTCCTAAAAGACTGGTAAAGAATTAGCCGAAAGACAGGAACAAAATTTAATGTCTTGAAACTTCCCTCTTAACCCCTTCAGTACTGGAACGCATTTTTCTATAAGTTTTGTGGTACGATTAGACGATTTTATTGATATTAGGAAGGATCAATGGAAGTCAGAAGATTAATGGCCACAGTCTTCACTATTCTAATCCCTACATAAGTGTCTGAAGCTGTAGAAAATCACCAAATAGTAAGCAGAATGAATACGGAAACGTGTCATGGTACTGAAGGGGTTAGAAGAACTGGAGGTAGAAAAGAGGAAAGTTAATCCCTTCAGTACCATGGCACATTATCATATTCTGCTTACTATTTGATGATTTTTATACAGCTTCAGAAACTTATGTGGGGGATTAAAATAGTGAAGATTGAC
>NC_059283.1:11815944-11853444 GCF_017591435.1 Portunus trituberculatus | reverse complement strand
ACAGAGCGAGAGGAAGAAAAAATAAACCAGAAAAAAAGCAGAAAAAAACGAGAAAAGAAACAAACCAGAGAGAAGGAGAAAAAGAGAAGCAGAAAGAGAGAGAGAGAGAGAGAGGGAGACAGAGAAAGAGATACAGGGCAGTAGATTGAACGATACAACGCAATAAAAGTAGAGAAAACACACCACTAAAAAAAAAGAGGAAGACAAGGCACAAAACTGAAGTGACATCCACTACACACAGCCACCTGGATACCTGCCGGCCAAACTCCACCAGCCACATGGCCCACGGTTCGAGCCCCCTCCGTGCCAAACCAAATACAGATGCTTCAGTTTCCAGTGGCTATTGTCTACACGTCTACGCCTCTGTGTGTGTGTGTGTGTGTGTGTGTGTGTGTGTGTGTGTGTGTGTGTGTGTGTGTGTGTGTGTGTCTCTCTCTCTCTCTCTCTCTCTCTCTCTCTCTCTCTCTGTTAAAGCAAATAAGATTGTCACTATAATGTTTCTTTCTCTCTCGCAATCTATTTGTCTCTCTCTTTATCTGTTTATCTATCTATTCATTCATCTGCCTATTTATCTATCTATCTATATGTCTATCTGTCTATTTATCTATCTATCTATCTATCTATCTATCTATTTATCATATCTATCTATCTATCTATCTATCATCTCTCTCTCTCTCTCTTTCTCTCTCTCATATACGGTCTTATTTTCCTCCCTTTTCACTTCCTGGGCCTTTTTTTTGTCATAACTTTCTTGACGGTCCATTATTACGGTTTCCACTGACAAAAGACAGGAGGATATGAAGGAAAAACCGGAAAAAAAGTGTCTTGTGTCTCTCTCTCTCTCTCTCTCTCTCTCTCTCTCTCTCTCTCTCCTCAATATCTCCGAAGGATACATAAGGTCTTTTCTCAGTGTCTATCTCTCTCTCTGTGTGTGTATGTGTCTGTCTGTCTGTAGGAAGTTCGAAGGTTTCTATTAATATTACCTATGGAGAGAAATACGAACTGCAGGTGTGGTTAAGAATATAATTAGGTAAAGAGGTTCAGGTAAATCAGATTGTCACTCATATTAGTTACTGGAAATAAAGGAAAAAAATATCACGTGACAGGTAATTAATATTATAAAATTTGAAAAGACGTAATGAAGAAATAGAAGTAACAGAGAGAGAGAGAGAGAGAGAGAGAGAGAGAGAGAGAGAGAGAGAGAGAGAGAGAGAGAGAGAGAGATTAAGGAAGGAAGGAAAGATGGAAAAAAAAGAAAAATAGAATGAAAAAAGGATGAAAGGAAGCAAAGAAAGAAAAAAAAGAAGGAAGAAAGGAAGGAAGGAAAGAAAGAAGGAAGGAAGGAAGGAAAGAAGGAAGGAAGGAAAGAAGGAAGGAAGGAAGGAAGGAAGGAAGGAAGAGAGGGAGGAAAACATGAGGGAAGAAAATTAAGAACTACTACTACGGCTTTTATTACTACTACTACTACTACTACTACTACTACTACTACTACTACTACTACTATTACTACTACTACTACTGCGAAGAATAAATCAAGAATAAAACAAGAATTGAACGACGGAAACAAATTTGATCACAATACTCAATGCAAAATAGAAGAGAGAAAAAAAAAATGCTGCCTAAAACAACAACAGACACATTCATAAAAAAAGGAAACAGAAAATGAATAGAAAAAAAAAAATAATGGGAGTATTTTTTCTGACAACACAACATGAAAAATACTGCAGAAACAAAAACAATGAACTGGCAACCCCTAAAAAAGTGAAAAAAAAGTGAGAGAGAGAGAGAGAGAGAGAGAGAGAGAGAGAGAGAGAGAAAGAGAGAGAGAGAGAGCAACAGCTCCGCCACTCAGCTGTTTTCTCAACTTCCACCTTCCCTTCGCCTGCCCGGGAAACAACGACCGCTCCGCCTACCTCCACTGCTTCCATCGCCACACAGAGCGACTGTGACACCTCCCCAGCGTCTACTGTCACTCCTTCTGCCACACAGAGTGACTGCTCGGTACTCACTACCACGTCTACCGCCACACAGAGCAGCAGGGACTCTTCCTCCATAAATACAGCGAACGGAGTAGATCGCGGTGCCTCTGTTCGCCCACGAACCTCTCCTCAGACCACTTCAGGAGATTGGAGAAAAAAGAAAACTAAGAGGGAAGTGCAGCAGGACGCGAGGAAGGTGTCCAGCGAAGGACTGAGGACTCACCAGGCCACCAAGCAGACACAAAAGCGAGCCAAGGCAAAAGTGTGTGAGTACTGCTCACGGAAAGGACACACTTCTGCTACTTGCCACGCCAGAACTGACGATTTACGTCAGGAGCGTCTCATACAGCGGCTCCTTACGGTGGAAAGACACACAGCCACACCCTTCCCACCTGCAGCGCCTCAGCCCGCCCACCACCTCACTTCATTTCAGTCCTTACCACAACCTCGCCCACTCCTTCCTCAGCCTGGTATCTGGAATCAGAGCCAGGGGCGGCAGTGGACCACTCCTCTTCACCAGTACCAGCAGTCGGCCGCGGACCCTAACCACCACCTCGGACTAGCAGGCCTCGCTCACTACCATCCCTCACCATGGTACAGCCAGCTTGCCCCGCCGCCAACTAAAGGTCGTCTCTAGCAACGTCCGTGGTCTCCGGACTAACCTTGCAGACTTATACCACAACTGTGTGCAACGACACAATGCAGACGTTGTTGTGGTGACAGAGACATGGCTGAACAGTGAGGTGGAGCCCACGTATGGCAGGATGCAGGGCTTCACCCACTGGGTGAGGAGGGACCGACAGGAGCGAACAGGAGGTGGAGTGGCTGTCTGCTTCAAGGAAGGAATGCAGGCCCAGCTACTCGACATAGACACGCCTCCACTGATGGAGATGATGTACTTCCGAGTAACGCTGGCAGACCGCTCAGCCCTCTACTGTGTGCCCTGTATCGCCCCCGCGACAAGGGCCTGACTCACTCCTGTACCTGACTGAGACTTTAGACAACCTGATGATGGCACACAGCTGCAGCCACGTGCTGATTGTGGGGGATCTCAATCACCACCTGGAAAGAGACGCCTACGAGAATCTCCTGAGGTGCAGGGTCTGACAGATCATGTCACCTTCCCACACATGAACGAGGAGGGACATTAGACCCTGTCATCTCAGACTACCAGGAGGACAAGCTTCAGTGTCATCAGCTGGGGCTCGTGGGCAGCTCTGATCATCACGCTGTACTGACACAGCTGGAAGTGGGCGTGGCTCGGGACGAGGCCACCACCCGCACCATCTGGCTGTGGAACAAAGCAGACTGGGCTTCCCTGCGCCGCGACCTGACCCACACCCCATGGGCCACTCTGCTACAGGGAGGAGCAGAGAGTGAAGCACTTGCACTCACCTCTCACCTTCTCGCCCTCCAGAGACGCCACGTCCCACACAGGGAATACACCACCAGACCGACGGATCAGCCATGGTTTGGCTACCGTTGCCGTGTTGCTGCTGAGGCAAAGTATGCTGCCTGGCTCCGCTACAAGAGGAACCCGACTCGGCGCAACAAGGACTTGCATAGGGCTGCATGCAGGAGGATGGTGGTAACCAGCAAGTGGGCCTTAAAAAAGTGGGAGGAAAGCCTGCGCCGGAAACTGTGTGGCACTGGCGTAGGAAACAAAACTTGGTGGTCCCTTGTTAAGGACAAACAGGAACTGGCCACCAAGAATCCATCCCTCCCTCAGCAAGCAGGACGGTACTGTCGCCACCAGCAGTAAGGAGAGGGCACAGTTGCTGGCTTCCTTGTTTGCTGGAAAAATGAAGGTGGGGAATCCACAGCAGCCACCGCCTCAGCTGGTCCAGCAATGTGAGAAGACTGTCACCATGGTGGAGGTGACGCATCAGCAGGTGAAGCGATTATTGCGGGGCTGGACACACAGAAAGCTACCGGCCCTGATGACATCAGCCCGCACCTGCTGAAGCGATGCTCCCAGGAACTGGCTGCCCCTCTCACCCAAGTCTTCACAACTTGTGTACGGGAAAACGTCTGGCCTTCAGTGTGGAAGGAGGCTCGAGTAGTTCCTGTACACAAAAAAAGCTCCAGGACGGACCCAAAAAACTACAGACCCATATCCCTGTTGTCAGTGGTGGGTAAAGTGTTTGAGAGGGTCGTGGCAGAGGTGGTGTGTAGCCATCTCAAGGACAATGCCCTCCTCTCAGACCAACAGTTTGGGTTCAGACCTGGAAGGTCAACCTCCGACCTAATGATGCTTCTCACCAGGCAGTGGCAGGACGCCCTCGACGACGGCAAGGACACTATAGTGGTTGCTTTGGACATAGCTGGAGCTTTTGATAAAGTATGGCACAACGGATTACTGGAAAAGCTTCGTGCTAAAGGCATCCAGGGTGGCTTGCTACGACTCCTGGGAAATTACCTGCAGGACAGAAGCCTCAAGGTGGTTGTCAACGGGCAAACATCTGAGTCCCTGCCTGTGGAGGCATCAGTGCCACAGGGTTCAATTCTTGGCCCACTCCTGTGGAATATCTACGTGGATGATCTTCTCCAGCTACTGCCAGGAGTCAAGGCCTATGCTGATGACTGCACCCTCTCCTATACCTATCCACGCCAGGACAGTGGGCGGGCTGCTGAGGCCATCAATCAGCAGCTACGAGTGATAAAGGAGTGGGGTGCTCGCTGGCAAGTGACATTCGCGCCGGAGAAGACACAGGCAATGGTTGTCTCTCGGTCCCCAGCCGCCATGGCAGCAATGGCAGGAAAGTTGTCTTTGGCTGCTGCTCTCCCACTCCAAGATGACGTCAAGATACTTGGAGTGGAGGTGGATCGAGGGCTGAGGTTTGACAGCCATGTCAAATCCATTGCCAAGAAAGCCTCTCACAGGATCTCCGCTCTCAGAAGGATCGCCAGTTTCCTCGACAGGAAGGGGAGACTGCTGCTGTACAAGGCACAGGTGCGGCCCCACCTTGAGTACGCAGCTCTCTCCTGGATGTCCTGTGCCGCCACACACAGAAGGAGACTGGACAGCATCCAACGCCGCGCCATACGGCTAGTAGATGCTGCAATACCACCTCACCCAGAGCCTGAGCGTCCCTTGATTCACTGGAACACCGCAGAGATGTGGCGGCGATCGTAGTGTTCCATAAGGCACAGGTGCAAAGAGTGCCACATCTGGCAGGGCTGCGTCATCCTCTGAGAGTCACCGCACGGAGCACGAGAACGGTGCTCAATGGTGGTGACGCCGTAGAGGTGCCGCGATCCCACGGGTGTCAGCATCAACGCACCTTCGCAGGACGCGTCTCCAGGATGTGGAACTTGTTCACGGCCGCGGTGCCTCACGTCCAGGAGATGAACACACACAGTGTCAAACTGATGGCACATAAGTGGAGACAGACACTGCCAACTCCTCTGACACTCTTTGTGACGTGACACTCAGTGTAGTGCAGTGCGTGAATAGTGCTAGTGAAGTGAAAAGAACAGTGCTCCATTTACATGCTGACCATCTTGTATATTATCTATTTTTAAGTCTTGTAAATATTGTAGAGAAATAGATTGTAGTACCCTTAGAATAGGTAGCACACGACAGTGCGCCTTTGGGTACATGTTCTTCTGTATAAATTATGTTTAAATAAAAAAAAAAAAAGAGAGAGAGAGAGAGAGAGAGAGAGAGAGAGAGAGAGAGAGAGAGAGAGAGAGAGAGAGAGAGAGAGAGAGAGAGAGAGAGAAAGAGAGAGAGAGAGAGAGAGAGAGATTCGTGGGTCGTGTTCTCCTTCCGTGATCCTGCTGGCCTTCCCGTGTGCAGCCCTCGTCCCGCCCAAACACGAAGATTAATTACCAAAACGAGAACTTTTCCTGTTTTTCTACCTGTCGGATTACGTGTGTGTGTGTGTGTGTGTGTGTGTGTGTGTGTGTGTGTGTGTGTGTGTGAAGGGGACAGTCACGTACGGCAGCAACTAAGTAGAAAGATAAAAAGACAGATACAAAGACTAATAGACAGATAAATCAAAGGATAAATCGACTCTCTCTCTCTCTCTCTCTCTCTCTCTCTCTCTCTTACAAGTGAAGTCATACATTACCACACCGGCTGAGAGCAAGAGCAAGAGCGAGGGAGGCGGAGGAAGAGAAATGCACTGTAATTTATATAATATTTAACCCTCATGCATACAGTAATCTGACGTAAGAATTCTCACACTTGTATTCCGCTCACTGTGATCTCATGCATACTGATGTAGAGGAGACGAGGAAGAGAAGGAGAGGAAGGAGAGGAAGGAGAGGAAGAAGGAACAAGAGCCGGGAGAAGAGGGAGGGAGTGAGGAAACAGGGAAGGAATAACCAAGAGGAAGGAGGATAGAGAATAAATGTGATGGTGAGGAACGAAGGATAGATCAGTCAGGATGGAGAAAATAGTGTGGGAGAAGACGAGAGTGGAGAGGAATGTTTAAGAGGAAGGGAAAGTGAAGGAGAGTGCAAGGAAGGAAAAAGCAAGGAGGAAATAAGTGTAATGTAATAAGTAAATAATAAAAGAAAATGGAAAGAAGGAAGAGAGACAGAGAGAATACAAAACTTAACAGACAAATATAAAATGAAAGAGTCACGTGCAAAAGATGAAATAGAAAGAGACGAACAGAAAAATGAAAGAAAGAGAAAGAGGAAAATTAAAGTTATAGCAAAAGAAACATGAAAAATAGAGAAAGCTCACAAAGGAAGCGAAACAAATATCACACTCAAAAAGGAAAAGAAAAAAAAGATAAAGAAAAAAGAAAGACTGAATTTTAAAACTCATGAAAGGAAAGTTTAAAAACAATGCTGTGATCTTGATTCGAGAGAGAGAGAGAGAGAGAGAGAGAGAGAGAGAGAGAGAGAGAGAGAGAGAGAGAGAGAGAGAGAGAGAGAGAGAGAGAGAGAGAGAGAGAGAGAGAGAGAGAGAGAGAGAGAGAGAGAGAGAGAGAGAGAGAGAGAGAGAGAGAGAGAGAGACGATTCACTCACCTACCTACCAACACACTATACAGAGAAAAGAGACATGTGTTTTAAGTTTTATTATGTTTTAAGCCATTTATAAAGACATTTTGATGGACCATACCTTCCAAGTCCTCCTGTAACTGTAATATTTGTAGTAATATAATAACAATTTGTAATAAGTAATATAATAATAAATCTATCCATATATCTATCTGTGGATACTGAAAACATCTCAGAACAGCATCAACCCTGAATTACCTGAAAGAAGACCAAGGGAGAGGAGGGAACACCTGTCCGCGCCACAAATCAGCTCACCAATCCAGGAAAGAGGAAGAGACGAGGGACGGAAAGATATAGAAATGAGTAATGCAAACACAATTTCTAGATATTTCACTACCATGGAGAGAGAGAGAGAGAGAGAGAGAGAGAGAGAGAGAGAGAGAGAGAGAGAGAGAGAGAGAAATGATAAAGAAAGGTTTGGTATTATGTAGCATTTGCATTTTATTAAAAAAAACGTGGGTTTCTTGATAACTCTCTGCCGCAGCGACCGTCTGCAAACAATACCAAGATCCACATTTATTAGAGACAAAAAAGAGAGAAAAAGAAAACAAGTGCAAGTAAATAGAAGCTGCTTAGACAGACTACTAAATATATAAACCTGAAGAAGAATGAGAATAACAAATCTTTCTCTTATAAGGTTTTTTATATATAAATTAGAAAATGGATGAAAAAATACACGATACAAATATTCTCTTTTCTACATTAACGAAAGAATTTAATGCGTGGAAATTATTAGATATTCATTTACCAAAGCAAACGTAACAAATAATTTCTCTTCATACATACCCAATGAATTTTATGTGAGTAGAAGTGGTTAAAGTGGAGCCATGCGTGCTTTGTGGTTCGAGGGGTCTCTAAGCGCACGGGTTCGACTCCTGTCCATGGTCCGAGTGTAGGTTGGGCTTCCTCACTCGGGGCAACGATTTCCTAGCGGGTGGGCTTTGAGATAGAAGGTACCCCAAAAAGTATCTCTTTCAGCTCATAAATTTCCGCGAAAAGCCCACATGGTATAAATAAAAAAAAAAAAAAAAATTGCTAACGGAAATATATTGTTTGTAAAGGGAGGGAAGCTTGAGCAAAGATTAAACTGCGGACGAAGACAAAGAGAAGTAACTGACGCTGGCACACACGAGGCCAGGAAACTGAAGACCACTGAGGCACGAAGGAAAGAAGCGAAGACACGACCAGCAGAAGAAAAATGCAAAGAAACACGCAAACAATGAAGGAAAGGCAAAATGTGTGTGTTTGTGTGTGTGTTTCACTGTTTGATCTGCTGCAGTCTCTGACGAGACAGCCAGACGTTACCCTACGGAACGAGCTCAGAGCTCATTATTTCCGATCTTCGGATAGGCCTGAGACCAGGCACACACCACACACCAGGACAACAAGGTCACGACTCCTCGATTTACATCCCGTACCTACTCACTGCTAGGTGAACAGGGGCTACACGTGAAAGGAGACACATCCAAATATCTCCACCCGGCCGGAGAATCGAACCCCGGTCCTCTGGTGAAGCCAGCGCTCTAACCACTGAGCTACCGTGTGTGTGTGTGTGTGTGTGTGTGTGTGTGTGTGTGTGTGTGTGTGTGTAAAATAACATATAATCAGTTTTCGCTTCTCCCATGTGGGAAAACAGGAACAGACAGACAGATAGACAGACAGACAGATAGACAGAAAGACAAACATGATCAGTGAAAGACATAATATAGACACACAGCGAGCCAGCTACCAAAACACACACACACACACACACACACACACACACACACACACACACACACACACACACACACACACACACAGACACGAGTCACTGAAATATATATTAGTTCAAAGAGCAGCTCACTTTGGCGCACACACACACACACACACACACACACACACACACACACACACACACACACACACACACACACACAACCTCTCTGTCTGTCTCTCTCTCTCTCTCTCTCTCTCTCTTCTGTCTCACACACACACACACACACACACACACACACACACACACACACACACACATCTATGCAACGATTCTTCACCGCCTCTGGATAGTGAAGGAAACCAAATAGCAGGGCACGACAAATATTGGAATAGTCCCCTTTTTTCACGCGCTTGCTCAACACCTTAAGTTTTTTTTTCTTACCTCTCACATTTTCCTTTTCTTTTTTTTCTTTCTCTCTCTCTCTCTCTCTCTCTCTCTCTCTCTCTCTCTCTCTCTCTCTCTCTTATGTTGTGTTATGTTGTGCTGGGTTGGTTAAGTTAGGACAGACTGGGTAGGTTTGGTTAGGTTAGGATTGGGTTAAGGTTTTGGGTTAGGGTTAGGTTAGGTTAGATTTGGTTAGGTTAGGTTAGGTTAGGTTAGGTTAGTATATGTGTTGAAAGTGTGTGTTGCATTTTATTTATTCATTTATTTATACAGTGGTAGATTTTATGGCAAGGTTTTAATGTGTGTGTGTGTGTGTGTGTGTGTGTGTGTGTGTGTGTGTGTGTGTGTGTGTGTGTGTGTGTGTGTGTGTGTGTGTGTGTGTGTGTGTGTGTGTGTGTGTGTGTGTGTGTGTGTGTGTGTGTGTGTGTGTGTGTGTGTGTGTGTGTGTGTGTGTGTGTGTGTTTTAAGCATTCAGTTATTTCCATACATTATAAAGACTTGATATTTCCATTTTCCTTCATTATTTTCCTCCCATATTTATCTCCAAACAATATAACGAACACTATTTCTTCTTCCCTTCTTCCTCCTTCCTCTCTTTTCTCTTTTTCCTTTTCCTTTTCCTCCTCGTCCTTCTCTTCCTCCTTTCTCCTTCATTTTCCTCATCCATTTTTCCTTCTTCACTTCATTTCCCTCCTTTCTATTCACTGAATTTCTACGCGAGTCCTCCCTTCATTTTAATCCTGCCAGACGTTTTCTATGAGTTGGTTCTTGTGTCTCGGCGATATCAATTTCATATCCGGGTCGCCTTTATTTGCTTCCCGTATTTTGATATTGTACTCTCGACCTTCCTTGTAATCCTCTCGCCCGATCTTTACTAAGCCGAGGGGAGGAGGAAAGGAAAAATGCTCCGTGAAGAAATTGATACTAGGAAGCGGAACACACACACACACACACACACACACACACACACACACACACACACACACACACACACACACACACACACACAGACCTTGAGATCATTGTTTTAATGTTCCCCCCCCCCTGTACATTTTCAGTGTAATTTTTGTTACATTGCCAAATTAATAAACCTTATATTATTATCATTATTATTATTATTATCTTGCCAGTCTATATCGTTATTTTCTATCTAATATCTTTTTTTTTTATATGTTATGGTCTATACTCTATAGCGCCTGTAGGTATACTTGTATGGGAAGCGCTGTTAAGCTTCCACCCATTAGTGGCGCAGGCAATTTTATTTATAGTATTACCCATATTAGGGCCCATATCACCACCTGGGTATTATGGTGACATGTAGGTAACTTTAAACTACTCGACAAATGGTAAAGTTTCAAGGCGGTAGGTGGTGGGATTGAAACCTACGCATAGACGTCTGCCCGAACCCACGCTCACCATCTAATCCACCGCCTCCTACTCCTACTATCATATTATATTACAGTAAACAGAGGGGAAAAAGAATAAAAAGTAGCTCAAGATTATGCTTCCAGCGAGAGAGAGAGAGAGAGAGAGAGAGAGAGAGAGAGAGAGAGAGAGAGAGAGAGAGAGAGAGACTTACCGTAACATGTATAGATGTAATATAACTAATTATAAGAACGGAGCATACTAAGTTTAACATAAGAGATATTATGTATTGTTTATATTAAGAACATTTACATATATTGTGCCCAAATAGATAGTAGCACCCTTGGAATAGGTAGCACACGACAGTTCACCTTTGGCTACATAGTCTTTGGTGTTTAATCCCTTCAGTACTGGAATGCATTTTTATCATGAATATTTGGGTGCGATCAGACAATTTTATTTACATTAGGAAGTGTCTATGGAGGTCAGAAAAGAAATAACCAGAGTCTTCACTATTTTAATCACCACATAAGTTTCTGAAGCTGTATAAAGTCACCAAACAGTAAGCAGAATGAATAAGGAAACGTGTCATGGTACTGAAGAGAGAGAGAGAGAGAGAGAGAGAGAGAGAGAGAGAGAGAGAGAGAGAGAGAGAATGGTGGTGGTAGTGGCTGCTTGAAGGTGAATAACAGAATTCCCACTTAATTTCCTTGCTAATTGGGTCCTCGTCTCGACCGCAACGCACGGCAGAGGGAAAGAGATTAACGCCACGAAGAAAAACGTCCCTTGTGTGAGGCAACATTGGCTTGCATTCTGTAACGCTTTACTTTCTCACTATCACTGCTTTCCAAAGGCTCTACTTGAAGATAATCGTGTTTTAAGGACATTTTTATGGTTCTGGTGATAGACTGGCAAGATTTCTGGTTAATGAAAAGGAGAAACTGTCTTGAAAATAAGGGTAGCTGTCTCTGTGGCCTTGGAAAATTGTTGTAGTGAGAGAGCTAGTGACGCGGACTATACTAAAATAAACTACAGCGTATAATCTTTTCCTCTGTGGGTGTCTTATTTGCATTCCAGGCATTACATTTTCACTTCCTGATTAAAAAAGGTTGGAAAAAGTGTATACAGTTGGAATACAAAGGTGAGGTGGGGCTGCATGGTACCTCTCTCTTCCTCCTGTGTGTGTGTGTGTGTGTCTTCAAGGGCCATTTAATGAAGATCCCTGGTGTTTCTAAATGAAGGCACAGTACGACGCCATGAACATATCTCAAATAAATATAATAGAAATCCCGCACATTGTTTTTATTATTTTTTTTCAGTTGCAAAAATGGGTGAATAATTTGCTTCTTCTCTTTGTAAATGAAAATAATGTATGTTAGTCTTCTTTCTCTGTCTGTCTGTCTGTCTGTCTGTCTGTCTGTCTGTCTGTCTGTCTGTCTGTCTGTCTGTCTGTCTGTCTGTCTGTCTGTCTGTCTGTCTGTCTCTCTCTCTCTCTCTCTCTCTCTCTCTCTCTCTCTCTCTCTCTCTCTCTCTCTCTCTCTCTCTCTCTCTCTCTCTCTCAAGGTTTTGTCTTTTCTCGTACCCTAATTATCTCTCTCTCTCTCTCTCTCTCTCTCTCTCTCTCTCTCTCTCTCTCTCTCTCTCTCTCTCTCATTTCCCTCATTGTTCTTCTTTCTTGTTAATATTTGCTATCTCTCTTTCCCCTCTTCATCTAATTCAGGGAGTCTTTTTTCCATGAATCATTATCTTCCACTTCTTTCTACATCTTTCCTTTATTTTCCTTCTTTTTATCTGCATGTTTTTTTTTAATGTTTTTTCCTACTTTTGTCTGTCTGTGTTTCTGTCTTCCGTTATGTTTGCTTGTCTTACTGTCTGTTCATTTGTCTGGTTACCCACGTGTTTGTCTATGTATGTCTGTTTGTATGTCTGTGTTATGGTTTTTGTATGTTCTTATTGTCTGTCTGTTTGTCTGTCTATTTGTCTGTTTTATCTGTATGTCTGTCTGTATATTGGTTTGTTTGTCTACCTGTCTTTTAATGTTTGTCTGTCCGTTTGCCTGTCTGTTTATCTGTTTGTCTATCGGTCCGCTTATCTGTCCATCTGTCTGTCTATCGGTCTGACTGTCTGTTCATCGGTCTATCTGTCTGTGTGTCTGTCTGTATTTCTGTTTCTCTCTCTCTCTCTCTCTCTCTCTCTCTCTCTCTCTCACCTCACCAGTGGGATGAAATAATTCCAAGGTGCAATTCTCTCTCCTTTCATCTGCACAGGTAGAGCTCACTAGTTCACCTTTCACCTGCATACTTCATCTCCCCACGACAGGTGAATCTACCCTACCCTCACCTTCACTCCCTCCTTCAGGTAACGTAAAGGATTTCTTCTTTTTCTCCTTTTTTATTCGTATTCTCCTTCTTCCCCTCGTCCTTGTATTGTTTCCTGCATTCTTTCTTCCTTGTGTTCTTCTTGTCCTCATCCATCTTCTTTTCTCTCTCTCTCTCTCTTTCTTTTTCTTTGGTTTTCCTTTTTTTTTCTGTCTTATTTTTTTATTCTTGTTCGTTGTTATTTTTGTTTTGTGGTTTATTTTCTTCTTGTCATCGTAAAATTTCTTTCTTTTATTTTTTTTTGTTCATTTACTTCTTTTCTCTCTTTTTCTCCTCTTTTTTTTTTGCTTCTATTTAGTCGATGTATCTTTATTGCATTTACTTCAATCATATATTTATTTATTATTTATCTATTATTCATGCTATTTCTTTTTTACATATTACTTCACAAACTCTTCTTTTGTTCGCTGTTCTTTTTCCTTTGATTTTTCTCTTAATGTTCCTTTTCTCTCATGGCTCCCTTTCATTAATTTCCATTCCTGCTATCAAGGCATTATGTTGATTTTTTTTTTCATCCTCACTTAGTTTTCATGTTTTCATTTTCATATATCCCTCCACATACTCTTCTTTTTTTTTTTCCTGTTTCTTTCCTCTTAATTTGTATTTCTTTCTGCATTTAGACATTCAATTTTCCTCAAACTTACTTATTTTTCATGGTAGCTCATTTTTGTTAATTTCTTCCACAAACTCTTATTTTTCCCCCTCGGTGTTTGTTTCCTCTTATTGTTCTTTTAATTAATTTGTATTTTATTCCCTATTTATGTATTCAAATTTTCCTCAACCTCACTTATTCTGGATGGTAGTTTATTCTTGTTCACTGCCTCAACAAACTTTTTTTTTTTCCACTGTTTCTTTCCTTTCATTGTTCTCTTATCTAATCTGCATTTCTTTCTGTATTTAGATATTCAATTTTTCTGAACCATATTTATTCTTTATGGTAGCTCATTCTTGTTCATTTCTTCCACAAACTCTTCTTTTTACACTGTTTCCTTCCTCTTATTGTCCTCTTATCTAATCTGTATTTCTTTAGGTACATAGATATTTGATTTTCCTCAAACTTACTTATTCTTCATGGTAATTTATTTTTGTTTACTTCTTCCACGAAATCTTTTATTATTTCCCTGTTTCGTTCCTCTTACTATTCTCTTATTTAATCTGCATTCCTTCAGCTATTAATTATTACATTTTTCTCACACTTACTTATTTTTTGTATTATTTTTTTTCGACATATTTCCTTACAAACTACTTATCTTTTTTCCTGTCTTTTTCCTCTTATTGTTCTATTAATTTATCTTTATTCCTTTAGTTACTAGTATAGAATTTTCCTCACCGTCACTTATTTTTTATACTATTATTTTTCTACATATTTCCTTATAAACACTCAGCTTTTTTCTTGCTTTTTTTTTTTAATCTTATTCTCTTAATCTTCATTCCTTTAGTTACTAGTGTGAAATTTTCCTCACAATCAGATATTTCTATGCAATTCTTTCTCGAGATATTTCCTTCCTTCTGTGTGTTTTTTTTTAATCTTATTGTTTCCTTAATTAATCTCTATTCCTTTAGCTACAAGTATAAAATTATCCTCAAACTCACTTATTTCTTATACTATTCTTTTTCTACATATTTCATCTTTTTTTCTTGCCTTTTTCCTTTTATTGTTCTTTTAATTCATCTTCATTCCTTTAGCTACTAAGTATAATATTTTCCTTAAATCCACTTTTTTCAATTTTTTTTCCGACATATTTCCTTTTATTTATCTTCGTTCCCTTAGCTACTAGTATAAAGTTTTCCTCACACACTTATTTTTTCATACTATTTTTACAATATATATCATTACAGACTACCCATTTTTTTTCCTGTTTTCTTTTTTCCTCTTATTGTTTCCTTAATTGATCTTTACTTCTTTAGTTACTACTATAAAAATTTTCCTCACACATTTATTTTCTATTTTTACGACACATTTCTTACAAACTCCTGATCTTTTTTTTCCTTTTTATTTCTATCTTATTGTTCTCTTAATTAATCTTTTATTCCTTTAGATAGTAAGGATAACATTTTCCTCAAACTCACATACCATTCATACTATCTTTCTTCGCCTCATTTTCCTCCAAGCTCTATAGACCATTTTCCATTTCTCGTCTTTATTTCCTCAGTTGTTCTCTTACTAAGTGGAAACATTTGATCAATTAGCAGGGTCTTTTTTTCCCCCTTATTCCCCTTTCTGTGATGTATTGCGGCTGTTATTTGTCTTGTGTGTTTTTTTTCGCATCTCTCTCTCTCTCTCTCTCTCTCTCTCTTCGTCTTGTCTTTGTGTTGTTTCCTGAATTATTTCTTTTTTGTTCTCTTGGCGTCTTTCTTTTTGTTATTCACTCTCCCTTTTCTCCTCTTCTTGTTCTTCGTCTTGTCTTGTGCTTTTCTTCCGCCGCTTTCTTTCTGGTTCTGTAACATCTTTTTATTTTCTTTCATTATCCTGTCCTTCCATTTGTTTCTCTGTTTATTTATTTTATCTTCTACTTTCCATTTTCTATCAGCATTTTATTGTCTTTCAATGTCTTAATTTGTAACAGTGTTTTTTGTTAATTTCTATATTCAAGTTGCTTTCTCACCTCTGTGTTGTATTCATTAACTTTCAGCAGGTTTAAAGACTTGGCAGTTTAGTATTAGTGTTGCACGATTATCAGATGTCAAAAACAATCATAATTTTGATATTCATGTAAATAAGACACTTTCCTCTTAGAAATTTGTTTTGTCTCGTATGTCTTTCCTTTTCTTCATCCTAAAGTAGCTCACACCTTTATTGAATTCCTCTCGTTCTACACTCTTACATTTTCTCCAAACTAATTTCTTAAAGCTTCTTAATTTAAAAATCTTCCTTTTCCATCTCTTCTCACTTATTTTCGTGTATTGAATTCCTATACGTATAGATTTGTCGTATTTCTTCCCTCAAACTCATCTTTAGTATCTCTTTCTTACTTTGAAACTCACCTTCTTCCTTTTCTTTTCAAATATTTTACAGCATTCAACACGTCACAGTAACAAACTCTTAAATATTCACGACTCTAATCTTTTACATCTCTCAATGACTTTGAAAATCATCTTCCTTCTCTCCTCAAGTATTCTCGTATATATTGTATAGCATGTTTATTTTTTTTTTGGCTGCGTAGAAGGTATTTTTCTCCCCTTGTATGATGTATGTTTGTTCCCTCGTGTGATGTACTGTGGGTGTTCTGTCTTGTGTTTTTGTGTTTCTTTCCTTGCCTCGCCCTCGTGGTCTCATCCGTTTTCCAATCAGAGGGCGGCCGCTGCTGCTCCTCATTACTTTCCTCCACCACTCACGTGTCTGGAAAACTTCCCTCTTCCTGTTAATAGCCCCATTCTTCACGCTGACACCTCTCTCTCTCTCTCTCTCTCTCTCTCTCTCTCTCTCTCTCTCTCAGTAATCTGTTTCCAATGATATATTTTCATTCTTTCCTCAATGAAGAGATGCTTTTGTTTAATTTGTTCATTGAGTGCCGTGAATATAAATCTTTCTTTTTTTTACATTATTTGAGGATGATTTATGAATATTTGTATAATTTCACGTTGATCTTGCGCTAGGTTTTTTTTTCATTTTTTTTTTTTTTTTTTCAGTTCAATCATGTGATGTTTACCGAGTCAATATGTTAAGCTGGTTTCATTTGGGCCACTTTAAAATCTCTGTCTCTGTCTCTCTCTCTCTCTCTCTCTCTCTCTCTCTCTCTCTCTCTCTCTCTCTCTCTCTCTCTCTCTTCATTCATCCTTTGTATTCTCGTTATTTTCTTATTTTTTAACTAGTTTTATCATTCTCTCTCTCTCTCTCTCTCTCTCTCTCTCTCACACACACACACACACACACACACACACACACACACACACAAACGGCCCGGTAGCTCAGTGGTTAGAGCGCTGGCTTCACAAGTCAGAGGACCGGAGTTCGATTCCCCGGCCGGGTGGAGATATTTGGGTGTGTCTCCTTTCACGTGTAGCCCCTGTTCACCTAGCAGTGAGTAGGTACGAGATGTAAATCGAGGAGTTGTGACCTTGTTGTCCCGATGTGTGGTGTGTGCCTGGTCTCAGGCCTATCCGAAGATCGGAAATAATGAGCTCTGAGCTCGTTCCGTAGGGTAACGTCTGGCTGTCTCGTCAGAGACTGCAGCAGATCAAACAGTGAATTACACCCACCCACACACACACACACACACACACACACAAAGATAGACAAATAAACAGATAGTTACTGTTAACCAGCCAAATATTTACTCTCACTATAAAAGATAATGAAAACAAAATGAACAAACAAAGAACAACTCCCACGAAAACTTCTCCTCCCCCCTCTCTCTCTCTCTCTCTGAACACTGAATAAACACTCCTTGCCGCATCTGACCATAAACTTTTATCAAACTGATCCGGCAAAGCTTAGGGTTATCCGCCAAGACAATGCCATACACTTCTGGCGGCACCGATAATGAAACCAGAAAAAGAAGAAAAATACAGAAGAAAAAGTTGAATGTATTTTTCACTCATTCTTCTTTTCATTTAGGTTTTCTCTATTACTTTTGTTGATAGTGGTCCATTCCGCTGGCGATGAAGGACTGAGGAAGAATACAATGGCTAAAACAAAACGAAAGCTTATCTGTAAAATCATCTAAAAATCTTTCCTCAGTAGTGCAAGAGGAAGAGGAGGACCAAGAGTAACACACACGATGGATTAGTAAAGCTGGCACCAAGAGACGGAGATAGAAGTAACGGAACTGAAGATGCTGTGCTGTGTTCTTAGAGTGACTAGGAGAGACAAAGGAACAAGTACATCAGAGGGAACACACACGTACTAAGTTTGAAGACAAGGCATGAAAGGCGAGATTGAGATGGTTGAGGCATGTGAAAGGAAGGGATGAGACATACGTGGGAAGGAGGATGATGGAAATGAACTCACTCGAAAGAAGGAAGAAGGGAAGACCAAAAGTGAGAAAAGTGGTTATGAACATTAGTGTAGGGTTAAAAAATGAGGGTTTATCATATAGTGAGACAGTGACATGTAGGAAAAGATAAAAATAAGAGATTTATGTAATGAGAAAAGGCAGTTTGATAGTTAAGAGCAGAGAAGGAGGAAATAAAGACTTAGATATTTATGGATGGAGTGAAAGAAGACATGCAAGTGGTAGTTGTGACAGAGAAAGGCGCTAAAACAAAGAAGAGATTTACGTCAAGAGAAAAGACAGTTTGATAGTTAAGAACGGGCAAGGTTAAAAAATAAGCAATATAGTGAGGAAGAAATGAAGACTAAATAGATATTGGATAGAGTGAAAGAAGACATGCAAGTGGTAGATGTGGTAGAGAAAGGCTCTAAAGCAAAAAAAAAAAAAAAAAAAAGATTTATGTCATGAGAAAAGACAGTTTGATAGTTAAAAGCAGACTTGGTTAAGAAATAAGGGATTAGCATACAGTGAGGAGATGAAGACTAATAGATTTTGGATAGAGTGAAATAAGACATGTAAGTGATAAATGTAGCAGAGAAAGGCGCTAATGGGTTCAGTAGTATAGTGAGGAAGAGACTATAAATTTATGGAAAGAGTGAAATAAGACATGCAAGTGGTAGATGTGGAAGAGAAAAGCGCAGAAGACCGAGCTCACTGAAAAAGAGCGATCCACTGTGGCGACACCTAATGGGTAAAGCTGAAAGAAGTGAACCTGGCGACAAAAGGAATGACATGCAAGCAGTTTAATTGAAGCACAAGAGACAGAGGAAATTGGAAGTCCATGGTTGCCGACGTTGTAGAGGATATGGCGCGGCGGTAATGTCAGGTAAGCTAGCAATGTTATTCTAAGGATGAAAGCAACGCATAGGAAAGATACAATAACAATATAATCATGAAAGATAAAGCAAACTAGTGTATATTTTTGACTTACTGAAAAAAGATATCTGTAACACATCTTTCTTTTCTTGTTCTATTTTCTTATTTGCAACTTTTATTTGAGCAATATAATGATACAATAAAGATACAAAAACGAAACACAAAGATACGTAAATCATATCTCTAATATAATAAACAACCTTTCTTATTTACATTTATCATATTTCTTTCCTTCAGTGCAGTTTTACCCTGGATATAAAAAAAATTATAGAAAGAAGAATACTAAAATAACAATATGAAAATGAAAGATTAAACAAAAGAATTTCTCTAACACAATACATCATCTTGCTTTATGTTTTCCTATTCACCAGCTGATAATTTTACTCAAACATAAAATTTCCTCATTCATCTCCCTCATCTTCCTTATTCCCAAACAATGAAAAACAACAAAACCAAAGAAAACAACAATAATGAATAAAGAAAAAGGTGTTAAGACATTTGTCCCTGAAATTTGGTTAACTCTCGTGTCTTTTAAGGAATTGGCAATACAGTGGGCATTTTTTTTTTTCATATTTTGTTTACCCTTGGCCAGCTGTCCCTCCTGCATAGAAAAAAAATGAAAACTGAGGGAAATTTCACACATAATAGATCATTCATTGTTTTCCATTACCTTTTCTTTACCTTAATTTTTATAGACATTGAAAAGAAAGAAATATGAAACGGTGAAAAATAATGACAACGTTATGAAGAAGATGAAGAAACCAGGCATGTCTCTATCTCTGTCCCATTTTTTACAATATTTACTACAATAAAAAAAAAAACAACAACAGTGAGGGAAAGATGGAATGAAAGGAGAAGGGGAAGAGGAAATGGAGTAAGAAGAGAGGATAGGAAAAAAAAAGAGAGAAAACACAAGGTGATGTCCCCATATACGTAGCATCAAATTTCCTCATTCATCTCCCTCATCTTCCTCATTTTTCTCTCCTCTTTGCTTATGCTATTTTCGTCCGGGCGCGAGGATGATGGAGGAGAAGAAACTGATGAAATTATGAAAAGAGAGGGGAAAAAGTTACACGCTCACGCAAAAATGTTCTTAAATATAACAGTGTTCCTGGTGGGGTTCTGCGCTCCTGTTTTTCTCTCTCGGTTTAATGGAAATAATTTAGAGAATGTTGATATTCTTTCCTTATTTTCTCCCACTTTTTTTTGTTTTTTTTGTTATGCATTGTGGAATGCGAGAAACGTAGGAAGAGAAAGGAGAATGAGAAGAGAGGTGAAGAAAACGTAAAGGGAAGGAGATAAAGGACAAAAAATAGAGGAAAGAAAAGATGGAGGAGAAATAGGGAATGAAAAAAAAAACATAGGAAGGGAAAGGAGAATAAGAAGAATGAGAAGAGAAGTGAAAAAAGAGCAAAGGGAAGGAGATAAAGGACAAGGAATGAAGGAAAGAAAAGATGGAAGAGAACAGGGAATGAAAAACTGAAACTCAATTTGTATTTCACGATAACTTTTGATAGTCGTGTACAGGTAAAAAAATAATGTTACATATTAAAATTTCTTTCCCTTGCAAGCGAAACCAGATTTTATGAAACAAAAGCTTATCAGTGACAGGTGAAAAAATGAAAATGAAAAAAGGAGAGTCTAAACCCTGAAATATAAAAATGAAAGAGAAAAATAAAAATATAAGAGGAGCAAAAATATATGAGAGAGGAAGGGCTTAGAGAGAAAGAAGAACGGGGAAGGAAGAATAGAAGAAACACGAGGAAAATATGACAGATGAAGGCTAGAAGGAGAAGGGAATGCAAAAAATGAAAATAAAGGAAATATGAGAGAGGAAGAGCTGAGAGGAAGAGCGAGAGGGAAAGGAATGAGGAATATGATTAACAAGAAGCGGAGGTGAAGCCAGGGTTGGACGAGAAGGAAGGGAAGGAACGAATGTGAAAGAAGAGAGACTAAAGGATAAAGAGGCAAAGAATAACAGTGAGGGAAAGATGAAATGAAAGGGGAAGGGAAGAGGATCTGGAGTAAGAAGAGGGGATAGGAAAAAGAGAAAGGCTGAAGGATATAGAAGGGAAGGATAAGGATGATGATACAAAGGAGGAACTCAGAGGTAGGAGGAAGAGAGGGAAAGCAAATGAGTGAATGGAGAAACAGAGGAAAGGAAGTGGAGATGAAAGAGGAAAACGTGAATGAAAGGAACTGAGATTAATGAGAAATGTAAACCGGTAAATGGACGCTAAAGTGAAGAGGTTTGTTTATCAGTATCAATACTTCGAAAAAGCAAAGCAGAAACATAAAAAAAGACGAGGATGCCAAAGAGAAATGGACGACAAAAAGAGATAATAAAAAAGAAAGATGAAAAAAAAATTAAAGAATAACACGATGAGGGAGAGAAATTTGAGAAGTAAATAAGTAAAGTAGGAAATAAAGATTAGATGAAAAGTGATGTTAGGAAGAAATGAACGAGAAATTTTGAAGATAATTAAGAAATGAGAAAAGATAAAAAAAAGGATCAGATCATACAAAACTGACGAAAAAAAAAAAATAAAATGTGAATAGGAAAAACAAGTACAGGAGGAGGAAGAGACGTAGACGTGAACACAAAGAAACAAGACTAAGAGAAAAATGAACAAACAACTCAACTTCACCTGTGTGTTGTTAGTGAAATGAAGAGCCGCAAATGAGATCCCTTTCACCGCTAACCTGAAATAAAGAAAGGAAAATGAAAACCCAAACACAGAGAGACAAGAAGAAAAGCAAGCAAAACAAACAAGACCAGCAAATATTTCCCTCCAAGTGCCATGCCTGCAACAATTTACCTGTCGCTACGTGGAATACTTTAGTTGTGTGAGGGAAAAAAAGGTGACGCATTTAATCATAATGTGATATCCAGACTGCTCTTTCTCTGTCTGTCTGTCTGTCTGTCTGTCTGTCTGTCTGTCTGTCTGTCTGTCTGTCTGTCTGTCTGTCTGTCTGTCTGTCTGTCTCTCTCTCTCTCTCTCTCTCTCTCTCTCTCTCTCTCTCTCTCTTTTCTCTCTCCTTATACAGCATTGCTCTCTCTCTCTCTCTCTCTCTCTCTCTCTCTCTCTCTCTCTCTCTCTCTCTCTCTCTCTCTCTCTCTCTTCATCTCTTTACGCCGCAAAAAGCATCACGGAACACGAGGGAAAAAAATGCAAACTCATCTAGATTTTCATTTTCATTATACGCTGCACTTGTGTTATGCTAAGTTATTCAATTACAGGCGAGCGAGAGGATACACCAGCTGGACGGGGGAAAAAATTACAAGATCTAACTTAATGTAATCCAGCCTCGCCACGCCTCACCTAACCTAACCAAACATATCTCGCTTCACTTTTTCCTTACCTAACCTTTTCTCGCATAGTTTACTTTACTTGACCTTACTTTTCATACCTAATCTAACCTAACCTAACCTAACCTAACTCAACCTAACGAAACTTAACCTAACCTAACCTAACCAAACATCTCGCTTCACTTTTCCTAACCTAATCTGTCCTCATATACTTACTTTACCTTACCAAAACTCACATACCTAACCTAACCTAACTTAACCTAACTTAACCTAACGAAACCTAACCTAACCTCACCAAACCTAACCAAACATATCTCGCTTCACTTTTTCCTTACCTAATCTGTTCTCACATCCTTTACCTAACCTTACCTAATCTCACATACCTAACTTAACCTACCCCAAGCTAACCTAACCTAAGCAAACCTAACCAAATAGACCTCACTTTAATTTTCCTCACCTAATCGAACCTCAAAAGCCTCAGTTCACTCCACCTTACCTAACCTCAAATACCTCACTTCACTCCACCTCACGTAAACCAACATCACATATATCACTTCATTTTTACGTTACTTAACCTCAAAAACCTCACTTCACTTTACCTTACCTTACCTCAAATACCTCACTTCACTTCTCCTCACCTAAAGAAACCTCAAAACCTCACTTCACTTTTACCTTATCTAACCTCAAAAACGACACTTCACTTTTCTTACTTAACCTCAAAACCTCACTTCACTTTACCTTACCTTACCTCAAATACCTCACTTCATTCCTCCTCACTTGATCTAAACTCACAACTCTCACTTCATTTTACCTCAGCTGACCTCATCTAACCTCATCTCACATTTTACCTCATTACATCTCATATCTCCTCACGCAACATCACTTCTTTTCCACTTTAATTCTCTACCAATATCTTAGGGAACTTGCATATGAAGTGGGCCATTATTTTATTTTCTGTTTCCCTGTCTTTTGGGTAATTTTCTACCAATATCTTAGGGAACTTGCATTTGAAGTGGGCATTTTTCATTTTCTGTTTCCCTGTCTTTTTGGCTAATTCTCTAGCAATCCTTTAGGAAACTTGTATTTGAAGTGGGCCTTTCTTTTTATCTTGTTTCCCTGTCTTTTGGCTAATTCTATCCCAATCTTTTAGGAAACTTGCATTTGAAGTGGGCCATTATTTTATTTTCTGTTTCCCTGTCTTTTGGGTAATTTTCTACCAATATCTTAGGGAACTTGCATTTGAAGTGGGCATTTTTTATTTTCTGTTTCCCTGTCTTTTGGGTAATTCTCTACCAATCCTTTAGGAAACTTGCATTTGAAGTGGGCCTTTCTTTTTTAATCTTCTTTTTCCCTTGGCTAGTTACCCTCTTGCATTAAAAAAAAAACCTTACCTTATTCTAACACAATTTAACCTAATTTATTCTAACCTCACGTTATCTAACCTAACATTTAACCTAACCAAACCTAACTTGCTACTAACTTTGCTAATCTAACTCACTTATTACTAACTTTATCATAACTAACTTGTTCCTAACTTATTACTCAACTTATATCTAACTTATTACTAACTTTACTAAGCTAACTAACTTATTACTAACTTCACATTTAACTTAACCAAACGTAACTTAGATTAACACTTAAGACAACTTTAACACACACTAACCGATCCTAACTTAACCTAACTTAAATCTATCAATGTCTAGCCCCCGTCATTCCAGGGATAGGATGTTCAATGAGGAGTATGGAATAGTCCTAGCATCCTATTTTATTTGTCTTACTGAGGGGTCCTTCTAGCCTCACCAGGGATCGCCGCCCCCTCCTTCGTCCATCCCAGCAAGATCAACAAAAAGAAAAATGCTGTTGATGGTATTAGGTTCTTTCTTTCTTTCTTTCTTTCTCTCTCTCTCTCTCTCTCTCTCTCTCTCTCTCTCTCTCTCTCTTTCTCTCTTCTCATTTGTCTGTCTCCTTCCATCTTCCTGTGTCTGTTTGTTTGTCTGTTAATGTCTTTTATGTAAATTTAAATGTCTTTACGTTTGTCCTTCCCTGTCATAGTGTGTGTGTGTGTGTGTTGGTTTCCCCTCTCCCCTCCCCTCCACTTTCTCTCTCTCTCTCTCTCTCTCTCTCTCTCTCTCTCTCTCTCTCTCTCTCTTTCTGCCGGTCCATTTCCTCCATCACTCATCACCACGTGTAGTTTGAAGCCTCTTATCAGAAATGGTGACACGAGCAGTGGTGTGTTTATGAGGGGGTGGAAGCCGCCTTGTTAGGTTAGGCCTTGTGACCAGTGGGCGTGTGTGTGTGTGTGTGTGTGTGTGTGTGTGTGTGTGTGTGTGTGTGTTTGCTCATTAGAAAATTATCTGATTTCAAAGTTAAATTTTTTTTTTACACACACACACACACACACACACACACACACACACACACACACACACACACACACACACATAAAGTGAATTTATCTGAAATGTTTACCTACTTTTCCTCAATACCAAACCTTCTACACAAAACTCGCCAGTGAACTATTTAGACAAAAGTGACTGACCTAATATCTTTACCGATCCTTCCTCAACACCAAACCTTCTACACAAAACCATCCAATACAACAACACAGCAGCAGAAGAACCCTCCCCACCAAACCACTACTGAATCACACCCATAAAAACAGCACAGTGGAAGGCTCCCGCACCACCTACAGTTCAAATCAACCCACCACCTCCCAGCTATCTAGACCCTAAATACAATAAACGTCGGAAAGTTTCATCACACCTTCAGACAACAGACGAAGGCGAGTGTCTCCGGTAACATTACAGCCTTCAGCGGGAACAAATGGAGACCCGTAGCTGCCACCAAGACGTCAGGGTGGAAATGTGAGATACTGGAACAATAAACCGAGGAGAGACTTGAGGCAGTGAGGGAAGGATCGCTGCTAATGCAATAACACGGCTCAAGGTGAGGAAGTGTTACGCGTGCATGGAAATACAGTGATAAGGAAATGTAAGGGAATAAGACATCGTAATTGGTATATGTGATAGAAAATAAGTTAAAGAAAAGCAAGAAATCAGTTGTAGAGAAATTAGGTAAAGGAAAGTATGAAGCCAGGGGAAAAATAGCTTGAAAACAGTAAGATAATATTGATAGCTTTGCAAATATAATAAATAAAAAGTATATGCCATAAAAAAATAAGTTAAAGAAAAGCAAGAAATCAGTTGTAGAGAAATTAGGTAAAGGAAAGTATGAAGGCAGGGGAAAAATAGCTTGAAAACAGTAAGATAATATTGATAGCTTTGTAAATATAATAAATAAAAAGTATATGCGATGGAAAATAACTCAAAGCAAACCAAGGAAAATGAAGGGAATGAGACAAAAACATTGAATGGAAGATAAGAAACCAGAAAAAAAGCTTCAAAACAGTGATAATAAGGGTAGCTTTGTAAATGTAAAAAACAAAGGCTGTATACCATAGAAATTAATTCAAACAAAACCACGAAATCATTGAGAAAGTAACGAGGAAATAGGCCAAAGGTGGTGAACGGAAGATATGGAACCAGAAAAAACAAGCTGAAAACAGTGAAATAATAATGGTAGCCTTGTGAATAAAAAAATAAATAAATAAATGGTATATGCCATAGAAAATAACTCAAAGGAAACCACGAAGACATTGAAAAACAGTGATAAGGTAATGAGACAGCAGGAGTGAATGAAAATATGAAGCCTGGAAAAAAAAAATCTTGAAAACAGTGAAATAATAATGGTAGCATTGTAAATAAAATAAAAATAGAGAGTGTATGGGATAGAAAATAGCTTAAAGGAAACCACGTACTCATTAAAAAACAGTGATAAGGAGATAAGAGACAACGGAGGTGAACGAAAAATATAACCTGGAAAAAAAAAATTGAAGATACTGAAAATATTATTGGTAACTTTGCAAATTATAATAAAAAAGATAGGTAAAGGATATATTCGATAGAAATTAAGTCAAAACCAAGAAATGAAAAAAAGAAAGTTATAAAGAAATGTAGGGAGGAGACAGCAGAGTGAACGAAAGATATGAAACCAGGAAAAAAAGGCTTGAAAACAGTGAAATAATAAAAGTAGCTATGTAGAAATAGAGAAAAAAGAGAGACAAAGTGTAAACAAGATAGCTTAAGCCAAAGGAAACGAACTCTAAACCAATAAAATAAAGACAGTAATGAAATGAGAATAAAACAACAATAAGATAATATAAGGAAATGGAAGGAATGAGACAAGGGAGATGAATATATGAAGTGGCGCCAAAGGAACACAGGAACTACAAAACACCAAAATAAAATGATACATAGAAATAAGAAAAGAAGCAAGTGAAAATAACTATGATAAGACAACGGAGGTAAATGACATAAAGAGAATAATAAAATGAAATAAAAGACAAGAAAACAAGCAAAATTGTAAAGATGTACAAAAAAATGCTAACAAATGCAACACTAAAATCACGAGAGAGAGAGAGAGAGAGAGAGAGAGAGAGAGAGAGAGAGAGAGAGAGAGAGAGAGAGAGAGAGAGAGAGAGAGAGAGAGAGAGAGAGAGAGAGAGAATACTAAACTGTTGGCATTCAAGAAGGAAATATTAACGCTGTTATATCTAAAAAGCAAAAAAAGTGAAAAAAGTAGACTAAGTGAAGCATAATCAAGTAGACAGTGAAGAGCAATGAGGTCCCATTAGACATGAAGCAGTGAACCAATAGAACGAGACACGAAGAATGAAGCAACGAACCGTCACCACCACCACCACCGCCACCACCACCACCACCACCACCAGCAGAGGACTCGAGGAATTAGGTGAGAGATAATTGGTTCTCACTAATTGAATATACAGGTGTTCCCAGGTAGATCCCAAGAGCTCCAGGTAATACACGTGATTCCAAGTGTTACCAGGTACCTGAAATTGCACCATCACCTCCACCATCGACCAGGTAACCAAAGAGAGGAACTACCTGGAGCTATCATGGAGAACCTGATACCTATGAAAAAAACACCACCTTTAGTAAATTTAAAGATGATACAGACAACATATGAGTCTTTTAAAGGGAGAAATATACGGTTGACTTCATACAGTGTTAAGATAAGTAATCCAAAGAGAAGAACTTGGCGGATTTTTAAAGAATTGATAACTGATAAAATACCTTTTCGTAAATTTAAAGAAAAAAAGACAACAACTGTAAAGAAAAGGAGAAATATATGATTGATTCAGTGCAATGTTAAGAGAAGTAAACCAAAGAAAGAAACTAATTGACGAAATTTTAAAGAATACCTGATAACTTAAAACAGCTTTCGTAATTTTAAAGAGAAATGGAAAAAAATATATGATTGACTCAGTACAATGTTAAGAGAAGTAAACCAAAAGAGTAAGTAATTGACGGATTTTTAAAGAATACCTGATAACTCTTAAAACACCTTTCGTAAATTTAAAGGAAAAGACAACAACTGAGAAGAAAAGGAGAAATATATGATTGACTCAGTACAATGTTAAGAGAAGTAAATCAAGGAGAGGAAGTAAGTGATGAATTTTTAAAGAACATAGAACTTGAAAAAAAAAATTGATAACTCTTAAAACACCTTTCGTAAGTTAAAGAAAAGACAAGAACTGAGAAGAAAAGGAGAAACATATGATTGATTCAGTGCAGTGTTAAGAGAAGTAAACCAAAAAAAGTAACTGACGATTTCTTAAAGAATACCTGATAACTTAAAACAGCTTTCGTAAATTTAAAGAGAAAAGGAGAAATATATGATTGACTCAGTACAATCTTAAGAGAAGTAAAACAAAGAAAATTTTTAAAGAATACCTGATTAACTTTTTAAACATCTTTCGTAAATAAAAAAACCAGTCTTAAGAAAAGGAGAAATATATGGTTGACTCAGTACAATCTAAAGAGAATAAACCAAAGAGAGGAAAAACTAGTATAGGCCTAATATAGGACTTCTGGCAGTTCATCTTATATCTTACGGTGTCATTATTGTTGATGTGACAGTTTAGCAAGTGTATTGTGTTATGAGTGAGAGAAACACTTGTAATTATATGATAATTTTGTATCCTTTAAATTTTCAAGGAATATCTAATTACTCTTAAAAAAAAAAAAAAAAGCATGTGCATCTTTCGCAAATTTAAAGAAAAGAACAACTGATAACTCTAAAATTTAAAGAAAAGACAACTGATAACTCTTAAATTTAAAGAAAAAGACAATTGATAACTCTTAAATTCAAAGAAAAAGAAAACTGATTAATCTTGAATTTAAAGAGAGACAATTGATAACTCTTAAATTTAAAGAAAAAGACAACTGGTAACTCTTAAATTTAAAGAACAGACAAATGAAAACTCTTAAAAAAACATTTGCACGTTTCGTAAATTTAAAGAAAAACAACTAATAACTCTTATGTTTAAAGAAAAAGATAACTGATTAATCTTAAATAAAAAAAAAGAAAATGTATTAATCTTAAATTTCAAGAAAAACATAACAGACAACTCTTAAGCCCACATTGTATACAAAAAAGTCTATCTTTCGTAAATTGAAATAGAAAGACAACTAAATGTTCTAGAAATATACATATGTCTGACTCTACACTCTTAACATCTACAGCACTGGGACACATTTTTACCATACGTTTTGTGTATGATTAGACCATTTTTTTTTTTACATCAGGAAGGATCTATGGAGGTCAGAAGATTAATAGTCACAATCTTCACTATTTCAACTCCCAACATAAGTTTCTGAAGCTGTGTAAGATCACCAAATACTAACCAGAATGAATAGGAAAACGTGTCATGGTATTGTTGGTTAAAAAAATACAACTAATAAAGTCAATACAATTTTATAAGTTCTTAGATAATGAAAGAAATAAGAAAAAAATGCCCACTTCCTCGGAACACCTAAATGTGAATGCTACTGAAAGGAAAATGCAACTTGTCAACTCAATAAATTAAAACACAGCAAAATAAACAAATAAAAAGGTAAATAGATACTTAAGATATAATAAATAGGTTAATAAATGAATAAGATAAATAAATACATACATAAATAATACAATATGAATAAATAAATGACATAATATAAGTAAATAGGGTAAGAGAAAAAAAGAAAGCAAAGTAAAGTAAAAGTAAGAGATAAAGAAAGAAACGAAGGAAGAAAGAAATGACAACCCTACACTGCACAGTCTTACGGAAGGCCACACATTAATAAAAGTGAAAAAAATGAATAATTGGAAAAAAAAGAAGAAAAGGAAGAAAAAAGGAAAAAAAACTTGACAGTATGAAACACGAAAAAATAAAAGAAAAAGAAAATAAAATAAAACAAGAAAAGATGAAAAAAAACTAAGCAGAACAGAAAATGTAAAAAATACGAGGGAAAAAGAAGAAAAAAAAAAAAAAAACAGAAGAGGAAGAACAAGATGAAAAAACACACTTGGCAGGTAGACACAATATCTTATACAAATTCCAGACAAATTATAATTACCTCTGGCTAATGAGACATGATACCAGCCATATCAGGTGTACCTAAGTGATTCTTGGTTCACTATTACGACAGAGGAAGTCAATTGGCTCGATATTGCCTGTCTGGAACCGCTGCCGCCAGAACAAGGAGAGAAGGAGAGCGAGAAAGAAAGCGAGAGAGAGAGAGAGAGAGAGAGAGAGAGAGAGAGAGAGAGAGAGAGAGAGAGAGAGAGAGAGAGAGAGAGAGAGAGAGAGAGAGAGAGAGAGAGAGAGAGAGAGAGAGAGAGAGAGAGAGACTGTCGAGATGCAAAAGGCAAGAACCATGAAATGAAGGTATTGGAACTGAGATTACCGGAGTAGATCTGGTGAGAGAGAGAGAGAGAGAGAGAGAGAGAGAGAGAGAGAGAGAGAGAGAGAGAGAGAGAGAGAGAGAGAGAGAGTGAAGGGAAAGGTGGTCTAATAAACAACTAGATTAAGGTAAAACTGCGCGACGGATTGCACGGGAGCACACACACACACACACACACACACACACACACACACACACACACACACACACACACACAAACTTGCAAGGTAATTTGGAAGTTATATCTTCTTTTCAGACACAGATTGTATACAGGGAAGGGAAGAAATGAAGGAAGAAGAAGAAGAAGAAGAAGAAGAAGAAGAAGAAGAAGAAGAAGAAGAAGAAGAAGAAGAAGAAGAAGAAGAAGAAGAAGAAGAAGAAGAAGAAGAAGAAGAAGAAGAAGAAGAAGAGAAGAAGAAGAAGAAGAAGAAGAAGAAGAAGAAGAAGAAGAAGAAGAAGAAGAAGAAGAAGAAGAAGAAGAAGAAGAAGAAGAAGAAGAAGAAGAAGAAGAAGAAGAAGAAGAAGAAGAAGAAGAAGAATAAGAAGAAGAAGAAGAAGAAGAAGAAGAAGAAGAAGAAGAAGAAGAAGAAGAATAATAATAATAAGAAGAAGAAGGAGGAGAAGAGGGGGAGGAGGAGGAGGAGGAGGAGGATGAAGGGGAAGACGAGGAAGGAGACAGCGAAAATCACTTTAAAAACGAGAAAAGGAAAGAAAGACGACAAACACACAGGAAAACAATATGACAAGGAAAAAAAAAAACAGCAAAAATACACTAAGAAAATAATAATTAAGACACACAGAAAACGGGAAATAATTACAAACCACAAAAAATGAGAAGAGAAATGCAGAATAGAGAGAAGACAAAAAAAAAAAAAAAAAAAAAAATTATGTAAACAAAAAAAACACCACATAAAACAAACCCTAATAGATAAAAAAAAACATAAAAATAAAAAAAGAAAATAGAGAGAAAAAAAAAAGAACCCAAGAAGAAAATCCAACTCAAGTCTAACACTTTAGCACTTAATGGTCTTTCCGTGTCCCCAAATATTTCTACACTACTTTAATTTATGGCTTCGATTTCTCTGTTTTTCCTCTTTCCTCTATGGGGCAAATGGAGTCTCCGCGTTGCAGTCTACAGCTATGGGCGAAACTGGTGAATATTTGGGTTAGAACGAGCGGTTGTTTGTCACAGAGATGGAGTTGACACTGATAGGATAGAGAAAGTTATATGCCTTTTATACATGGGAGGGGAGGATTGGTAGCGGTGGGTGAGAAGAGCGGGAGAGTTGATAGAGAAGGTGTAGAGGAAGAAAGAGTACTGGAAAACTGTAGTATGTTAGGAATATGAAATTGAATAAAATGTTTAGGTATGGATGGTGGGAAGGAAATGGAGGAGATTAAAAGAGATAAAATGAAAAGGGATAGGCGAGAAGAGAAGCAAGAATGTACTTAGAAGAATAAAGGAACGAAGAAAGAATGAAAAAGAAGTAAAAAAAAATCAAATTGAATAAAATGTTTTGTTGTAGATAGTGGGAAAGGAAATGGAAGAGATAAAAAGAGATACAAGGAATAGAAATAGAAGAGAAGCAGGAATGTACTTAGAAGGACTAAGGAAGAGTGAAAAAGAGATTAAAAAATATTAAATTGAATAAAATGTTTTGTTGTAGATGGTGGGAAACGAAATGAAGGAGACAGAAAGAGATGCAAATAATAGAAATATGGGAGAAGAGAAGCAAGAATGTACTTAAAGAAAAAAAAGGGACGAAGGAAGAATGAAAAAGAAATACAAAATATAGAATTGAATAAAATGTTTAGATATGGATGGTGGGAAGGAAATGGAGGAGATAAAGAGAGATGCAAAGAATAGGAATAGGGAAGAAGGGAAGCAAGAATGTACTTAGAGAAAAAAAAAGGAGACGAAGGAAGAATGATAAAAAAAGGCAAAAAGAAGGAAAACTGAGGAGGCAAGATAGAATAAATGTGGAGTAAAGATCGTATTGAGAGAGCTTTTCGTCTCTCACCATGACTATTTTCAAACGCCACAGAAAATATTATCCGAGTTCTTAAGCCTGTTTTTCTTTATTAATAACGTAAAAATCTTGTTAATCTGCCAACAAAACCCGTGCAAACACTCTAGAATAACGTGCACCTTCAAGTTAGGTTAGGTTAGGTTTGGTTAGTTCTCCCTCTTACATAAAAAGAGCCTCTTTAATGTAGTTAAGGAACAGTGCAGGAGTGTTTGAAAATATGGCCCTAAATACGATTATCTATACATCATTACATATACTATCATTTCATTTTCATCATATTCTTTTTTATGGAGGAAGGGTACAAAGGCAACAGAACAACACAACATCATAAAGATACTGTCAGTCATCCTTGAAATACAGTAAAAATGACATGATGCTTCAAAGAAATGTATCACTAATTAAAAAATATCTGCAATAGCTACAAGAACTATACAACAATAATGATCAGATGTATGGGAAAGGTGAGAAGGCGTGAGAAAAGAGCAAAGTGTGTGATAAGAGACAAATATAAGCTAAGGGTCAAGATCGCGGGCAAAATTCATGGGCATGTAAACAATTTTTTCTTTCACACCCAAATGTCATGAGAGTTCACTGAGTTTTGAGTTGAAAGTCATCGACCATCGCACGGCAAACTCTCCGCCTTTAATCTTTAGAAACTTTTTAATGACCGAGAAGGAAAAATAAAGTGATAGAGTCAAGGGAAAACTACAATAAACATTCTTAGTGGGAGGAATAATTTTTCACTTCCTTTCGTTCCGGTTGACATATATACGATACAATGCTCGTGTGTGCGTGCGTGTGTGTATCTGTGTTAGATCCCGTCACCTGTAATGAAAGGGGCAGTCCTCCCACATCTTCGTCATGTCATGCACACCTGCACAAACCTGTAACAAAGCACAGGGAAGAGCGTGTAGGCTGAGCTCGCTACACATGACCTACAGGGACATTGAAAAAGATCGATTCGTGACAAGAGGAAAATGAAAAAAAAGGAAAACAAGAATAAAACTAAACTATTCAACAGACACATTGTACATAGAAGAGAAAGAATAGTTATAAATACAAATCTTTCAGGTGTGAGTCTCGATGCACATGACCTAAGAGAAACATTGCAAAAAAGATTGATTCGTGATAAAAGAAAATTGATAAAAAGAAAGTAAAAAGCAAAAATAAAGCTAAATGATTTATCAGCCACTTTGTTTACGAATTTTTTTTTATAATTACAATGACATATACAAATAAAGAAAAACTAAAAGATCGGTTCCTGACAAAAGAAAATTGAATTAAGAGAAAAAAACAAAGAAAAAAATAGCTAAAGGACTTATCAGGCTCTTTGTTTATAGAAAAAAAATAGTTGTAGTTACCATGACTTTTACAAATAAAGAAAAGATCGATATCCTGACAAAAGAGAAAAAGAGAACATAAGAATATAAGAAAAGAAGAACGCTGCAAGAGGCCGCCAGGTCTATACGAGGCAGTCCCTGTGTGTGTTTACTGAAAAAAAGAAGTGGTATTGTAAGTGTGTGAAGTGGCAAGGGTATGTTTCTCTGGTACTGAAAAAAAAGGAAGGTTAAAGCCACACAAATCCATGTTTCCTCCCCAGCATGAGAAAAACAAGAATGTAAGAATATCAATCTCAACACACTTTGTATATAAATAGTATACAATTATAACCACTAATCTCTCACCACGATACGGAATACAATTATGCTGGGAAACCATACAAGCAATGCGGTACAATTCTTTCTCTAGCGTAAATACAAAACCAAAATACTTCTCCATGGATTCCTATATGATTAAGTAAGTGTGGGTCTTTTGTACACATATCTCGCAGGAGTAAGTTACCCATTCCTTGTACAAATAAGTGTAAGATTAGTGTGTGCACAAAACATGATTACTCCTTGATTATCAGATATCAATAAGTCTTTTCTGTATTATAACTTTCCATATATTATCCAGACATGCCTAGAGTTCTCTCTCTCTCTCTCTCTCTCTCTCTCTCTCTCTCTCTCTCTCTCTCTCTCTCTCTCTCTTCAACCTTTACACACAGGCACGCGCGTGATAGCCACTCTCACCACTTACTCTTACAGTCACTTCTGATACTCTCTCTCTCTCTCTCTCTCTCTCTCTCTCTCTCTCTCTCTCTCTCTCTCTCTCTCTCTCTCTCTCTCTCTCTCTCTCTCTCTCTCTTTCTTTCTTTCTCTCGGTTGCCTGCCAGTGTCTGTCAGATTGGTGTGAGTCAACAAGTGGTCTCTATATTTTCATTTATCTATCTGAACTATGTAGATATACGTGTAATAATAGCTATAAAGATTGACGTGCTTGCTTATTAATTTCAGAGACAGTGAGACAGACAGACAGACAGACAGACAGACAGACAGGCAGACAAGTAGACAGACAGACAGGTAGACATGCTGACAGATAGTCAGGCAGACAGATAGACAGGCAGACAGACAGGGAGACAGATAGGCACAGAGACAGACAGATAGGCAGACAGATAGACACACAGAGAGATAGACAGGCAGACAGATAGGCAAACAGACAGATAAACAAGCAGAAAGACAGACAGACAGACAGGCAGACAGACAGACAGACAGACCGGCAAGCGTACACACACACACACACACACACACACACACACACACACACACACACACACACACACACACACACACACACACACACACACACACACACGAGGCATCATCAGACATGGCTTTCCTCACTGGCCTCCAAACGCGTCCCAATACCACTGCAGTCACGTCACTTAACTCCCCACATCACACATACAGTATTCAGGATGGAATCGAGTGGTGAGTGATCCAAGCGACTCCCCCGTGCCTTGTCAACTCACTGCCTGCTATGGACCTCACTTTACCTTGGCAAATTAGGTTGGATCAAGTCTAAAGTGTAATTCTGATTGACATTAACTATAGCAAGATTATTATTTTTTTTATAACAAATCTATAGTGTAATTCTGAGTGACATTAATTATACCAAGATTACTGATTTTTTTTATAACATTTCGACGTGTTTACAGTGTCTTTAAATAGGATGGTTTGATATAGTGACTTGAAATACAGTGCCGCTAGTTAGAATGGCTTCAAATAACGTTTCCTTATACAGTGCCTTTGAATACAGAACCTTTTAGTAGTGTCGTTTGGTATTGGTGTCTTCAGATGCAGTGCCTCTAGTTACAGTGATTTTACAGATGTTGCTTCACATTGCAGCTTCTTTATATCTTTATTTTTATTCTTTCTATTTACTTACTTTTTTTTTACACTATGTCCTATAGCGTCTGTAGGTACACTTGAAGAGTATGTTCAGCTTTTTTTATTTTCTTTTATTTATAACATGTGGGCTTTTCACGGAAATTTATGGGCTAAAGAGGATACTTTTTTGGGGGTACCTCCTATCTCAAAGCTTACCTGCTAGGAAATCGTTGCCCCGAGTGAGGAAGCCCAACCTACACTCTGACCGTGGACAGGATTCGAACCCGTGCGCTTGGAGACCCCTCGGACCCCAAAGCGCGCATGGTTCCACTGTACCACAGCGGCCCTATTAGTAAAGCAGGCAATTCTATTTATAGTGGTATCCATATCAAGGCCCATATCACCACCCAAGCGTATCTTTGGTGTAACCAACTAGAACCTGGGTATCATGGTGACATGTAGGTAACCACTCGTCAAATGGCACAGTTTCAAGGCGGTACATGGTGGGATTCGAACCTACGTGTGGACGTCTGCCGGATCCCGCGCTTACCACCTTATCCACTACGCCACCGCCTCCCTAAATACAGTGCTTTTAGTGACAGTGTCTTCAATTATAGTGTTATTAGCAGTCAAAGGGTCAGCCATTATCGCCAGTAATGCTGCCAAACACCAGCAGGAAGAACAAAGGTACGCTCCTCTTTACTGCCAACTTCACTGAACTCGACGTAATGAAGGGTGACGAACCTGATGATGGATTTTTGTTCACCACTGTTCTAGACGCAAAGGAATCGATGATCTGGTTTGCCCCTTTAGCTGATGAAGATGAAGGAATGAACGATGGGAAGGTACGTAGGTTAATGATATAAAAGCACGGAAGTTAGAAGGAAAATGGCGACAAAAACGGCTTATTGAGACCCTACTTCCTAAATAAAACTCATTATAAAATTGGAAGATTAATATTTTGAAACCTTAATGTGTGGAACGCTATGCAACTTGTGAATGGAAGGGAGCGCCGGCGACAGGTGAGCAAAGGTAAGTCATTCCGTCTTATCTGAATTGCGTGAGTGAGGCGTGAAGGAAAGTGAGAAAAGATCAGGTAATGTGCAGCCTGAAGGAAGATTAGGTGCCATTACTTCAGGTATTCTTCCCTAATTGGTCCAACTTTCTGCATTAGAGAAGTAAAAATGTAAGTATAAAGGTGACGAGGACGAAGTAAAAGAATGCATTCCTGACGCATTAACATTAAAAAGAATGGAGACAAAGTTAATTCAGACACACAACACGAGTCCTGCTACGTAAAAAAATGCATTAAACAAAGAAATTGCTAAAGTGACAAACAGCAGATGAAGAAAAGAATAAATGTAACCTTCCACACCCGCCAAAAAATATGGTAAAAAAAAGAGAGTTTGCAGAATTTATCAAAATGAGTAAAAATAAGACAGGCATAATATTTTTTTTATGAACAATGAAGAAAAAGGGAAAAAAAATACTATCTTACATAATACAATAATGTAAAAAGAAAATTAGCCAAAATGAAAACAAAGCAAAAGAAGAATATAAGTAACATTAAAACAAAAACCTTAACCAAAAGACATTTTCAAAAATTATCAACAAGGATGACTGAAAATAATAAAACCAATTATAATAAACAAATAGATAAACAAATAAATACATAAAAAACAATAAATCATAGTCACACACACACACACACACACACACACACACACACACACACACACACACACACACACACCCTTACCACAAACGGAAGGCGTGTAATCTTGTGAAGGTGACACAAAGAAATGTAAGCTCTCAGATGCTCTTACATCCTTTAGTGCCACTCTGTTTGCTCAAAAGAGTGGCTTTGGGGGAGGGTGCTTGTCTCTTATCAATTCAGTAATCAAGGAGAAGGGAGATTTAGAAGATACACAAAGCAATGCGAGAGAGAGAGAGAGAGAGAGAGAGAGAGAGAGAGAGAGAGAGAGAGAGAGAGAGAGAGAGAGAGAGAGAGAGAGAGAGAGAGAGAGAGAGAGAGAGAGAGAGAGAGAGAGAGAGAGAGAGAGAGAGAGAGAGAGTTGTGAAATGAGTAAGGCAGAATTAGGACAGAAATGGGAAGGTAAGGGAAGAAGAGGAAGGAAGGATAGAAGGCAGGGAGATTGTGAGGCAGGGAAGGATCAAGGGCGGATGTGAGGAAGGGAATGGGAGGGAATGATGCAATAATATCCCTCCTTGCTATATTCGGAGCGGAAAGGGAAGGAAAAGTCAGGAAAAAAAATAACAATAAAATTTGTAACTAGTATTTATTTTGCAAGATAAGGATTCGTAGAGATGAAATTCACACATATATAATAGAATAGAAGACGCACTAGCTATATTTTATTCGTATATATG
>NC_059283.1:11765944-11810944 GCF_017591435.1 Portunus trituberculatus | reverse complement strand
CTTTTTTCCTCCTCCTCCTCCTCCTCCTCCTCCTCCTCCTTATTGGTGCATTGGCTTGATTATTGGCTAAGTGGTTGATTGGCTAAGTGACTTGTGGCTTATTGGGGCATTGTCTCAGTGTCTTAGTGGCTTACTGGCTGACTGGCTTACTGGAGCTTATTGGCTGGATGGCTTAGTGGCTTATGGGATGACTGAATGGCTTATTGGTTTTTATATGCCAGGAAACAGACTTCTAAGCCACCAGTAAGCCAGTCAGAAAATAAGCCAGTACGGTGAAAGTAACCCTTGGATTTTTGCATTTTTTTCTATTCCAATTTGTATTTGTGATCTAATATACTTATTCCATATATTTTGTATTGAATTTAGAACAGTACATAAATCTGTTATCTGATAAAAAAAATCTAGCTTTGATTTTGTCCATTCAGTTGTTAATGGTAAAAGCTTCACGAGTCCCGCTACTGGAATGAAACAGAAATATGAAAAAAAAGTAGACAAGGATTTAATATGAATAAAGGAATAGAAAATACAAAAAAGGAAAAAGAGTAAGAAATAAAATGCACTAAAGTAAATGTAATAGAGAAATGAAAAATGAAAGAGATAAGTGATTAAAATGAAAACAAGAATAGAAAACACAAACACACACAAAAAAAAAACAGGACAAATAAGAAACAAAAAAGTATTAGATGAAAGTAAAATGAAAAATAAAAAAAATAGACAAGGATTTAAAATGAACACAGGAATAGAAAATGAAAAAAAAAGAAAATAAATAAAATGCAGAAAAGTAAATGTGATATAAAAATGAAAAATGAAACAGACATGTAGTTAAAATAAAAACAGGAATAGAAAACACAATAAAGCGAATAAAAAAGTAGAAGATGAAAGTAAATGAATAAAAAAATGTATAAAACAAAAATTAAAGAAAGAAATATACGTACAGGTAACATAGACTTCAACAAAGCCTTTCAGTCACGTGATAACAAAATAGAACAAGAAAACATAACATGACTCACGCAATCAAAACAATTCAGAACAATACCAATCTGCCACTTCCTGTTATTTGAGAGAGAGAGAGAGAGAGAGAGAGAGAGAGAGAGAGAGAGAGAGAGAGAGAGAGAGAGAGAGAGAGAGAGAGAGAGAGAGAGAGAGAGAGAGAGAGAGAGAGAGAGAGAGAGAGAGAGAGAGAGAGAGAGAGAGAGAGAGAGAGAGAGATGTAAGAAAAAAAGGATAGAAGAGATCAGAACGTAAGATGAGGAAGAAAATTCGTGTAAACGGGAAATGTGTAAAGTGAGAAGGATGAAATGTCGTAAGTCGGGATGATCATACGTTGAAGGATCTTAGGTCGGTTCAAGGCACTGGTAGGTATGGCAGGTGGGTGATGGTGAGGTAAACACACGCACAAATACACGCACTAACCCACTCACCAACGCACGCACTTACTCTTAAAAGGAAGATGCTTTTTTTTTACATTCATTTTTCCAGATTATTTTGTTATTGGTTTATAGGAATTTTGAAGCTTGTATTTTTTAAGGAACTGGAGTAATTTGCAGTTGTTATGATGACTCACACATATTCATACACACACACACACACACACACACACACACACACACACACGGCCCGGTAGCTCAATGGTTAGAGCGCTGGCTTCACAAGCCAGAGGACTGGGGTCCGATTCCCCGGCCGGGTGGAGATATTTGGGTGTGTCTCCTTTCACGTGTAGCCCCTGTTCACCTAGCAGTGAGTAGGTACGGGATGTAAATCAAGGAGTTGTGTCCTTGTTGTCCCGGTGTGTGGTGTGTGCCTGGTCTCAGGCCTATCCGAAGATCGGAAATAATGAGCTCTGAGCTCGTTCCGTAGGGTAACGTCTGGCTGTCTCGTCAGAGACTGCAGCAGATCAAACAGTGAATTACACACACACACACACACACACACACACACACACACACACACACACACACACACACACACACACACACACACACACACACCTTATCCACTCTTCAGGAGAAATTCATCAGCGTGTCTTTTCTGTCATTTTTCTTTCCTCACTCACACAATCATTTTTATCTCTCCCTCTCTATTATTCCATGAACGTTCCTCCATTGCTTTAATGAGAAAGAGGAAAGAAGAATGACGAAAGAGGAAGAATACTTTGTCTCTCGTCCTTCTTGACCTCCTTCTTCATTTCCTTTTCTTGTCTCCCCTCCATTTCTTTCATAATTCTCTCTTGCAAAAAATTTCGTCTCATTGATTTTCTGATTTATTTCTCTTTTCCAATATTGACTTTTGGTTTTAGATTAAGCTAACACATACACACACACACACACACACACACACACACACACACACACACACACACACACACACACACACACACACACACACACACACACACACACACACACACACACACACACACATACACACATACACATACACACAAAAAAAAAAAAAAACACATACATATTTATCTATACATCGCCCCCCCACCACACACTCATGAAGAAAAAAAATATGTAGAATTGTTGCAGTTTTCAGTAGACAAAGAATACAAAGAGAACACGTAACGAAAAGTGACGCTGCCCTGCCTGGGTTGTGAAGTAATAATAAAACCCTTGGCTAAAAATACCCTAGTCTATTTTCAGCAACAAGAGTACGAGGCCACTCAGCAATGAAAGCGTAACTCTCGGACTCTCGTGCATGATTCTGGGACAGGTAAAGGTAAAGGTGAGAAGAAGTGTGGATGAGAATAAATCCTTTTGAAACTGTGACTTATATAAATTAAGAGCTAAAGGTACAGTTGAATATTCTAGTTTGAGTCTTATTGTGATTAGTTATGAAATTCTTTATGGTTGTCAATATGTGTGCCATCATAACTGTGTATTTGACTATCGGTATATGAGTGAGCTTATTTTCATTCTAATTTTTTTGTTTATAAATGGATACGAAAGTTGGACAAATTAATCAAGACATGTTTTGTTTTCATCTGTTTTTTAGGAGTAACAATTATGTGCCAGAGAGAGAGAGAGAGAGAGAGAGAGAGAGAGAGAGAGAGAGAGAGAGAGAGAGAGAGAGAGAGAGAGAGAGAGAGAGAGAGAGAGAGAGAGTCAATACACCTATAAGACATCAACCAAAGGAAACTGAAACAACAAAAATCTTCACTAAACACGAGACAACGAAATATTTAGTAGCACACCTGAAAAAAAAAAAAAAAATAAAATAAATAAATAGAAAAAAAAAAAAACGGAAAAAGTAAATAGATAAACTAAAAGGCGTAAGATACAAGGTGGAGAGGAGCAAGGCAGATATACACAGTGCAGGAGTTTCTTCGTTATTTAGCGCCTCGTGAGCGTCAATTCGGCGATTCCCTCCACGTGGCAGAACATAAGGTAACACGGCGACACCTTTACATCAAGAGGCGTGAGGCGGTAAGTGTATCGTAGGAGAAGGAGGGAGGAGGGAGAGGAGCCGCGGGGGGAAGATGCCAAAGACCCTGAAGATTATTTGCACCCCATCACCGTCAATTTAGCTCCTCCTCCTCTTCCTACTCTTCTTCCTCCTCCTCTTCCTCCTTTGCCTCCTACTTCTCCTCCTTCCACTGGCACGTCAAGTTAGTTTGGCTTCATATATATTTTTTTTTCTTGTCTCGCTAACTCCTGGATAAGACTGAGAAGTTTGCCTCCTCACCAGACACACACACGCACCCGAATTTTAATTTTACTGATGAAAAGTTAAAGAATACAAGTTTATAAGTTTACAAGATTTTCAAACCCGTGTCTAATATATTTTTTTGCTTCTCTCCCCAGAATATGTAGCGTTTTTCTTTCTTTTTAAGCATATTTCGTTATATTTTTCTTTCTAGAGAGTTCGTCTTTATTAACCACTTGTGTTCATGTTTATTTCATATTTATCTGTTATTGTCTAAATTTTTATACGTTTATTTTGCTTTCCATATTTAGATTGTCGGTTGCTCTTCCTTCTTTCTTATTGGTTAATGAATAGTCAAATTCACACACACACACACACACACACACACACACACACACACACACACACACACACACACACACACACACACACAAATGTAGCAGCAGGAGCAGCAGCAGCAATAATAGTAGTAGTAGTAGTAGTAGTAGTAGTAGTAGTAGTAGTAGTAGTAGTAGTAGTAGTGGTATTAGTAGTGGTATTAGTAGTAGTAGTAATAGCTTGAGAAGTAGCATAAGTAGTAGTAATAATAGTAGTAATAGTTTGAGGAGGAGGAGGAGGAGAAGAAGAAGAAAGTGAAGCAGGAGGAGAAGGAGAAAAGAAAGAGAAAAAGAAGGAGGAGGAAGAGGGTAAGAGGGGGAAGGTTTTACTTGGGAAACATGTGGAAAGTAAACTGTGTGAACGTGGTTGCCTCAGTGGTTTGATATTGTACGGTTTGTGTTACTTTGATATTAATTCGTCTTTCTGTCTATTTGAAGGTGTATTTTTTAGTTTTGTATTATTTGTTTGATTTTACTCGTGTCTCTGCGTTTAACTCATGTATGGTATAACTGTTATTCTGTTTCTCTTCTTCTCTTATTCCCAGTTTCCTTCTTTGTGATTTAATATATTTGTGTAGGAATTTGGTATTTTATGTGCCTTTTTTTGTTTTTACCGCTTCCTCCTCGAATTCTTATCTTTCTTCCTTGTTCCTTACTTTCCTCGCTTTTTATAATTTACCTTTAACTTTTCTCGTTACCACTCTCTTTCACACACTTCTGACTCAGATTCTCACCTTTAATGCAATTCATCTTTACATTAGTTAGTTTTTAAGTATACCATTGTGAGCTGAATACACGCACTTCAGTATGTTATTACTTCCCAAACTGTGATCACAAGGAGACGATGTGACCTAATTTCAGAACATTTTCATTCACTTCGCGTCTCAAGATAAGCGAGAACATTTTTGTTATTTTTTGTGTTAATAGATGACACACTTATTCTGAAGAGTTAAAATTCGCAACGTGGTTTGTTTCTCATTACAATTTCATCCATGTCTTTCACGTTTTTATTCCTCTCTATTGTAATTCTTATATATGTTTTAAGTTCTTTTATGTTTCACACTTTTAAAACAGTATGCGCTTTTATTTCACGTTTCATGAAGGCACAAAAGAGCATTTCACTCTATAACAGACGACACATTTACTTGCGTTCTGATATTCGCACCGTGGTTCATTTCTCATAATTACGTATATCTGCATCCCACATTCATTACACTATTCAAATACCTCACTGGCACAACACCTACTTTTCGTAACCTACATAGCACCTGATTTCTATTCCCAAGGTGAGTAGAACATAAGTTTGAGCTCCATAAGGTCAACGATCTCAGTGCCGCTGCTTGTTCTTCATTCATGTTACTTTGTGTTCCATTTCTCAAGCAAGAACATATCGGACAAATGCTGCTCAGGTTAATTACGAAACTCCCTCCTTGCATGAGTGGCAGCTTAATCACTTGTTCAGCTTCACAATGCCTGGCTCTGACATGACGCACTTGTAACTATACGCGTGTCAGCAACATCTCCCCACACAGGACGTCTGCAACATCACAGGCTGAGATATCACAAGCAGTTTTAGGATCAACAGTTCAGTCATTGCTCCTAAGAAAAAAAAAAAAAAGACCTCGGTTCCTCCTCCTCCATTTCTTCCCTGCCTGAAACTTTTATCGTTTCTCGAGGATCTACACACGCCGCTTTACGTGTCTGTTTCAGTTCTTGCTTGTCTTCTTTCGCTTCACTGTTCGCAGACTCCATCTTTCATCCAGAGTCTGATGTTTTCTGTTGTGTGTCTGTGTGTGTGTGTGTGTCTCTGTGTGTGTGTGTGTGTGTGTGTGTGTGTGTGTGTGTGTGTGTGTGTGTGTGTGTGTGTTAGATAGATAGACAGACACAAGAACGACTAAATAAAAGAAAATGAACCAAGAACGAATCAAACTAAGAAAGAAAGAAAAATACGTGGAAAACTCTAGGCAGCAACAGAGAGAGAGAGAGAGAGAGAGAGAGAGAGAGAGAGAGAGAGAGAGAGAGAGAGAGAGAGAGAGAGAGAGAGAGAGAGAGAGAGAGAGAGAGAGAGAGAGAGAGAGAGAGAGAGAGAGAGAGAGAGAGAGAGAGTAAACATAACTACGTCGCCCCGGGAGCAGATGAGACAAAGACGAGAAAAATGAACAGCACCAACACATTTTAATCACAGCAAACACGAGCCTCTCCTTTTTTGAGTGCCTGAAATTGTCTGTCTGTCGATTCTGAGCTTCTTTCAAGGGATGTGTACTTTTCTTCCTCCTACTCTTTCGTTCCTCGTTCCTCCCTTCTTTTTCCCATAAGCTTTTTTTTCCAGCTTGTCCCCCCGAGTCCCATTTTCCTTTTTCTAGACTCTGCTCCCACTGTTTTTGCTTCGTTTTTTTTTTTTCGTTCTTTCTCCCAAGTCTCTGTTTAAACTTGCCATTTTAGTAACGTTCGTATATATATTTTTTCCTTTTATGTTGTCAGTTTTGTTTTCTCCTTTTCCATATTCTTTTCTTTTTCCTTTTCTTTCACGGGTTTATTGGAGTCTTTTTCCTTTTTTTTTTTTTTCTTCCTTGTGTTATCTTGGTCCTTGTTATTATTACTGCCTTTGTCTGTCTTTACCTTTACTGTGTGTGTGTGTGTGTGTGTGTGTGTTTTGTCCTTGCCTTGTATCGAGTCCATCCATTATTTTATGTTTTATTGCGTATTTTCATTTTCATTCTCCATTGCTATCTACTTCTATCAATTCGTTTCTGTATATTTTTCTTTCTTCACATTATTGTATTATTGATTACATATTTGTTATTTTGCAAGTAATAATTTCTCTCTCTCTCTCTCTCTCTCTCTCTCTCTCTCTCTCTCTCTCTCTCTCTCTCTCTCTCTCTCGAGGTAGGTACCGTTTACTTTTCAACAGCTTCCTTCTTTCTTTCCCTGCCTATCTCCCATCCTTTACCTCTCCCTCTCTCCCTCTCTCCCTCCCTAGGTGAACGCTATAAGGGATGTGAGGCTAAACTTTTTTTTGGAAATATTTCTGCTTTTTGTTATATTCGTACGCCAGTTTCTATGTCCAAACTCTTTTTTTTCATCGACACTTTTTGTTTCTTGCTCTCGTGAGGGGAAAACGCCCGGGCGATCACCCTACGTGGGTTTTATTAGTATTTCACATTGGTATGAGTTATTTGCAGTGTTCTTTTTCTTTCTCTCTCTCTTTCCCTTTCTTCCTTTTTTTCCAGTTATAACTTTGTTTTCTTCTTTTCTCAGTCTTTCTTCCCATCGTTGTGACTACATTGTTCTCTCTCTCTCTCTCTCTCTCTCTCTCTCTCTCTCTCTCTTGCCATCTACTATTTAAGTCTTTGTTTCTTGTTTTATTCTTTACTTTAATTTCTTTGTACGTTTTCGTTACTTTCTATTCATTTATTGTCGTGTGTGTGTGTGTGTGTGTGTGTGTGTGTGTGTGTGTGTGTGTGTGTGTGTGTGTGTGTGTGTGTGTGTGTGTGTGTGTGTGTGTTTGCTCATTCTCTCTCTCTCTCTCTCTCTCTCTCTCTCTCTCTCTCTCTCTCTCTCTCTCTCTCTCTCTCTCTCTCTCTGCACTCCTTCTCAGGTTCCATTAGTCTTTATGTTTCTTTCTTCCCTGCTGGAATTTCCTCTTCGCTTCACACTCGCTCGTAAATATCCTTGTTAAAACTGCTCCCCCTATTTACTTTTACTGTTTATACACCGAACATTTTCTGAGCTTGATAATGCGAGTCTGACAGGGAATTACCAAGTCTGCTCAAGTACGTGTCTCCTTGAGTTGTGTATTGAAGTTTATTTTTACATGAATATAAAGGCAACTTCTTAGTGGGCTTTGTAACGGTAGACTTCAAGAAACTCTGTATGATTGAAATTCTCCTTAAACCTGAGTACGGAAAAACTGGGAATAGCGAAAGGGCCATAAAATCTAAAGTTTCTAAGAGATACGAAGAACATGATAAGGAGGTCGTAAAATTAGGAAGCGGGGAAGGAAAAATGGCAATAAAAAACGGACGTATCTAAACGCCAAGAAATATAGACTCCCTTTGTACTGTGTGAGTTTACATAATAAGTGAACCTTGTCTTGACGCAGTGTTACGGAGCTCGCCCTCAGTTATTAGCGTGCGAGGAGCTGTCAGAATGGGCGCGCTGGCTGTCACTTTGTCCGCTCGCTTCGCTGTCTACCTGTCTTCGTGGCTGTTATTGCTGGTGTGTTTTGTGTGCGTAGTCTCTGCTCGCGTCACTCACGGGTTTGTGTTATGCGATGCACGCGTTGCCTTCCTGTCTTCTCGTGTTTATGTGTGTGCGGGGACCTCTATTTTTTATCCTTCATTGCTTTGTGCGTTTTTCTACACGTGTGATTTGCGTCCAGCGTGTGTTTGATATCAGTGAGTACGTGTGTGTGTGTGTGTGTGTGTGTGTGTGTGTGTGTGTGTGTGTGTGTGTGTGTGTGTGTGTGATGTGTGTGTGTGTGTGTGTGTGTGTGTGTGTGTGTGTGTGTGTGTGTGTGTGTGTGTGTGTGTGTGTGTGTGTGTGTGTGTGTGTGTTGCGTAGTTTGGTGTCTTTTCGTGATAGTTTGTTACTTTTGTTGATATGATCTCCACGCTTCCACGCCTCCTGGACCTGACAGAGAGACAGCACAACCGTTCCGGAGTGTTCATATTGCGCCTCTGTCAACAAAACGACGATGACGGCACACGTACACACACACACACACACACACACACACACACACACACACACACACACACACACACACACACACACACAAAGATTGCTTAAACCTGTAACTTACGACCATGTAAACCAAGATGCGTTCAACATTCTCCAGGTAAAATCTTGTTTAGTCTCAAGTTTTATCAGTTTTACCCGTGGAATATTATCACGTGTATTTCATGTCTCAGAAAACCAATAACTGACATAGAGACCACGTGACTCTCTCCTCTGACCCTTTTTCTGTCTTGTCACCACCGTTTCTTACCGAAGTGAACGAGAAATCAAAATGTAGCTTGTTTTTTTATTTCCCTTTGTGCATAAGCTTTGTAATATCAAAGAAAGAAATAAATGCTCAGTTTAGAAATACGAGTAGTTTTAGTGTACAAGTTAACATAAAAGGTAAAAGATGTAATTTTTTCTTCGGAGTTTTGATTTCTGCTAGCCAAAATCCGTGTGGTGTTAACTAAAAAGTACTTTGGAGTTTCTAAATGTATGCAGTCAGTCAGTAAATGAAAACCGCGTACAGTTTATCGCAGTCGGCAGTCTAGAGTTCTCATTATTGTAACGTATTATTCAATTAATATTCAAATGGTGAAATTATTGGCAAAAACAAACAAACACCTCATTATGCTATTTGTGATTCCGGAGTCCGTCCACATACTTTGCAAAAATGTTGAATTTGCTTATTTATTTATACAATATTGATGAGCAACGTGTGAGACCCTTATTATGAACACAAGCTGAGATAATGCCGAGGAGAGACTATGACGTAACTCCGAATAAAATAATAACAACAGTGACAAAAAAAAAAAAAAAATAGCTGAGGCGTAAATACCAGCTTAGAATAACGCGTGCCCGTGTCCGTGTGTCCTTTCATTGTGGGAACGGAAGCTGAAGGGTCCTTTTCTTGCCTTCACTTCCACTTGGTCTCCTTGAAAAAAAAGAAAAAAGAAGAAAAAACATACTGTAACTCACGCAATGACTATAAAATCTATGTAAAATAAAATAAATACACAGGTCACTATAACTCATAACTGATGCGATTATTTAGGGTTACAGTGTTAAAAAAAAAAATCTCTACATTTACGAAGTCTACAACGAAAGGTTTTGTGTACGTTGATGTTCTAGTCATGAGCTGAAGAAAAGAAAATAGTTGCTTCCATTTCCGAGTAGAAAAAAGGTGTATATATTTTTAGCAACGTGTCTCGGCCTTGCACGACTGCCCCCTTTTAGCAAGATGAAAGTGAAGGTGATAATGTAGCGGGAAGAAAGTGAGGATCTGTTGGGCTATACAAGAGAGTGAGTGAAGACGAGGAGAGTGGAAGAGATACTCGGATAGGGAAGTGTGCGTCTGTGTGTGTGTGTGTGTGTGTGTGTGTGTGTGTGTGTGTGTGTGTGTGTGTGTGTGTGTAGTGAGGTGGGGACAGGAAGGAGATCCGGGAAGCGGCGATCTGGCTTAGCAAGGGTAGTTAGTGGTAGTTAGTGGTAGTTGTGGTTGTGGTGGCGGCGGTGGTGGTGGTGGTGGTGGTGGTGATAGAGGGGATGTGGAGAAGGAGATGAGGATGGAGTGGTGGTTGTGATGTGTGGGTTTTGTTACTGTTACCGGCGGTGCTGGCGCTGCTTTTTCAGCATGTCTTGCAATGATTTCCTTGTACCTGCGCAGCAGCGTTGCCTAATTATCCCAAGTGTGAGAAAATTCAAGTTGCTCTGCTGGTGGAGATGAGGCAGAAAATCAGGCGTGACGTGTTCTGCGGTGAGGAGACAGACAGCTTTGTTTTATTTGTCTTGTGTCTGTGTGGTGCACACCTCGCCTGGCTGTGGTGAAAGTGTGACGTACACCATGGCTGGGTGTGGTGTGGCTGTGTGATGCACACCTCACCTAGATCTGGTGTGGCTGTGTGGTCCACACCTCGCCTTGGGTCGCGGAGATCACAGTGCACTGTGTACTGTGCAGCTGTGGCACTATTCACCGTGCGATGGGAGGCGCAGTCACAATTTCACAGTCTATCAGACGCGTGATGGACGCGATAACCCGCAGCGCCGCCGCCACCCACACTGTAGATTAACTTAAGGGAACATTAATCACTGCATGCTACGTTATCTCTGCTTCAATATATATATATATATATATATATATATATATATATATATATATATATATATATATATATATATATATATATATATATATATATATATGCATGTACGTACATGTTTCATAAACAAAATGCGAAGGTGAGTGACATGTGATGAGTACAAGAAGGTCTGGTGGCGGGCAGTGGTGGCAACACAACTCGGGGCAAGACAAAGCTTAGAACACAACTCGCACAGCTGGGGAGGAGCAAGGAGGCAAAAAGCGCAGCTCCACCGCTGAGCCTGGCCCCGCCAAAAGGTTTTTACGCACCGCACAAAATGATGCAATTTTAATCCCTGGGATTCAGTGTTCACACAAATATGATACCAAACCCATCACAACATATCATTTGCGACAGTCCAACAAAATTATGCCACAATGCATTGTTTTACCCCAACAAATATGGCGGATAAATGAATGCTTAAACAGTGATTCCGGGTTTTAATCGCGACTGATCCTTAATTTCACTCGTCACGTCCCTTTTAGTGCCTTCACTGAGGGGATTACACCGCCGCGCCGCGTCCCGCCCCGCTGCACAACTTCAAACTTAATTTCCTTTATCCATTTGCCTCACGACAGATTCATTCCGGCCAGTGCCTGTGTCGCAGAACGTACCTGCCACGCGTGCTGGGGCGGGGCGGGGCGGGGCGGGGCGGGGCGGGACGGGTGGGGAGGGGCTTGGCGCTCCTCTCCTGCTGGGAGGGAATCAGAGCCACGTCTTATCGCTGCGTGACGCGAGATGGAAGAGGCAGAGGTGAGAGTACCGGTGGTGTGGCGTTGGGGATGCATAGGCGAGAGAAGCAGTGGTGTTGCGCTGCGTGTCTGGAAGCGAGAGTAATAAGGTGGTGTGGCGTTTATGGTGGTGTGACAGGCAAGTGGTGTGAGTGAGGCGGGAGAGTAAAGCCTTGGCCCATCAGCTCACCTCAGCTCACCTCAGTACATTCCTGATCGACTCTGTTAGATTGATTCAGACAAAAAAGTATTAATCTTCACGCTTGAAAGTTCTTGAATCAGTTTGTGGAGCAGAGCAGAGTACGAGCCTTTGCCTGAATCGATTCCAGTGTGAGTCCGTTCTTAATGACGCGCTGTTCAGGGAGGCGACTTGAAGGCTGACTGGCAAGACGTGACGGCAAGGTGACGCGAATCATTATCTTCAATCTATGAGTATGATAGGTTAATGCAGCAGATCCATCCTACAGTAGTTTGCTCTCTCTCTCTCTCTCTCTCTCTCTCTCTAAGGAGTCAAACGAAGAGCATAAAAATGAGATAAAGGTAGCCAATTTAGTTTCTCAGGTGTCTTGATGATCGTCAGAGTTCTTGAATTTGAAAGTGTAAAAATAAGAAACGAAAAAGAAAAGCCAGCAGTTACCGTGTGCATTAGTGAAGTGTGATGGAATGGGCGTGTGTTTATTTGAGCGTCACTGACAATCCGACTAGTTCTCTGATCTATTACTATTTCATTTCATCCTCCGGCGTGATGCAGGGAGGGCGGCGCCACAGTGACCTACAACTTGGGCTTCAGTTCACGAGTATCGCTGGCAAATTCACACCTTCGTCTTTTCTGCAGCGCCCTGTTTTGATTGCTTGGGGATTTGACACCTTCAGAGAACCTTTCCTCACCTTCTTTTTCATTGGCGAGGACTGGTTGAGAAGAGAAAAAACTACTGAATTGATGTATTTTTTTTTACTTTAGTTCATCTTTTTAAATAGTATTTTATTTATTAACGTTTGTCTTTGGTCAGGGTTGTGTTGCGTGCGTCAGACAACACTGGTCAATAGCTCATCATCCACCACCACAAAGAGCCTGAGCTTCACTGGCCGCTGTGCATTATATATCGAGTATTGTGACCTGGTTGTTATTATCTTTTTAAACTGCAGCGAGGATGTCGAGTTATTTATTCGCGGCGTAATCAGCACAATTCCTCACAACACAGACCAGATCGGTGCCGGCAAATGCAAATACATGTTGAATACCGTCCTGTTAAACACCGATTGAAATTCATGGAGTCATCAGTATAATTTTAGCTCATTGTGTTCACGTCCAACCCACGCGTGCTTATTTCTCTGGTAACGACAGCTGCCTAAACACTCAATCACAATAAAAACACTTCATCTTACTACCGATTAAGTACACAGAATGAGGCAAAATTTCCCCCTTAGAATATGCCGATGGTTCTGCCGTGGTGTGTGACGGGGCAAGGCAGAGGGTGCAAGGGAGAGGCGGGCAGAAGGGCAAAGGAAGAGAGAGAGAGAGATGCAAGGGGGCAAAACGAGGAGGCCTGTAAAGGATAAGCCTGAGGGAGGAATGGATAAACAAAGGACTAGTGAGGATTTTGGAAGGATAGGGATACAAGGAATACAAAAACAAAGGGGATGAAGACAGTGGTGCTAAAGGATCTCAACATGAGTGATACGGAAATAACAGAGAAGAAAACGAGCTGTACTGAAAAATGAGAGGGAAATTACGAAAGACAGAATAAAAGGAATATAAAGTGAAAAGCCAATAAAGGGAGGAGCAGCATGAGAGCAGTTAGGACAATAGAAAAATAAGAGAAGCTAGAAAAATGACCAAAAGGGGTGGAGAATAAAGGAGTAGATAGGGAGAAGCAAGAGAAAACGCAGTGTTACCCCTTTCAATAACAGTGGCACTTCTCGTAATGGGAGTCGCGCCTGTGATAGATGCTTTTCCATATCAGTGATGGAAAACACACATTACCCATCCTGTCATGATATTCCAGGGTCGTTTTCTCGCTAAAATATCTCCCAATTCCGAACTGAGTCTGCGGTAGAAAGCGGGTTTGTTAATGTGTGTGTGTGTGTGTGTGTGTGTGTGTGTGTGTGTGTGTGTGTGTGTGTGTGTCGGTGCTGTTGTGAGATGAGCGAGAAAAAAGAGAAAGTAAGGAAAGGGAAGTGAAGGAAGCAAGAAAGGAAGGAAGGAAGGAAGGAAGGAAGAAAGGAATGAATGAATGAAGGAAGGAAGGAAGGAAGGCAGGCAGGAAGGTATGTGTGTAAGTGCGTATATATATATATATATATATATATATATATATATATATATATATATATATATATATATATATATATATATATATATATATATATATATATATATATATATATATATATATATATATATATATATATATATATATATATATATATATATATATATATATATATATATATATATATATATATATATATATATATATATATATATATATATATATATATATATATATATATATATATATATATATATATATATATATATATATATATGTGTGTGTGTGTGTGTGTGTGTTTCCCCTTAGTACACACACACACACACACACACACACACACACACACACACATACAGTCTCATTTGGTTTGGAAGCACACACTTTCTACTTAATTGTCTTGTAATCACCACCCAAACCAAGCATACCACCATTACCACACCACCACCGCACACCACCACCACCATCACCACACACCACCACCATCACCACACATCACCACCACATCTAATGCAAACAAACATCGTCGCTTTATTCTAATCACTCACTCCAAACAAACATACATACACACTCACATCCCTCATCACAATCACCACCACATCCCTCACCACCACAAATTCTGGATCTCTACTGAAAGCAAATCGTAAGAAGACTCAGACGAACCGGATTCAGAAGCAGTGAAGCGACGTGTGTGTGTGTGTGTGTGTGTGTGTGTGTGTGTGTGTGTAAGGCTTCCATTGTGTAGCGCTATTCTGCTTAACAGGGAAAGAGACACAAAAAGAACGTTCCTCTGCATAAATTGTCAATGTATGATTTCCACTTTTGTAGTTTCCGTTGCAATTTCGTACCTTCCATTGTTCCCTTAAGCTCAGAATCGTAAAGTAGGGATGGTATGAAAAGTGAAGGTAGGGAGACCGTGTGTGTGTGTGTGTGTGTGTGTGTGTGTGTGTGTGTGTGTGTGTGTGTGTGTGTGTGTGTGTGTGTGTGTGTGTGTGTGTGTGTGTGTGTGTGTGTTTGAACAGGCAAATATGAAACTAAAAGCAAAAGATAAACATCACAATTTAGATTTTTACATATCAAAAACGTAGATAAATGACTAAATGAATGAATAAAAAAATAGATAAATGAATAAATGAATGGATAAAAAAATGGAACAAAAAGCGGAAACACAGCTGGAAATTACTTTAAGCTAAATATGACACTGGTAATTAAAAAAAAAAAAAAAAAAACACACACACAGGAAAGGAAAGAGAAAGGTCAAATGACACACACACACACACACACACACACACACACACACACACACACACACACACACACACACACACACACACACACACACACCTGTAATCAACACAAGAAACACAACACAACACATGCAATCAAGTCAACACAAGCGAGCCAAGCCAAGGTAAGCTAAATGAAGCCACACAGCACCACGAGCAGTAGAAAACACGAAACGGGAAATTTTCATGCTTTTCCCGTAACTGCTGGCGGCATTATTTTCCCCAAAGGTACAATTAACCTTCCCCGGACCACTGCATTCACTCCTGCCCCGCTCCGCCCCGCCCTGCATCAGATGGACTGTAATTTGGTCGTGGTGGGCGGTGGAGTGAGTAGAGCCGGGCGGGGCGGGGTGGGGCGAGGTCTAGCCGGGTTACATTGCATGCAGTGTTGAGTTGAATGGGATAAGATGAGACATACGTATAGGAAGGAGACTAAGAAGAGAAGGGAGAGAATTAAGGGAAGGGAGATAGAAAGTTTGTGAGGAGATTAGCGAGAAAGGGGTTAACAAGATGGAATAAAGGGGAGACTAAAGGAAGAAGGATAAAGAGAATAGGAAAGGGAATAAGGGTAAGAATATATAACAATGGTAGAGAGAATGAAGGGATGGGAACGTAACGTGTGTTGGAAGACTAAAAAGGAACGATAAGAGACAGTGAAGGAATAAATAAAGGAGAAATATGGAGGAGAGAGAGAGAGAGAGAGAGAGAGAGAGAGAGAGAGAGAGAGAGAGAGAGAGAGAGAGAGAGAGAGAGAGAGAGAGAGAGAGTGTTTCCTCCTCTTCCTTCTTCCTCCTCCTCCTCCTCCTCCTCCTCCTCCTCCTCCTCCTCCTCCTCCTCCTCCTCCACGTGGAATATGAGGCCACGAATCATCTGACTCTTGATGAAGTTATGAAGATTCGATTGGATGGTGTGATCTGTTTGGGACCGCCATGTTGACGAGGAAAGGAGGAGGAGGAGGAGGAGGAGGAGGAAGAGATGGAGGATGAAGAGGAGGAGGATGAAGAGAAGGAAGAGGAGGAGGAGGAGGACAAAACAAGAAAAAAATGCACCGTAACACCATCATTTCTATCATAAAAGAATATCAACAAAACAACAACACAACAACGACAAAGAATAAAAGTAACAACTCTATGAAAAACAACAGCGCAACTAACAACAACAACAACAACAACAACAACAACAACAACAACAACAAGAACAGCAGCAGCATCAAGTACCAACAACGACAACAAGAAAATATAAGGCAAACAAATGAAATACTGAAAAACAAGGGAGAAAAAAAAAATAGGCAGAAGGTTAGCGGGAACGAGAAACAAGAACACAAAGAAACACAAAGGAAACCTAAATAACACTAGACGAGAAAGAGGAGGAACAGGAGGAGGAAAGAGAAAGAGTAAGAGAGAAAGAGAGAAGGACTGAGAACCGAACCATCCAGTAGACCATTGGCTCGAGTAACTTCAGTAAAGACAGGCTCAACATTCACTCCCAAGCCACGACAACCCACCATCTAACCAGCTCGGGAAGGCGTGGGGGGGCAAGAGACGAGGCAGACGCATCAACACAGCGCGCAGCACCGCCTGGGGGGCTTTCAAAGGGCGTGAATATGTACAGGGCAGCGGGCGATGTCGAGGACGGGTCGGGAAGCGCCTCTCGGGGACAACTTCCAATAACGGAGCGCGACCAGGCATGACATAGCGACGCCCTCTGTATATTGCCACCGACTTCCTCCCCTCCTCCACTGCTATCAATCATGACGAGAGTTGACGAGACGGGAAGCCGAGGGAACCAGCACGCGATGAGGGCACTGGGGACATGGGCATGGGAGGGGAGGCTAGGGATGAGTGTGGGAGGTTGATAGGAGTGGATAGGGACAGCAGGGAGCAGTATGGAGAGATAGGTGCACTAGGATAAAGAATAAAGGACCCAGGGCTATAGGATGAGAGGAAACACCAGGGAGGATTTAGCAGTAGGGAAGGGGGAGGGTAGCGTTTTGGAGGGTGAGTGGTCGAGGGTCACAGATCAGCGTGATGTGACGTAATACTCGTTGCTGTTGCCTGCGTCCTCCCACTCCACGCCGCACGCTCCCTCACGCCCCGCTGCTCCCTGTTGCCTCACGCATCTCTTTCTCACGTTACCTCAAGTTTCTCGATAAACTGCACCACGAAGTTGATATCGGGTAATCGAGATGTAAACTCCTTCCTCTCAGACTCTCAGATTACGCTTTGATCCACACTCTCCCGGACACAAACTGGATATACTTTCACAGAATAATACTTGTCTCGCTGATGGCAATACGTTGAAAGTGTGTGTAATTATGAGATGAAAATACATGGAATTTGATACACTTATGTTGGTGATGAGAGCCTGGTGATATTGCGTTAGTGATATTGGGTTTGTAATAAAATCTCTCATTATAGAAACACTCATTACCTAAGGAGATTCAGGTGAAATTTTTCCGAGAGTAATGAATAAAAAACTTACCTAGCATGATACACTTCGGTTTGTGTAATTCCATAAAAATAATGTGTTTGTCATCATGGTACGAAAGATTGTATAACCAAAAGCTTTGTTATATGAGAGGTTATGGTGAAAAAAGTGAATCATGACATTATTCTCTCTCTTCACAGAAATAGATAACGTGGAAGTAGTCAGAAAACTAAATTGAGGGCGGAAAGTACATGACATTACAGACTGAAAGGTTATAGCTACTAATCATGAAATTAAACATGAACCAAATTGCTGTTTATTTTCACTGAAACGACTTGTATCTAAAAGTAGAAAACTTGGAAAAATCAATACCAAAATAATAGAAAAAGAATATATAATCACGAGAAAAAGACTAATATTCATGAAGTTTACTTGCAAAAAAACCTCAGCTTATGAAAGTAAAAGGGAAACTAAGACAACGCTAAAGGGATGAACACGCAACATAAAGAGAATAAAATTAAGTCTCTGCTCGAGAGGCCAAACTAAGCACCACATCTTTGCTGCTTTCCATTTTCTCCCTTCCTGTGACTTCAACTCCGAGAAAAGAGTATCGACATTTAACCAGGACTAAAATGATCTTCCTTTGGAGTATTTTCTGACTATTTATATTCTGGCAATTAATTTACCTACTCATTCATCGAGAACTGTAAAATATAAACCCTTTCTTTATTCCCCTTTTTTGTCATTGGCCGGCTTTCCTTACGCATAAAAAAGGAGTCCATTTAGAACACGAGACACAGCCAGACACTGCCTAGACATCAACCATAACAGGAGCCTTTACGCTACTCCAATATTTACTAATTTTCACGTTTCCTTTACAAAGAGCCCTATTATGAGTCGATCATCAAAGCCCTGGTGTTATTTTTGGCAGCGTGGGGGAAATGCCAGCTAAAATGGTGAGCGTCAATAATACACCCTATTAATAGCACCAGCCACGGAACGGGAAGCCAAAATGTTGACCGAAAATAATGTTCTGGTCAAATTTGCTACAAATACGTGACAGTGATGTAGATGTACCAATGATAAAGATAATTTTGCGAAACATGTGGAAATTCAAGCAAGACATCGAAGTTTCTTTAACTGTGCCTATCTGACAGTATACCAAGAACTCAGCGATTAAATGAAGCTTCGAAACTGTTCAACTATGATGTTAATTCATTGTCTTTTTGTAAACTATATGATTCAAGACGCCATCAGGCCTAATAAAGTTTCAATGCTACTCAAGCTTGCCTATATAAAAGAATAATGAAACGTAAAAAAGACGAGTTTCTATTGGTATAATTGTATATCTACCTTCGAAACAATTGAAGTAAAATATTGATACATTGTCCTTTTTTGTAAACTAAATATTCCACCAAAATTTCAGTACAATTTAAGGAAACACATGCAACTCGAAGCCAACGAAACTCGACATAAAACAAACCAAACTCATTAAATTAAACGAATTGTAACTCAAACAACGCAACACAACCTCAATCAAACGCAAAACAATACAATTTACCCAATGCAACTAAAACACAAGACAAAAAAAAAAAAAACAAGTCGAACACAACACAGCACAACTCAGACACAACACAACAGAACTCAAACACAAAATAACACAACTCAAACGCACCACAACACAACTCAAATACAACCCAACACAACTCAAACACAACACAACACAACACAACTCAAACAGCACAACTCAAGCACAACACAGCACAACTCAAACACAACACAACCCAACTCAACACAACACAACTCAACACAACACAACTCAAACACAACACAATTCAAACACAACACAACACAACACAACTAAAACACAACCCAACTCAACACAACACAACTCAAACACAACACAATTCAAACACAACACAACACGACGTAACTCAACACAAAGAAACACAAGGCAACACAACCGCCATTTACCTTCAGAGAGCACGGTAAGGACAGCTGACAAGGTTCCAGGAGAGATTAGTGCTTCCCGTCCACGCTTCCTCTTATCGTGCGAGGAAATATAAACCACCTCACTTTCATTCTCCGGCTCTGTTCACTCTCCCTTGACACTCTTGATAACAGCACAAGAAGATAATGGAAGCTGCAAGTTGCCATCACCCCTACGCTTAGCAGTGTCTACATGAAGCACACCCATCTATTTTACTTATCAATACACCATAAGGGAACTGGCAACTAAGCGGGTCTTTTTTAATTTTTCTTGTTGTCCCTGTCCAGTTTTCCCTTCTTACATGAGAAATATGTCTAATCTCATCTTTAAAATCACCAACACTTCGCGATAGTGTATATTATTGGTTCTTGTCAGCATGGCATGACACGATTGCATGTTGTGGTCGTATACTCACTGTCTATGAAGGTTTTATTCACGTGTTCGGCTATTATTGACTCATATTGATGTCTTTCAAAATCAACTCGTTGCGCTAAGAATAGTGTTAGATTCGGTTTAATCCTTTCAATACCATAACGCGTTTCCATTATTCATTCTGCTTACTATTGGTGATTTTATACAGCTTCAGACACTTGTGTGGAGATTAGATTAGTGAAAAGACAGGCCATTAACTTTCTGACCTCCATAGACCCTTCCTAATATAAATAAAATCGTCTAGTCATATCCAAAACTCATGGTAAAAATGCGTCCCAGTACTAAAGAGGCTAAGTTAAGTTAGATCGGATTACTTTTAGGTTAGGTTAGTATAGATTAAGTATATTTTTGTTTATTTGGTCAGGAATACCAAAATAGACCAAATTTCGCAATTCCTTGAAATGTTTATGGAGACAAACGAACATATTTGGCAAACGAAGAATCTCTAGTGAATATTTACCACACTTTGAGATGAGGGTGAATCAAACACTAACCAACGCTAAGTGACATCTCAGAGAGCCTTGGAGATGACGAAAGGAGACAGTGCGTAGATGAAGGAAGCCCAAATACCACATAGGTCCCAATATCGTGTGTGTGTCAGAGAAGTGGACTAACCTATTTAATCCCACGCTGTCCGGGAAACGTCACGACTTCGATAGGATTGTCTCTAATCTCGTTTGTGCGTGATGGTGCTGCCTTGAGGGGGAGGGAAGGTCACTTGCTCCCGGGGCCCACAGTTTAAAAATGGAACAACAGGCGGTGGGGCTGCTGGAGGTGGCGGTGATGGTGGTGGTGGAGGAATAGGAGTTTTTCAAAGACTAAAAAGAAAATTTGAAACAAGGAAAGCAAAAGAGGAGGAGGAGAAAAGGGAAAAGAACGGGGATGATGATGATGATGATGATGATGATGATGATGATGATGATGAGGAGGAGGAGGAGGAGGAGGAGGAGTAGAAGGAGGAAAAAAGAAAAGGAAAACGATGATGATGATGATGAAAATAAAGATAAAGAAGATAAAACACATAAAAAAGATGAGAACTCAAGTTATAGTAGTAGTAGTAGTAGCAGTAGTAGTAGTAGTAGTAGTAGTAGTAGTAGTAGTAGTAGTAGTAGTAGTAGTAGTAGTAGCAGTAGTAGTAGCAGTAGCAGTATTAGTTGTAATACTTGCAGTTTTAGTACTAGTAATAGTAGTAGTAGTAGTAGTGGTAATACTTCTAGTAGTAGTAGTAGTAGTAGTAGTAGTAGTAGTAGTAGTAGTAGTAGTAGTAGTAGTAGTAGTAGTAGTAGTAGTAGTAGTAGCAGCAACAGCAGCAATAGCAAAAATAAAAGCAACACTTGTAATAGGAACAAAAAAAAAAAAGGGCAAGAAGAACACAATGGAGAGACAAGGAAGGAAAGTGGAGGAGGAGGAGGAGGAGGAGGTGAGGAGGAGGAAGAGGAGGAGGAGGAAGAGGAGCAGGAGGAGGATCTACTAACAGGTGGCGTTAATGGACCAAAACACGCAAAGACTTACCTTGTTGGAGAAAAATTTTGCTTGCCCACCAAACCACAAGGACGAGAGCAGCTGTGCCTCCACCAGGCTAACACAGGAGGGAACGAAGGGCGAGCGAGAAGGTACGAAGACAATAACCACACGAGGGAAACTGAGATTATAACAAGGAAAAGCCGTCAAGAAAGGAAGGAAGGAGGAAGGAAACCAAGATGAGAACTGAGAAAGACATCAGGAGAGAAAGGAAGAGAGGAAGCGGTAAAGAAGTCAAGAAGGGAAGGAGGGAGGAAGAAAAACAAAATGGGAACTGAGAAAGACATCAGGAAAGAAAGAAGAGAGGAAAGCAGGAAGAAGAAGAAAGAGATGGAGATAGAAAATACTGATAAGGATAAAAGAGTTCGAGAATGCAAACTGACGAAAGAAATAAGGAAGAGGAATCAAGGAATGTCGGAGATAAAGAAAGTAAGAGAAAGGAACATTAAAAACACTAAAATGAAAGAGAAAAAAGCGTGAAATAAAGAAAATAGCGAGTAAAGATGAGAAACAAGATAGAAGAGAAAGACAAAGAAGACGTTTAGATGAAAAAAAAATATTATGAAAGAAAACAATACAAATAAAAAGAGAGAGAAAAAAAACACACTACAATAAAAAAAAATGGAAAATGACAACAAAGGAACTGAAAGAAAAAAACAAGAAATAAAAGAAAAGAAAATTGTAAGTGAAGAAGGGGAATGGGAGATAACAAGGAGAGGCAAAGGGAAGGAAAAGAACAAAGAAAACCAAACCAAGACAGAGAAGGGAGAGTGGAAATGGGTACAAAAGGTTGGTTCTGAGAGAGAGAGAGAGAGAGAGAGAGAGAGAGAGAGAGAGAGAGAGAGAGAGAGAGAGAGAGAGAGAGAGAGAGAGAGAGAGAGAGAGAGAGAGAGAGAGAGAGAGAGAGAGAGAGAGAGAGAGAGAGAGAGTGTATGAGGACAGGACTGAATGTATGGAAGAAAGAGATGAAAAGAAATGACGAGTGAGGAAAAAAGTGAAAATAGGGGATGAAAATAAATGTGAAAGAAGACAAGTAGGAAGAAGGAAAAATATTGTTAAGGGGAAGGAATGAGGGGGAAAAGCCACTAATTTGAGGGGAGGGATGGGAAAAAAAGGCAAAGATAAGAGTGGAAAGCTCAAGGGAGGGAGTGAAGGGCAGGGTTGAAGGGAGGAGCTGATGAGGAGATCAAATATGCAACGGACATGTATTTCCCCCCTTAGGGACGCCAAAGAAGCTAAAATATACCGCCTGATTTCACCTTGAATATCCTGAAAGCAGTGAGGCAGTGAAGAAGCGAAGCCATGAGTGAAGCAGTGAATCAATCAGTAAGGCAGTGAGACGGTCGAGTTAAGATACAATTAGGCAGTGAAGCAGTGAGTTATTGAAGCCGTGAAGCAATGAGGCAGTGAAGCAGAGAATAAGTGAGGCAGTGAATAAGTGAGGCAGTGAATAAGTGAAGCAGTGAAGCAGTGAGGCAGTGAAGCAGTGAGGCAGTGAGGCAGTGAATCAATGAAGCAGTGAGGCAGTGAGGCATTGGAGCATCGCTTGAACACACATCCCTCCCCTTTTGACGTCAGGAAAAACATGGCTACAGTTAAGTGCACATGAAGGGAACACTGATTTTTGCTCCTAACGTCAGAACCTCACCCACTCCTCACTCCTCGCTCCTCACTCCTCCAGCTTGTTTCACAGACGTATCACTAACTAATTCGTGTTTTCATTCTTTGTTTTAATTTTCAGACTTCTGTTTCTAAGCTCCATTACTCTCATACAATACAATGTCAGGAATGTCACGTGAATTTTTGCTCCTCTTCCGTCTTTCTTTTTAGTAATTTGTTCCACATATTTAATTACTCAAGAATTCATAACGTATCAATTTTGGTGACTTTTGTAAGAGCACTGGCAAAGGACGACACAAATTACAGTGAAAAAAATGTCCACTGAGGTGCTTGTCCTTCAGAGAGTCAGAAGCTATCGTTACGAATTAGAGGATAAGTGTCTTTAAACCTTCCTCTTGAAAAGGTTTACTTATAAGGAGGAAATAAAGAAACATGCAAGGAGTTCCAGAGTTTAATTATTTCTATCTCCCAAAACTGTAGGGAAAGCTAATTTTATAACCTTCCTTTGAAACTCCCACTCGTCTTATATTAAGCAATACATTCAGATAAACAGTGAAAGAAAACAAAGAAAAAAAATGAGACAGGAAAAAAATGAAAGAAAGCAAGGAAAAAATCACTAAATATAGGAAATAGAAGAGGAAGTGGGAAAAAAAGGAGTAAATTCTCTAGACATTAATTCTCTTGAAACAATACATTTATATTTTTAATACATCAAATAATTCAAGGTTTCACTCCACGCAGTGCTGTGATTTCAATACGTCTATATTCGAACTTCCCTAACATTGAAAACCTCGTGATTCTGAACCCTTCATAATATCCTTCTTTTATCAACTTAACTTTATATCACTAAGTTACACGAAAAAATCACGCCTTGGGTTAATATCACAATTTTTATCTTTACTGTTCCATGAAACCAAACAATAAAAGAGTGACTCGCGGTTTAACACTGAATTTAAATATGAACAACGATTTCCACACCTCGCCAAAGATTTAGAAGCAAAAACTCATTCATATCAAGTTCACGGTCGGGTTGGATTATAATGTTATCAAACACATCACTGAAGGTAACAGCGAAAGCCAGTCTGGATTATTATTGTTATTTTTGGGTGAATCAGCGAGACTCTTCAGAGAGAGAGAAAAAAAAAAAATGCTTAGCTCGCGTCAATACATTAGTGTCATTATGCGGCTTTTTCTCTTTTTATGGCAGAGAATACGTGTGTGTGTGTGTGTGTGTGTGTGTGTGTGTGTGTGTGTGTGTGTGTGTGTGTGTGTGTGTGTGTGTGTGTGTGTGTGTGTGTGTGTGTGTGTAGCGTGCTCTCGACAATACGCATAAAGCAGCCTAAGTAATGAAGGCATCATAATGTACAGAACAACCTTGAGGATAAAAATACAACTTAATACCAGCGTTATAATTTCAGTTCCCACGCAAGAGCCACGTTACATATTACCGACATCGAAGTGTAGTAAAAAGAAAACGGGCTGTGAGAGAAGAAGCAGGTGGGAGGGAGCACTGAGGCAGGTCGCTGGGGGAACATTCACCAGGGTATAATGAGAAGAAATCCATTGTTTTTGTATTCCTCCTCAGTCGGGGAATACAAAAGCAACACAATGTAAAGCGATAACAATAAAGGCACAACACACACCGGGGACTACTACCGAGATGAGTGATTGGCTGTAAAGCGGACAGGTATGAACGGAAATTACAACAGGTACGTGTGTAATGCCTCGCTCTTAATTACCGCAGGCTTCAGGTGGAATCCGCAAATACCACGCAGCGCCGGAAAGTGTTTGTCCGGCGAGACTTGTGAGGAGTCTTTAGCGCTCAGTGTATAACGGCGACTCTTTAATATAAGCCAAGGTCATTGCCATTACTGAGGGGAAATCATTTGCTCTGCCACCACCACAGACCACAGACTTGCTTGGAGCCACGTAACAAACTGGACCGCAGCGCCGGGAAGAATAAAGGTAATGGAGGGAGGATAAAGCCGCTCTCTGCCATAACCGCGGCGCTTTAACAGGGACCAACATTGGACATTAACACCCAGTACAGCGGCCATTAACTGCGCCCTGCTATTACACCAATTTATATGCGAAATGGACAAACCGAGGCCATTATTCCCTTCACGCTGCAAAGATTATCACTCCAGAATAACAATAATACGTAAAACATGGAATTTCTACACATACAAACCTCCCGTTCTACTTTCCAGTGTTTCACAGGTAGAGGGATAAAAAAAGTGTATTGGTGTAGTGTTTTCTCTAATTGAGGGACATTGAACATTTAGGCAATCACGCGGCCGGAAATGTTCTTAAAATGTGAGTGGTCAAATAGCGCCAGAACAATAAGTGCTACAACAACGGCAGACCAGTATGGAACAGTGCCAGAACAGCGTTAAAGCAGTATGGAATAGCGACAGAACAGCGTCAGGAGAGTGCTTCAATGATGCTGGAACAAGGATAATATGGTGCCAATTGTATCAGGGCAGTGCCACATGAGTCATGACGGTGTTAAAAAGCTAAAAACATTATCGGAATAGCCAAAACAGTGTCAGAAATGCAGAAGAGTCCTAGAATAGTGTTGCAGTAGTGTCGAATACCGTGAAAAGTAACAAATTGTGCCATAATGAAAATAAAAACAGGATATTTGTTGTGTAAAAATGTAGCAGTGTTTAGCATAACGTGAATATTATCAGAACAATGCCAGATATTTATTACAACAGTGCCAGAATGAAGTCAAAACACTGCCGGAGGAGAGTGCCAGCAGTGTTATGTACGTCGTGGTATGTAATCAAGGCAGGCTCACCCGTGACAATCAGAAGGTATGGGACGCAACATGAGGACACGAGACTAATGGGCCGCCGTGGTGCAGTGGAACCATGCATGCTTTGGGGTCCGAGGGGTCTCCAAGCGCACGGGTTCGAATCCTGTCCACAGTCTGAGTGTAGGTTGGGCTTCCTCACTCGGGGCAACAGTTTCCTAGCGGGTGGGCTTTCAGATAGGAGGTACCCCAAAAAGTACCCCCTTTAGCCCATAAATTCCCGTGAAAAGCACACATGGTATAAATAAAAGAAAAAAAAAAGAAATCAATGACGAAGCAACAATGAATACCGAGGGAAATCTTAACATCGCTGCTCTGTCTTGTGTTTGAGGGGAAGGTTGAGGACCATATTCGCAAACAATTCCGCACATAATCTCTCTTACTTTCACAAAGGTACTAGTTGAAGTTACAATGATGTTTAATGACGTTTAATACACAGATGACAAATTAAGAAGGTTTTTGCGAATTTACATTAATTTTTAAGAACTTCTATGCCTCTAGTGACAAATCAGGAAATTTTGACGAATTTACACATACCTTTAATAACTTAATGGCTCTAATGACAAATTAATAAAGTTTTCACAAATAAACATTAGTCTTTAAGGATGTTTTTCTAATGTTTTCGTGACAAATTAACAAGATTTTCTCATCAGTGACAGGAGAAACAGTCTTGAGACCCGAGCTAATCATCTCTTTGAAAACAGACGTGACGAGAGAGCAGTGTTTCTCAATGCAAGACCGTGATCCATTCCAGCTCGCCGCAATTTCTCAGTGGGAGAGGAAGCGCTCCCTCGTAACCAAAGCCGGCGCTATTTGACCTTGTTGTTGCGGTGCCATAACTCAGCCAATATCCGATACCCAATATCAGTGTGATTCCTTTGTGTGTGTGTGTGTGTGTGTGTGTGTGTGTGTGTGTGTGTGTGTGTGTGTGTGTGTGTGTGTGTGTGTGTGTGTGTGTGTGTGTGTGAGAGAGAGAGAGAGAGAGAGAGAGAGAGAGAGAGAGAGAGAGAGAGAGAGAGAGAGAGAGAGAGAGAGAGAGAGAGAGAGAGAGAGAATTTAACTTCACATTTCATCTCTATCTATTTTCCTTTCCGTTCTCTGTATAATGAAATGTAGAAGTAAGCGGGGAGTCTTGGGTGAGTAAAGGGAACATGGGCGAGGCTTGTGAGTCACTGTTGAGCTGCATGGGCGGAAGGTGAACTGTGGAGGTGAACCAAAGGAAGCATCCAAGAGCGGTGTAAGTTTTGTAAGTGAATGGTGTAAACTTGGAGTAATAAACACGTCTTTTGAAATGAGCTTCTTGCCGGCCAAGGGAGTTGAAGCCCCAGTGAGCCTGTAAACATCGATTGCAGGAAGTAAAAGCCAATACATTTTTGCAGCGTTTCCTTGCTTCGTTTCTCATCTATCCTTCGCAGCGAATTTTCTCCCCATCAGAGTGTTAAGTATTCTCACGTGGCCCTGAAATCCAGTTTGCTCATGGTAAAAGCCTCAAATTTGCATAATTCCACGTTAAGTGCTATAATGAAATGTCTTTATCATTATCATTTCCTTCAAAGCTTAAGAATATAACCCTATATTGCCAGACCCCCGCAGGCGTAACTCACCCAAACCTGGCATTAGACGAGTTACGGCCAATGCATTACACCAAACTGTTCCCAACCAACACTAGGCCTTTCCGGGGATTAGGAAGCGTCGCCCACACTTATCTGATACCGAGAGGCGCAGCGCTAGAGGTGAACGTGAGTCAAGAAAGGAAAGCTCACTTGGGTATCGTCTGAGTGACACGCAGTTCCTATTACTCCTCCCTTCTCGAGGCGCCCGTCCCTCTCCCCGCCCCAGCCCCGGACAGCCTCGCTCCTCCCGGGTGTGATCGCTGCAAAGATTTGGTGCTTCTTACGTGTTGCACATTTCTGATCCCTTAACCCAGACATTTTCTCCATGCAATAAGAAGTAGAGAATATAATGTGAACTAAGAATAAAGTCAATTTCAAGCAGAAAGTCAATACTCTCATCCAGGGACCAATATATTTTTTTAACGTTAATCCTTTGCTTCAACTTTAATTATCACGGTTGGCTGAAGGCAGAAGATTCGGACGAGACCTTAAAACTCTTGTGCTTAGGGTGAGATCAGGCAAGGGATCCGTCAGAATATCGTGGTGGGAAGCGACCCTGCCAGGCTGAGGCGATACACCAAAAACGCATTTCAGAAAGCGGATATACCATTGCAAAATTCACACAGTTGGCATCAGGTGTTGGCTGCACATCGCATCTCCCCTCAAGTCCCTTCCCTTCCCTCTCTTCCCTGCCTTTCCTCTTTCACCACAACGCTCTTCCTGGTTCAGCTCTTCCTTCTCTTCCTCTTCCTCCTCCTCCTACTACCATTACTACGTTTTGTCACTTTATCCCTCCTCCTCCCTCCGTCTTCTTGCTCTCCCTCCTCCTCCTCTTACTACTAATACTACATTTGTCCCTTTAGTCTCTCTCATCCTCTTCCTCCTTTTCTTTGCTCTTTCTTCTCCTCCTCTTCCTCCTCCTACTACAATTACTACATTTTGTCCCTTTGGTTCCTCTCCCTCCCTTTCCTTCCCCAGCCATCACAAATACTCCTCCTCCTCTTCCTCCTCCTACTTTTCGTCCGCCTGCTATCCGTCCTCCGTGTAACGTTCGCTATAGCCCAAAATTCCTGCCGGTAGAAGTGTCATTTGGCGGGGAGAGTCATTCCGGGTCCGGCTGGCTCTCAACACAGCGGGCGCGACGAGAAGCAGAGGCGAGCCGGCACGTATGTTTGCGGCAGGGTGGTTTGTGAAGCGGCCGGAGGCATATTGGTGCTCGTGTTGTGCTCGCCAGGCAAATATTTCGCGTGGTTTAAGAGGGGGAGAGGCAAGACATAAATCCCTAGTGTGTTTGTTATTGTTGGGAATATGTGCTTGTTCTGCCCCGTAGCTTCGAAGAATGGTAAAGAGCGCTCTCTCTCTCTCTCTCTCTCTCTCTCTCTCTCTCTCTCTCATTATTGCGCCAAAAATACTACCTTAATTAAGCGATTACTCCTACCACCATCACCACCACGACCACCACCATCACTACTACAACTACAACTACTACTACTACTACTACTACTACTACTACTACTACTACTACTGCTGCTCTTCCGTCCCTATTCACCGCGAGATACAAAAAAATGTGTGTCATTACTCGGCAATCCTAAATGGACGCACGCAGATTACAGTTCTCACTACCCACATAGAAAAAAAAAAGCGAGAGACAGCGAGAGAGAGAGAGCGAGAGAAAAGAATAACTAGATTACATACGAAAAAAGAACGTCTGAAATTAAGGTTCTTTTTCCACAACGTGTACATCAAGATTACCTGTTTAATTGCAGCGTGACTCCCTCCGTGACCTAGAAAGAAAAACAGGACATGTGAAAATTTATATCTAGGAAAAAAAATGTTCATGTCAAATATAAAAAGAAAGAGTAAAAGAATAAAAAAGTCTCAGTAAATGCTAGACTAAATAAAGAAGGAGTCTTAAGATTCATACTTCTGCTTTTAATGAGGAAATTTTGCTTTACTGTTAAAGGCGTTGATTTTATTAATGTGTGTGTGTGTGTGTGTGTGTGTGTGTGTGTGTGTGTGTGTGTGTGTGTGTGTGTGTGTGTGTGTGTTTCAATGCATATTTAGGTGAAAAAAAAAATAGTTTGTGTGTGTGTGTAAGTGTGTGTGTCTGTGTACGTGCTTGTGTGTGCCTGTGATAGTGTGTGTGTGTGTGTGTGTGTGTGTGTGTGTGTGTGTGTGTGTGTGTGTGTGTGTGTGTGTGTGTGTGTGTGTGTGTGTGTGTGTGTGTGTGTGTGTGTGTGTATGCTTCAATCTACATTTAAGTGAAAAATAAATAGTTAAGTTAATGCTCGTTTAATACAATGACATAATGGTATGATTCATTGTCTCCATTATTTGTTTATTTTACATTGTGCTTATCAAAAAAAAAAAAAAAAACGTGACACCAAACCTACCATAAATTTTTCTACATAATTTGCACGTTGCTTTTTAATGAATCTTTTTAATACTTTTTAATTCAATTTTTCTTGGTCTTGTTCTTCCTCCTCTTTCTGCCAATAATCCTCCGCCTTCTCTCCCTCATCTTCGTTTTTCTTTTCTTTATTTCTATTTTCATTATTAGTTTTTTCTTTGGAAATTCTATTGTTCAAAATTAGAAAAGCAAATGAAAAAATTAACTCTTCCTCTCCCTTTCTCTCACCTCCGTCCTTACGCAGACACAGAAAGAGAGAGACAGACAGTCGGACAAACAGAAAGACAGACAGAGAGATACACGCAGACTTGCATTATTCAGAGGGTTTTAGGACCAATAAACAAGGCGATAAAAACATAACCGTGTCTCGCAGTATACAAAACAAACTTATTGCGTTAAAAGGTCAAGCTGTTGAAATAGTGACACGAAATGCACACGAAAAGAGTCATTGGAAAATACACATGATGAAGGTTCGGTGAGGGAATTAAGTATGTAAATAAAGACAATAAATTAAAGGTGACAGAGAAAACTATTTGAGAGAGAGAGAGAGAGAGAGAGAGAGAGAGAGAGAGAGAGAGAGAGAGAGAGAGAGAGAGAGAGAGAGAGAGAGAGAGAGAGAGAGAGAGAGAGAGAGAGAGAGAGAGAGAGAGAGAGAGAGAGAGAGAGAGAGAGAGAGAGAGAGAGAGAGAGAGAGAGAGAGAGAGAGAGAGAGAGAGACAGAGAGAGAGAGAGACAGAGAGAGACACACACACACACACACACACGAAATATGAAAAACACATAAGAATACAATAAATGAAAAAAAAATGTAAGGAGAAAACGACTATTTAATGGAAAAATATATAAAAAAGCAACTGCTAAATACACACGTAGAAAAATATGGTGACTTTTAGTGGAAATTACGTAACAAAAACATAACTGCTATTGGGAACGTAAACACAGACGCTGGACAAATAGTCAGCTTTGAAATAAAAATATAGAAAAACTAAACAGAAATATCATACAGCAAAAAAAGAAAGAAAAAAAAAGAAAAAGACCTTCATTGCCGAATATTCAATAAAAGCTGAGATTGGATAGAAAAACATGAAAGCAGTAAAAAAATAGATGTTTAGAAAGCGACACACACACACACACACACACACACACACACACACCAACCACTAAAAGGAAACGATGCACATACAAAATCATACACACTATCTTTCGGTTTGATGTTCCTCTTTTCCTCGTATATTACAAGCAGAACAGTGATTATGAATGAAGAACTCTGGATCAAGTATTTAGAAATCGTTATTGTGAGTGGATTTGTGTTTGTTTTAGTATTGTCTCGGCACATCAGTAAGTTTTTTTTTTATTGTATTTTTGCCTTGTCGATTCCCTTACTATACAGAAAAAAAAGAAGAAAAGAAAATGGATTTCCAGGATTCGAACCGATGCGTCTGAGGATCATTCAGTTCCTGGTGTGAATTCGGTCCCACTGTACCTCGACAGGGAATATACAAAATTATATACATACAGAACTACAAGGTAAAGAAACAATATATGGACTCCAACATACATATAAAACTACACGCATACACACTTAAGACTAGATGGATACAAAACTACAATATACCTACAAAATCATAAAAAAAACAATCAAAATAAGAGATTACATGCACACAATACAAGAAAAACACAAAACTACATAATAATGAGTTATTACATATACACTGGAGAACAAAACAAGAATAATACAAAAGCGATGAATTAAGACAACAATATGCACACAAAATCATCAAAAAACACCATCAAAATAAGAGATTACATGCACATAATACAAGAAAATACAAAACTGCATTATATATACAAAATTATGAACACTATCAAAATAAGAGTTAATTACATGGACACTGGAGAATAATACAAAAAAAAAAGTACAAAAGCGATTAAATTAAGACTAAAATATATATACAAAATCATAAACACACAATAGAAAATAGTTAATTACATGCACACTGGAGAACAATACAAAAAATACAAAAGCGATGAATTAAGACATACAAAATCGTAAACAGACAATCAAAAATAGAGTAATTATATGCCCACTGGAAAACAATAAAAAAAAAAAAAAATACAAAAAACGATGAACTAAAACTTCTACATACAAAATCATATACAGACGATCTTAAAACACAATACAAAGAAAATAGAAAAGCAACGAAGTAGCTAAACGCAATACAACGAAGCACTTATACGATAAAACCAACACTAACCATCTTTCCTTAGCATCGCACCAACAACATAACCAGCAACACAACGACAACACGGACCTCCCCACCTCCACACGCGCATCATGAACGATAATTGAAAACGAGGGTCGGAAAAAAAAAAAAAAAAATATAGGGAAGCGAAATAATATGGCAAAAAAAAAAAAAAAAAAAAGGGGAAGAAATAATAATTGCAGCAGTTTTAAAAGCGTACAATGTTCTTCATGACGCCCCGTTACTGGAGTTTAATGTCTCTCTGTTTCCCGGGAAAGAATAAAAATTAACTAACAAATAATACGTATATGGGGAAAAAGAGAACAGTATTTCCTCCATATTTTCCCTCCATTTGTATATTTTGTCGTGATATTACCATTTTACAGCCTTCTATAATTCATCTACGTGTTTTTAAAATCTGGAATTAAGAAAGGCGAGATTTTGACAACGTGAGGATTGTAAATAAAGAGATAACAGTGAAGAGGAATAAAGCTGCCGTGCCGTTACAGGTAAGCACACCATAACTATAGAGAGTTTTATATGTGTGTTTGCTTTTTTTATGTCAGTTTCACAGGCACTAAATGTTAATCTTCTAATGGGCGTTTTGACTATCTCGTTATCGAAGCCCACACGTCAGAGAGAGAGAGAGAGAGAGAGAGAGAGAGAGAGAGAGAGAGAGAGAGAGAGAATTGTCATAGACAGCTATTTTATTCGTGACAACTCCCTCATAAAGCTCAAACTCACACACACACACACACACACACACACACACACACACACACACACAGACACACACACACGGCTCGGTAGCTCAGTGGTTAGAGCGCTGGCTTCACAAGCCAGATGACCGGGGTTCGATTCCCCGGCCAGGTGGAGATATTTGGGTGTGTCTCCTTTCACGTGTAGCCCCTGTTCACCTAGCAGTGAGTAGGTACGGGATGTAAATCGAGGAGTTGTGACCTTGTTATCCCGGTGTGTGGTGTGTGCCCGGTCTCAGGCCTATCCGAAGATCGGAAACAATGAGCTCGTTCCGTAGGGTAACGTCTGGCTGTCTCGTCAGAGGCTGCAGCAGATCAAACAGTGAATTACACACACACACACACACACACACACATACACGTTCCTCTTCTATTTCCCCTCACACTTCCCTCGCCAACTAGTCATTCTATCTTATCCTCCACACACTCCCCCCTGACCTGAATTATCATGTTTCTCTCTCTCTCTCTCTCTCATACACATATATTGTTGGTTTGAGGTAAAAAAAAGTCATATTGTTTAATCCTGTGTTTCTATGTTTTCCTCTGTTACATTGATAGATACATGAATAGATAGAGAGATACATACATACATACATACAAAATATACTCGTACAGACTGACTGACCGATAGATATAGATAGATAGATAGGTGGACAGACAGGTAGACAGACAGAGAGATGGATGGATGGATACATAAAAATAAACTGACAAACAGACAAATAGACACAAAATACAGAGAAATAACCTTACTGATTACACACACACACACACACACACACACACACATATGAGTTCCCTGTCACCTCCCCTCATATTCCCCTCATAACGGAGCCGCACATTACAACGCAGGTGGCGGCGACTCCCCTTAATGAGTTGCTTCGTGTTTCTATTAGTTACCTGTCACGTCAAGGGCAGGTAGTACCATTAATCACCTGTTTAGATCTCCGTGACTATTCAAGCTCCACGTGACATTAACCTTCGTCTGGCACCTGGTATTTTCCTCACTTCTCATAACGTTTCATTAAGTGCGTGCCGCCTTTATTACTCTTGGACCTAATGGCATATGTGAGGTACACGTGACACAGGTCTTCCCGGGAAATAAGGTAAAAATGTATAGCTGTATATGATGGGATAGTAAAGATGTTCTATTCATATACTGTGTCTCTATGGGATGCGGGTAAGTAAGGATTATTAGTGCCGTGGAGATATGAGGTTTATTTTTCCTCAGGTGTTTCCAAGGTAACGTAAGGGAAGCGCTGGTGTGTTGAGAAAATAAAATGTTTTGCTGTTTTTGGAATTATAGGTTAAAAATAATTCCTCCCTAGTCTCTTACACTTCATTGCTGTCAGAGGAAATAAAAATAGCCAGAAATGCTTTGTATTGTGCATCACCAAGGTAAATACTTACGCTGCGATCCAACATCATAAGCAAGCGATGAAGAAACACGGGAAAAGTGAACTGAAAAAAAGGAACTAGATATGACGAGCTGAAATAAGGAACTCATATTAATATTGCTGTTATTGAGGAAGAGTAATTTGATGACCATTTTTGACACTGGGAGATAATTTAGAAAAGATGAGATACGAAGCAATAGAAAAACAGCTACAAACAATATGGAAATGTCTCATGTATTTTTGATGTTTGTGAAGTGAGTACAAAAACATTTATGACTGTCATATATTACATTCACAGGGTATAAAAATGTATAATATGAGAAAAAAAAGTGGCAGATTTTAAAAACGTGACAAAATATCAGCTGTACTAAATATCACTAAGGAAAAACAATAAGGAAAAGTCTCATATTTTGGGTGTTAGTGAAGACATATCACATTCAAAAGATAGAAAATACATAAGATGAGAAATAAAAGAGTGGCAGATGTGGAGACGGTAACACAATACCAGCTGTACTTAATATCACTAAGGAAAAACAATAAGGAAATGTCTCATATATTTTGGGTGGTAGTGAAGAAACTGTCATCTACTACGTTTAAAGGAGAGAAAATCCATAAGATGAGAAATATAAGAGTGGCAGATTTGAAAAGGTGACAAAATACCATCTGTACTTAATATCACTAAGGACAGACAATAAGGAAGAGATGACATATTAGATTCAAAAGGTAGATAATACATAAATTGAGGAAGAAAAGAGTGGCAGATGTGAAGGTGACAAAATACCATCTGTACTTGATATCACCAAGGACAAACAGACGCGCCATTCCACTGTTATTGCCGCGATGGAGCAAGTGAGCACCAGACGCTACCGGGAAGTGAGAACATTCCACTTCCATTTGGCGTCACTTGCGAATATATCCACACACTCGTGCACACCTGATGCCACACCTGACACCACACACATGAGCGTACACACCTGCCACATCACCCACACCACACCAACATACCCTACCCTACCCTTCCTTAACCTAACTTAACCAAACCAAACATAACTTAATCAAACTTAATCTAACCGAACTTGACCTAAATACACACATACATACACTTACATTACATTACTGCACAATTTAACTACATACGTACTTATACATTACTTATACATTACACTATATTGCACCATTAAAATTCAAATATACACACATGTACCCTCAGATTACGTTTTATTACACTACATTACTTATATATAACTCTTGAGCCTGTTTGGGGATTAGCATCTCAGTAGGGCTTTTTGATTGGTCGTTTATGTTGCCATTGACCAGTTTGCTGCACTTATGTAATAGATGAATAAATAATTTGGTTAATAAATGCAAACGATGTAAGTTTAAAAAAGTGGTGTGAGAGGGGAAAATGGCTGCAGATAATTATGTAAGCTAATCAACTCTACAATTACACTTCCCAGGCCAAACTGCGTCTAAATATAGCTATCTTAACCTAACCTGACCTGACCTACCCTAACCTAACCTAACTTAACTAAGCATCACCAAATATTCTAACACACACCACCTCACATAACCTAACCTAACCTAACTTAACTAACACTCACTAAAACATTCTCATAACACCTTCCTCCTAGCCTAACATAATACAGTCTAACCTAACTTAACCTAATCTAACTAACACTCAACGAACATTTTTATAACACCCCACCACTTAACCTAACCTAACGTAACTAACACACACCAAACATTCTTATAACACTCACCAATTAACCTAACCTAACCTAACAAACACACCAAACATGTAAGACCCACCACCTAACCTACCCTATCATACTCTAACCTAGTGATTGTCAACCTTTACATCTTGGAGGAATCCCTGTAAAATTTTTCCTATTCCCGGAACCCCTATATATGGTATGTGGGTGTGTTCTTAAGCGCAGTAACCCCTGGTATTCCCTATCATGACTATATACATGGTACTACCTGACACTTGCGAGAATGTTGGTGTCTTGAAAATGTAACGTTTTGTTCAGTAGGAATTATGAATTATGAATCAAGATCAGTCATTTTGTAACAGCACATTAATATTTTACCCCTGGTGATGGTAGGCGTAACCCCGGTTGGGAATCATTACTGCCTAACCAATGCTAACCAAATCAAGTAAAACCGACACAAAATATTCCTTCACCACACTACACCAACAGCTACCCTTCCCTTCCCTTCCCTAACCTGGGCTAATGAACACAGTACCCAGGACACTCTACTCTAGGTAATATGACAGGACTGGGAGATCCTGGTGGTGGCTGGAAAAGGTCGTGTCTCCTGCAATTGCGTCGCTTTGATAGGCCATGTGTGGGTTGTGCAGGAGCCTCGCAGCCACGCCACACAGCACTCAGATTTCACCACTCAGAATAAAACACATCAAAGGAGAGAGAGAGAGAGAGAGAGAGAGAGAGAGAGAGAGAGAGAGAGAGAGAGAGAGAGAGAGAGAGAGAGAGAGAGAGAGAGAAAATGAATTGTATGAGTTTCAAGCAGCCTCGCCAGTTGACTTCTACATGGTGTAAACACACACACACACACACACACACACACACACACACACACACACACACACACACACACACACACACACACACACACACACAGAGAGCAGAGAGAGAGAGAGAGAGAGAGAGAGAGAGAGAGAGAGAGAGAGAGAGAGAGAGAGAGAGAGAGAGAGAGAGAGAGAGAGAGAGAGAGAGAGAGAGAGAGAGAGCATTCAAATCAGAGCGTTAACAAAGTACCGTTCAAAGTGCGCCCTACTTTACCATATTAGTCTCGTAACTTTGCTTTAATTTCCAGGTCGCTTTTTTATTTTCATTTGATGCACAATTTCTCTGCGCTCCGCCCCTACTCACCCCGCCCCGCCCCGCCCCGCCCCGCCCCGTCATCATGTTGCCACTTCATCTTTTTTCACTGGCCTTCATGTTCTTTCGATTCAGAAGGGGAAGAGAAAGCTTTTCTTCTTTTTTTTTTTTCAACAGTTCCTATATTTTTGAGATTCGAGTGATTTATTTAACGGGAGCTGGAGATTGGCAGCAGTGTTGGCAGCAGTGTTGCCACGCCTGACACTTGCCATCAATCACGATTTTCTTTCCTTCGGTGTGAGCTTTGAAAGTCTCAACTCTCTCTAACACTGGACTGAATCAGGACAGAGACTAAGAACCGAACGGAACGTAACCACACAGAACTAAAATCAGAAGAGAAATTTCACTTAAAACGCAACATTCTGAATCAAAACGAAGAAAACACTGAATCTAAATTAACCTAATTAAACCTAACCTAATCTAAGTTAACCAACGAAGCACCACCATGTATAAGCAGTAGAAAAAAAATACTACTTATCTTAACTTCATCCAGCTACATCAAAAATAAGAACTCAAAATAAGGACCTGACATGATCCAAGCTAACTTAACTAATTTTGACTTAACCCAACCTAACCTTACCTAACCTAACCTTACCTACCCTACCCTACCCTACCCTACCTTAACCTAACTTAACCAAACCAAACTTAAAATAATCAAACTTAATGTATCCAAACTTAACCTATCCAAACCTAACTTAACCTTACAACCTAATCAAACCTAACTGAACCTAACCAAACTTAACCTAACCAAAACCCAACTGAACCTAACCAAACCAAACTTAACCTAACCAAACTTAATCTAAACAAACTTAACCTAACTTAACCTCTCCAAACCTAACCTAAGCTAACTAAATTTAACCTAACCAAACATAACCTTACCTAACTCAACCTAATCTAACTTAATCTAACCTGACTTAACCAAAGCTAACCTAACCAAACTTAACCTAACTAAACTTTACCTGTCTACACCACTATACAGACGGAAGGACAGAATGTAGAGAAGAAAAAAGTCTTAGCATTTTTGAGTCTTGGCAGAGGGCGATGTTGCTGCGTGTGTACTTCAGGTGTTCATAGACGGTAGGAGTGAAAAGTAGAATATTTTGAACTCTTAATTGGTTCTGTCCTATCACCCACTCTCTTTCTATTATTCATCAATGATCTCCTAAATCTGACTCAATGCCCTATCCACTCCTATGCTGATGATACCACCCTGCATTATTCAACAGCGTTCAACAGACGCCCAACCCAACAACAATTAAATGACTCAAGGCGAGATGCTATAGGACGCCTAACTTCTGATCTTTCACTTGTTTCTGATTGGGGCAGAGAAAACCTGGTTTTGTTCAATGCCTCAAAAACTCAATTTCTACAACTATCTACTCGACATAACCTTCCAGACAACTATCCTCTCTTCTTCAATAACACTCAACTTCCCTCTCCTCTACATTAAACACACTCGGTCTATCCTTCACTAAAAATCTAAACTGGAAATTTCACATCTCTACTCTTGCTAAATCAGCTTCCAAGAAGTTAGGTGTCCTATGGCGTCTTCGTCCATTTTCTCTCCCTCCCAGCTGCTTGCTCTGTACAAGGGCCTTATCCGCCCGTGTATGGAGTATGGCTCTCATGTCTGGGGGATCCACACACAGCTTTACTAAACAAGGTGGAATCTAAAGCTTTTCGTCTTATCAACTCTTCTCCTCTAACTGACTGTCTTGATTCTTTAAGTCACCGCCGCAATGTTGCATCTTTATCTGTCTTCTACCGCTGTTTTCATGCTGTCTGCTCTTCTGAACTTGCTAACTGCATGCCTTCCCCTCCTCCTGCGGCCTCGCTGCACAAGACTCTCTACTTCTTCTCATCCCTATTCTGTCCATCTTCCTAATGCAAGAGTTAACCAGTATCTTCACTCCTTCATTCCCTACACTGGTAAACTCTGGAACTCTCTACCTGTGTCTGTATTTCCACCTGCCTATGACTTAAACTCTTTCAAAAGAGGAGTGTCAAGACACCTCTTACGTTAACTGGACCCTCCTTTTAGATTTTTATGTTTCTCTTTCTACTTTTCTTTTAACAGGGCCTGGCAACCAGCGGGATTTTTTTTTTTCAACACTGTGTTTGCCCTTGGCCAGTGCCCTTGTAATGTAAAAAAAAAAAAAAAAAAAATCCAGTGAAGGTCGTAAGAGTAACGAGCATAGCGGGTAGGAGTGATCGCTTTTAATCTTCAGCCCCTACAAATCCTGAGTCCTTCCCTCGTCTCCTTTTATCTCCACCAGCTCATTTGTCTGTAGAAAAGCAGTCTTCACCTTTCCTCTCTCTCTCTCTCTCTCTCTCTTTATACCATGTGGGGTTTTCACGATAATTTATGGGCTAAAGGGAATATTTTTTGTGGTACCTCCTATCTCAAAGCCCACCCGCTAGGAAACCGTTGCCCAGAGTGAGGAAACCCAACCTACACTCGGGCCGTGGACAGGATTCGAACCCGTGCGCTTGGAGACCTCTCGGACCCCAAAGCATGCATGGTTCTCTCTCTCTCTCTCTCTCTCTCTCTCTCTCTCTCTCTCTCTCTCTCTCGCTGTGGTTCGATGCCAAATCTAAACTCCTTCGATAGCAAGCAATGTACCAGATATAAGAAAACTAGACGTAAAGAAAAATAAAATAAATACGTAAATGAAGACAAATAAAATGTTACGAACGTGGATAAATAAAAACGCTGAGATTATAATTCGAAGTTAAACTAATCTCACTACCCAGTAATATGAGGAGAGCCGAGCCCATTTAAACGCTGGTGGGAGGATGAGCATTCCCGGCAGTGCGAGTCGTCCTATGTAGCAACAGACGGCGCGGCAGATGATCTCTGTGTTAGTACTCCTGAGCCGATCCACCCAAGCATGTGACACGTGTTTCCAATTAGCAAAACGAATCCCCGTCTCGTTTTAATCACCCCGGCGACGCACACATGACATCTTTAACCACTTCAATACTGAGACCTATTTTTTACCACGATTTTTGGGTATGATTAGACGGTTTTATTTACATTAAGAAGGTCTATAGAGGTCAAAAGATTAATTAAGAGACCTTACTGTTTTGATTCCCGCATAAAATAGCCAAATAATAACCAAAATGAATATGAAAAAGAGGCATTGTACTGAAGGGGTTAATTCCAGCACAAACATCTCATCTGCTGGAGTGTCTGCCCTTCGAAGATTATTTCAAGGCACAAACAAGGTTAACACTTCATTTGTTGTGACTCCTCGACTCCTTGGTGTTGATGTGGAGACTTGGTGTTTGATTACATGGCACCACGGCAAGCAGGAGTGGTGGGGTGGAGTTTTCTTTCCCTCAGATAAGCTACAATGAATCAAGGGGTGTAGCAATTGTCAGTCGTTATCTGTACGAGGGTTGAAAAGACTTCCTCTGAAAACCATTGGAAGCTATTCAGTGATGGTGATGGTGGTGATGGTGGTGGAAGTAGTAGTAGTAGTAGTAGTAGTAGTAGTAGTAGTAGTAGTAGTAGTAGTAGTAGTAGTAGTAGTAGTAGTAGTAGTAGTAGTAGTAGTAACATTTAATTGGTCATCCGGGTGGTAGCAGTAATAGTAATATTAGTATTAGTATTAGTATTATTAGTATTAATAGTAGTAACAGCAGTAGCAGTAGAAGTAGCAGCAGCAGTAGTAGTAGTAGTAGTAGAAGTAGTAATAGTAGTAGTAGTAGTAGTAGTAGTAGTAGTAGTAGTAGTAGTAGTAGAATTAGTAGCAATAATATATAATTGGTCCTACAGGTAGTAGTAGTAGTAGTAGTAGTAGTAGTAGTAGTAGTAGTAGTAGTAGTAGTAGTAGTAGTAGTAGTAGTAGTAGTAATAGTAGTAGTAGCAGTAGTAGTTATCTTGTGCTTGTCTGAATATTAAAAAAAAACTATCTATTCAAAAGACTAAAGAAACTATCAATCATGCGCATTTCTCAAACTTAACGTGAAAAAAAAAAGTATCATCCATATTACTAACTTTCCATCCTTATTACTAACTTTCCACATACATTCACCACCGCCCACTACCTACACCTTAGTATCATCCATATTACTAACTTTCCATCCTTATTACTAACTTTCCACATACATTCACCACCGCCCACTACCTACACCTTAGCTTTCACTTGTTTCTGATTGGGGCAGAAAACCTGGTTTTGTTCAATGCCTCAAAACTCAATTTCTACAACTATCTACTCGACATAACCTTCCAGACAACTATCCTCTCTTCTTCAATAACACTCAACTTCCCTCTCCTCTACATTAAACACACTCGGTCTATCCTTCACTAAAAATCTAAACTGGAAATTTCACATCTCTACTCTTGCTAAATCAGCTTCCAAGAAGTTAGGTGTCCTGTGGCGTCTTCGTCCATTTTCTCTCCCTCCCAGCTGCTTGCTCTGTACAGGGCCTTATCCGCCCGTGTATGGAGTATGGCTCTCATGTCTGGGGGATCCACACACAGCTTTACTAAACAAGGTGGAATCTAAAGCTTTTCGTCTTATCAACTCTTCTCCTCTAACTGACTGTCTTGATTCTTTAAGTCACCGCCGCAATGTTGCATCTTTATCTGTCTTCTACCGCTGTTTTCATGCTGTCTGCTCTTCTGAACTTGCTAACTAAAAAAAACACCAATCTGTGTGTACGTGGGTGTATTAGTTGATAGTTCTACAATGTTCATTCCTGGAAGTAGATGAAGAAATACAAACTCTGGGAACTGTTGGTAATGACTTCCCACAAACATCAACTTCTCAAACAAGATTTCATAAACAAGAGTCTCTGGAAATGACAAGGGAGTGATTCTGTGATGTTCCTCCCCACGTCACATCGAACATTTGTGTCTTGTGTGTTGTGTTTTGTTGCGTTGTGTTATGCTGTGTTGTGTTGTGTTGTGCTGTGTTGTTGTGTTGTGTTGTGTTGTGTTGTGTTGTGTTGTGTTGTGTTGTGTTGTGTTGTGTTGTGTTGTGTTGTGTTGTGTTGTGCTGTGTTGTGTTGTGTTGTGTTGTGTTGTGCTGTGTTGTTGTGTTGTGTTGTGTTGTGTTGTGTTTTGTGTTGTATTGTGTTGTGTTATCCTTCTATCCCTCAAGGTAGTGATGAGGTTAGACGGGAGGGGAAAATATGCATGATAGTCACAGGGAAGTTAGCAGTGATGTTCTTCTCTGTGTGTCTGTGTGTTGTGTATGAGTATCTCTATCCTTTGTTCATTTCAGATACTATCATATTTTTTTTTCTGAATCTAGAGATAAGGTCGGAAAAAAAAAATGAAAAATGTGCTTGAGAACAATAAAGAACAATGTAGTGATGTTCCTCCCTGCGTCACATCCAACATTTGTGCGTCTTTTGTCCCTTATTTTTTCTAACCCTCAAACTAGAGACGAGGTTTGATGGGGAAAAATATGTATGATAGGCACAGGGATGATAGGAGTGATGTTCTCATATAACACTGAGCTCTGTGTCTGTGGATGCGTGTCTCTGCCTTTTGTTCATTCTAGAGGCGAAGTTATTATTTTTTTTTTTCACAAACCATAGATGAGGTTGGAAAAAAATAGGAAAACGTGCATGAGAATAATGAAGAGTGATGTTCCTTCCACGTAACATCAGTACTGCACTAGATCGTGTGTGTTTCAACCTTCACGTAATATTTTCTTTCGTTAATCCAGAAACCATGTCATACTTTTTCCCTTAAACCAGAGACGATACTTAAAAAAAATATTAGAACCAAAAATCAACAATACAGAGATGATTTTACTACAACACATCGATTACTATTTTTATGTAAGAGGGAAAAGCTGGACAAGGGCAACAAAAAATAAAAAAAGGCCCACTTGAATAAAAAAAGCCCACTTAAATAAAATGAGCTTAGTTAGAGTAAAAAAAAGGTGATTTTAAATAGAAAAAAAGACTACTTGAATTAAAAAGGCCAACTGAAAATAGAAAAGAATAGAAAAGACCCACTTGAATTTAAAAAAAGGTCCACTTAAAAAAAAGACTACCTTAAATTTAAAATAGGCCCACTTGAAATTGAAAAAGCCTACTCAAAATAAAAAAAAGACGCACTTAAGTAAAAAAAATAAAGAATTAAGATAAAAAAAAACAACCATTTAAATTACAAAAGGCCAAATGAAATAAAAAAGACCCACTTGAAATTGAAAACAGGTCTTAATTAAAACATAACCTACTTAAATAGAAAAGAAAGGCACACTGCATCCGTACGTCTGCTTCTTAACCCTTCCATGAGACTTCCCTAAACACAAACACTAAATAAGAAGGAAAAAAAGCTCCCATGAGAGGCAAAGAGGGATTAACCAACGATTCACCCACGTCAAAAGTCAGATTTACCTTCCTTCGTTCCCTGGCCTCGTATCTCGTGAGTTGAGACGTGGCGTGGCGGTTTGGCGTGGTGTAGCGGCTTGGCGTGGCGTGGCGGCTTGGCGTGGCTTGGCGTGGTGTGGCATACAAGTAACCTCGCTCTCCCTCCCTCCCATAAACACTGATCAGCTTCTTCCTCACACGACAACTTGATTATACTGCCATGAATATGCAAGGTAATGTCGCCGCCACTACCGACTCTACACCCAGCCACGTTATTACATCTGACCTTTCCCTTCCCTACCAGTTCACGGTATATACTCCTACGAACACGTGAGAATTACCCTCCAGGTGTTCCTCTGTACCTGCGCTCCCCTCCAAGACAAAAACGAGGCGAGAGGAGAGGAGAGTAGGTGTATAAGTGAACTGTTTGTTGTTTGCCAGCGTGAAAGCGTGAGTCTGCTGGATGAAAATTGGGTTAATAATGAAGAGAGAGAGAGAGAGAGAGAGAGAGAGAGAGAGAGAGAGAGAGAGAGAGAGAGAGAGAGAGAGAGAGAGAGAGAGAATCGTGATCCAGTGAGGTGAAACAGAGCCTCACTTTCCTTCCCTCTCCCTGAAGCGGAAGAGAGAGACTAGCAAGCAAATAAGACACTTTGGAGTCTGTTTATGTGTCAACAAGAGAGAGCGAGACGAGAGAGAGAGAGAGAGAGAGAGAGAGAGAGAGAGAGAGAGAGAGAGAGAGAGCAACAGGGAATTAGGCCAACGGCTGAAGCAAATAATAACTCAACGAAAGACTTGCTTATTCCGTCAGGCACATGACGAACGAGACAATGCACTGAAGAAAACGGAGGATGAGGAAAACAACAGCACGGGGGAAGGAAGGAAGGAAGGAAGGGAAGGAAGGAAGTAAACAAGATAGGAAAGAAAGAAAGAAAGAAAGAAAGAAGGAAGGGAAAGGAAGGAATTAAAGATAGAGTGAAAGAAAAAATTAAAGAAAGAAGAAAAGAAGGAAGTAAACAAAGTAGGAAAGAAAAAAGAAAGAAAGAAGGAAGGAAGGAAATATGATAGGAGAGAAAGAAAGAAAGAAGAAAGGAAGGAAGAGAGGGAGAGGAAGGAATTAAAGTTAGTGAAAGAAAAAATTAAAAGAAAAGAGAAGGAGGAAAGGAAGGAAGTAAATAAGTTAAGAAAGAAAGAAAGAAAGAAAGAAGGAAGGAAGAGAGAGAAAGGAATTAAGGTTAGAGTGAAAGAAATAATTAAAAGAAAGGTGAAGGAAGGAAGGAAGGAAGGAAGGGAGAGGAAGGAACTAGAGTAAAAGAAAGATTTAAGAAAAAGGAGGAGAAAAGAAGGAAGGTGGGAAGGAAGGAAG